>NC_090290.1:43737752-44059002 GCF_037392515.1 Haliotis asinina | reverse complement strand
AAGAAGTTGAACCATAAAGCACTTTTAGTTTCAAATTATGATAGCTCGTTTTTCTGAAAGATTTCCTATGTGCCAACCTATATTTTTGCATACTATACTGGATGGCGCTTAACTTTTTATTCACGGTATATTATACGGTTCTTTTCTGAGCCTCACGGAGAACACTGAAAAATCATAGTGGTTATATGATATCTTAGAAGGGTATATAAAGAAACCTTGCGGCTTGCCCTCCATATGCCACCGTGAAGTGATGAAACTTTGAGTTTCCATGGACAATCTTCAAGACACTACCCGTCCTGGGAGGAACGTCAGCAAGACAAGAAATAATCCAGAGAATGGAAGATGTGTACCCTTTGTAGATCCGGATTATAATTAGTCTTCAGTAGCCAGCGCTTTCAACAGGCGGCTAATGGAATCGGGTGGTCACACTTGGCTGATCATCTATCCCAGTATGACTGATGCTTATTATGATGATCACTGGGTTGTCTGGTCCAGATACAAATATGTATAGACAGCCAAAGAAGAAATCAACGCGGCAAGAAACGAACCAGCCTCAATGTGTTGATGACCGACCGACGGCTGATTACAACAGAAACTTTCGCAATGAAGTATCGACACGTTGGGTTTCAATATTGAGACGTTTGAATTCAATGACATATGTCAGCAATATTTGCTTGAACGGAATAGAGAATGGTCTTGCACATAAAGAATTGTCTGAATTTCATATTCTTTTTATCATTCCGTATGTTCCTCAATTATCATCTTTAAAATGCAAATCAAGCATATGATGTTCTTACAACAAGTTGTGACTATGGATCAGACTTAAGTCGACTTCTGAGAACAATAATCAACCAAAAGACAGTGGAATCTGCTTGACATACCTACAATCATAGAAGGCAAAATACCTATCGATTGGAAAGTTTTTAATCTACGTGTTTTGGACAACTTAGAGCGGACAATGGTATGTTTTCGTCCAAAGGACACACTATGTTGCACGTTTTAGGCAGTTGCGTGATGAAACAGTGAAGCCAAGAGACGTGGTAAACTGTGGAAACCCAGCCCAATTGAACGATAGTGTCGTGGCTTCTGAGGATAACATTTTGGTCGATTTGGGGCAAGTAACTGGGACAGCACGATACTTCGCGAGTCATTAGTACCTCCGGAGACAAACAACTTTTCATACCTGATACGGTCTCATGGTTGTCGGTTGACAGTTCGGAACTGATTATCCTTGCAAAAATAACACATCTCTGATATAACCGCCCCGAAATATGCCTATTACGCCTGTCGACGGCTGTGAGAACCAAGCATGGTTGTAGACTTGGTCCGGTCTGGTAAAGTCATATCTGATGGTCGCGAAATTTGGTACCAGAACTGATTCTTGGATATAGGCCTACCACTGGGAATCTGGTACTGTCTCGCTTATCGCAAGTTGATGAGAGCCAGCTTAGTACCGGAAGTAGCGCCTCGCGAAACTTACAGGCCTAATATCTTGGCATTATTGACACATTACTGACACATGTTTTTTGAAATATGTTATCTCTTTGGGTCAGACCCATAACATGATGACAACCATGATTAGAACGCATTGTTAACTATATTACATGATGTGCATGATGCAGATACAAGCGCATAACACTATAATGCCTGACTGAACTTTAGACGAACTTTTTAAACAGAATTATTTCCAAAGTATTCTGCTTACATTAGATACCCAAGCATCTAAACCCGAATTTAAAGTGCATGATGGCGTTTTCCAGAGGTTTTGAGAGCCTCGCGTTAATGGGTAAATCCCAATTTGTGTTGGCATGGAGCTATGACCTCGTATCTACCTGGTTCACCACATCGATGTCACATTATATGAATTGTACATACATAGTTCGACTCGTCAGTAGGTCTGGTTTCTTATATCACCAGTCTGGATCAGACAATCCAATGATCAACACCATGAGCATCGATCTACACAACTGAGTTACAATATGAGTCCGCCAAGTTAGAAAGCTTGGCTATCTGTAAATGATAGTCACGGCCTAACAGTGAGTGAGTGAGTTCAGTTTTACTCAGCAATATTTCAGCTATATGGCGGCTGTCTGTAAGTAATAGAGTCTGGACTAGACAATCCAGTGATCAACAGGATGAGTGTCGATCTGCGCAATTGGGAACCGATGACATGTTTCAACCAGCGAGCTTGACCACCAGATCCCGTTAGTCACCTCTTACGACAAGCATAGTTGGCAAGCGTGGGTTGCTGAAGACCTATTCTATCCCGGACCTTCACGGGTCACGTCCTATGAACATCCCTGAGGCGTAAAACAACATTCACATGCAACACAGACTTGCCTTCGTTTTAAGATTATGTATACTTTTTTCGGAAGCATAAAAATGAAAAGAAATAAATGTTCTTTATTTTCTGCCTGTTTTAATGGGAAACTGATGTAATATTACCATTACAAATTGCTAAATTAACATTTTCGATTTCGTCATGTGTCAAAACGTGATCCAATAATAACTCAACAATAACGAAGTGGACTACCGGCAGTGCCATCCATTTTTCGAACACATGGCACGATAGCTATTTGATAGTGACCCATAAATACAGATAATACAGTCTGCTTTAAAAACAGAATTCTAAGAAGATGGAAATTGCTTTTGGCTGTTTATATTCACGGGATAAATCACTGTTGATTAAGAAACATTGACACAACGGTAAGTGCGATTTGTGCCAGTGTCCATGGCGAACTATTCTATATAGCAGAGGAAACGCGTTGGCTGCTTCAAAAGAAAAAAACAATCCTTGTAATGTTGAATTTTGTAATCTGTCGTTACTACAAAATACTACTTTGCGTTTGAAAACTCCTAGTATGCTCAAAGCAGCAAATAAGAAACTGAAATATAACAGGACACATCCTACCATATTTGACGCCAAGTCCGAAGCCATCAACGTTGCTCCAGCTAGTAGTGATGCCAAAACCGCCACAGCCCCCGAAGTGTATTTCCGTGTCGAAGATATAGTTGTCTGGAAGATAGTCTCCGGGTTGTAACATCCGGGCATCAGTCTGCCAGTGCGCCATGATGCAATCTGAACACATACCACCACTGGTGATCTGTGGCGACATACTGTTCATATTGGAGAAAAAAGTGAAGTAACTGTGAGACATTTCGTCACAGTTTACGAAGTCTTGATCGACACCGTTGGCGTTGAAGCCATGCCTGACGCCCGCGGATATAGTCTCTTCAGGGAGGAACCCCAGGAATAGATAGGCTCCGAGGTTTTCATTACTGGGTGCAGAATAGTCGGTATTTTCACTGATCATGACTCTCAGTGGGACAGTGGAGAAAGTGGTCATCTGGGCAAGGGTCGATTCAGACTGCGTTCCGTCACTCAGTTTAGCGGCGAGGTCGACGGCGGTGTTGGAGTTGTAATGGAGACGTAGTTCCTGTGTGTTTAGTTTTGTTACGGCATCCTTGGAGAAGTATGTTGTGACCACGTTGCTCTTGAAACGGCAATAGACGTTAATGACGTCGTCCTGTGAGGTGATGAACGTGTACTCGCCGTCAGCACTGCTGGAGTCACGTTGGTAGATGTCGGCACAAGCTGTAGAAAACAATAAAAACGATTCTTTATTCATACGTGTCATTTTTCATTTCTGAAGCGAGTGACTTGAGTTCAGCAATATACCAGCAATATTACGACGGCGACATCGGGCTACACACACTGCACCCAATCGAACCTGGGTCTTCGGTGTAACGAGCGAACACTATAACCATTAGGCCTTACCCACACACCCCTGTTTAAGGTCACGAAGAAGAGATGTGTCACAAAGGCGTCTTTGTATTATTCTTATTCTTTTGAATATTATGAGTTTTATGTGTTTTTTGGCATGGTTGCATGGATGTTTGACGCAAATTAGGGCAGTAGAAAATGTGGAAGAAGATGCATCGTTAAACGAGTTGTTGAGAACCAGTGGACGTGCTCTTCGTCATGATAGCCTACGGAATGAATATCAGATACTCACTGTGAACGTAGTGTTGACATAGGTGCCCCATGAAGCCAACGGGGCACACACATGAGCCATCAGGTGCAACCGTGCCCTCATTAGTGCAGCTGGTCACCTGATGATTACAAACACGTATCAACCATGACATCAGTGTTTGTTACATATGCTGTGATTTTGTGTGACAGAGGGGCCATTTCCAAGTGCACCTTATTGGATGGACATTGCAGACGTGCACTGTACAGTCAGTGACAGTAGACATACACAGAATCTGTGCTAATGAACGTAGAGTCAGTGCCAATGAACATGAAGTACGTGCCAGTGAACATATAGTCTATGCCAATGAACATGTGCCAATGAACACATGTTCCATTGAACCACAGGCAAACTGTAGCGCAAGTGGGTTGCGCAGCATAGAGAAATTGACCAGTCTTCTTACATGCGAGCGAAGCGAGCAAAGGTTGGAAACGTACTTTCCTCGCTCTAGTCCGAAAAATATTTTTCTTGTCAAAATAAAGTATCGCCACCATCAAAAGTATACACCTATTTCTTCACTTGATTGTGCTCTCACGTTTCCAACCCCACGTTGAACAATTACTCACGTGAAATATTTCATTCAACATTTTAAGCACAACTCTTCGTAGATCAGACCGTTCTTCGCCTCCATTACCCCTTCCAGCTTCCGGTTCAAGGGATTGAAGGAACAGGAGGGTATTATTCCACATGGAACACTTACAGTTACCTCCCCTGCGTCATTCGCTCATTACGCCAGAAGTGTTTTATGTAGAATAAATGTTGCGAAAATTCTAACAATAGCGACGACAGATAAGGCAAATA
Organism: Haliotis asinina; assembly: GCF_037392515.1. Lineage (NCBI taxonomy): Eukaryota > Metazoa > Mollusca > Gastropoda > Lepetellida > Haliotidae > Haliotis > Haliotis asinina. The sequence continues at coordinate 44,054,170 of NC_090290.1, read as the reverse complement.
AATCCCAGAGGTTCATGATAAAATTAGGCAATGTGGTATTTCTTCTTAATTTCTGCTTATGCTTGTTCCGTCACTCTGTTCAGCCGGAAGCTGGCAGGGGTAATGGAAGCGAAGAATACCATGAGTGGCGCTTAAAATGCTGAATAAAACATATTTCACGTGAGTGATTATTAAACGTGAGGTAGGAAATGTGAGAGCACAACCAAGTGAGGAAACGGGAGCGTACCTTTGATGGTGGCGACATTTTATTTTGAGATGTAAAATAATTTTCGGTCCGAAGCGAGGAAAGTACGTTTCCAACTTTTGCTCACTTCTCTCGCATTTATGAAGACTTGCCATATTCTCTATGCTGCGCAGTCCCATTTGCGCTACAGTTTGCCTGTGATTGAACATAGAGTCTGTGCAGTTGAACATGAATTCTGTGCCAATGAACAAGAACGCATTCTGTTACAATGAAATTTAAATATCACTGTTTTCGAGGCCGTATATGTCTATATACAGCTGTACTTGCTACCAGTTAAGCTTTAAAAAACAAAAAAAAAAACCAAAACAAAAAAAGCCCCAAAAACAAAAACATTTGAAACAAAATAAAAGGACAGTGGTAGGATTCCAAATTTGTATTTCTCAATGAATACATGCTAGGTTACGTGTTTTCGAGTTCTCATCGACTGGAAGTCGGACATTGGTACAACTGCATGAGTTGGATAGTTACGATTAAATATTCTGGAGCCAACATAACACAGATGTTTTTATTTTAGTTTGTATTTTAATATAAATTGTTTTATACCTTTTGAAATACGTAGCAGCTGGTGTCATCGTAGCCACACGTAAAGGCTACAGGAAGGACCGGCACCTTACAGACCAAGACTCCATTTTGTTGACAGTCACGTTCTGATGGACAGGGGGCGCCACAGTGGGAACCGCACGTCACATGGCTACACCCAGGCTCAAGGCTGACGGAAGCAGGGAGGTTGTGGTAGTCGATGCGACATTTTGGGGATTGCTGTATTACAAAAGCTGAGATCCGGGTCATCTTGCTGGTTATCAGAAGCAGCGAGAAGATAAAGCTGGAATAGTTGACAAGACTACACTGTGCCCTCCGAACTGTGGTTGGTAGTGGATTCATCATCACAGAACACCACTATTGGGCAGCGTTAGATTTCCAAGTATAGTTTCAGACTTGACACCAATATCAATCAGTACGGTCACTTGTCGAAATGTAACATCCAAATAACACAGCTTTGTTAAAATGTTATGTAATTTTACCTTTAATTGCTTTCTCCACAGGAACACTATTTCGAACAGTCGTTCAAGCACTGATATCCACAATTTTATATAGGAACTATGTAACAATGTAACCAGTTCACACAATACAGATCTCTATATACGCGTTACCTTCTAGGTAAACACTATTACCTTTTTTTACGTCTAGCAGCTTTCCCCATGGCACTCTACTGTCAATGAAATGCAAGCTTACAATGTGTTTTTTGATGGCCAATGTCAATAGCTAATTGATTTGAAGCTTTATAGATAACTAAGCATCGATGTATATACTATCTATGAATATTCTATATACTCCAGTCTCATCAGTGTGTCAGCTTTGGAACTGCGGTTTTTAGGCTCTTATAGATAGGCATGTAAATACCAGTTATAGCTAAAATGGATAGCATTATCATTAAAACGCCCGCAGGTTATCAGAAATGAGCTGACCACTTGATAATGGCCACAAAATGCTTGACGACGGGCTATTGTCATTTCGTTGTTAGGTAATGCCGTATGTAGCTCAGCTCTTTATGTTCAGTCACCTACGGTTCGTTTGACCGTTATGAACTTGGGTTCATTACTACCGATTTTTGTTAGTCATATTCGTCACATGTACCTGTGCCATTATGTCTTTTCTTCCGCGTGCCAACCATTCTTCAAGGTGCCAACCATAACAACTGTACCATAAATTGCATCATGTTGCAATGGAAACATCGACTGAAACATTGAAAAAGACGACGGCTGGTAATATGGACACAGGTCAAGATTGAATGTCACATGACGTCACCTGTTGTGTCCTATGTGGTTTCCGCATTTGTAAGGTGTGTGTCAGTGACAGCCGTGGTTTGTTGTTCGCAGTAAATACGTCAAAACCAATACTGTTGCTTTCGTTCTCATTATATTACAAATTCTATTCATTTTAGCTAATAACGGTAACACTTTTTATCGTATGCAGACTCCCTCAACTTCCCTCCTTCGCCGGTACTTACCCTTATATTATAAAGACCCATTCCAGTTTGATTCAGAGAGGTATGCAGGATATGGAACGAAGACGTCACAGGGACTACGCCACATGGTTTTTACTTGGTATGGGTTGTTGTTTTACGCTGCATTTAGCAAAGTTCACTTTATTTTCATTTTATTTGTAGTGAGTTTAGTTTTACGCCACACCCAGCAATATTCCTGCTATATGTAGGAGGTCTTTAAACATCCGAGTCTCAACCTGACAACCCAGTTATCAACAACATGAGCATCAATCTACGTATTTGAGATACGATCACGTGTGTCGACCAAGTCAGTATACCTGACCACCCGATTCCATTAGTCGCCTCTTACGACAAGCATGGGTTGCTGAGAACCAATTCTAACCTGGATCTTCACGGGTAACCGCAACATGGATTTACTGAAGACTAAGACTGATAAACTATACATGCTTGTATATTTTGGACACATTTTATAGATAACTACACGCTTTTGTGTATCTATTGTGTTGAAACGATAAACCAGGCCTGACTTAAATCTATTTTGAAATGTCACAGGGAGTTCGGGCCGGTTAAGTTTAAATATTACGCGATGAAACATAACATTAAGAATATAATCACATAGATAATGTGTCGATTTTACTGACGTACACGGATACAGTGACAAAAAGCAAGACGAATACTCAAAAGGAAAAGTACGCGAAGGATGACGGATTAAAGATGATAGATAAAATGGCCAACCACATCTGCCAGTTTCTTAGTGACTCAAAGAATAATTAACACCCAATGTGAAAATCTAATGTATGATAAAGAATTATCAAATGAGGATGTATAATCGTCGGTTTCTGAGACCCTTAATAAACTATTGATATTCAAAACTTAGACTTTAGGGATACATTGGAACGGTACACAGCTCCCATACAGTTTCTCTCAACTGGATACTTCTCATGTCTGTGCTTTGGTGGATTCTGTGTGTTTCTTTAGAGAAGAGAGTGTTCGGGAGAACACTTAAGTTGCCTTTACATGTGTTTCTGTAGTGACAAAGTGTGTTTAGGTGAACACTTTAGTGGCCTTTACATGTGTTTCTGTAGTATCAGAGAGTGTTCAGGTGAACACTTTAGTTGACTTAGCATGTTTCTTTAGTGACAGAAAGTGTTCAGGTGAACACTTTAGTGGCCTTTGCATGCCTCTCTAATGACAGAGAGCGTTCAGGTGAAAACTTTAGTTGGCTTTCCGTGTTTCTTTAGTGACAGAAAGTGTTCAGGTGAACACTTTCGTTGCCTTTGCATGCCTCTCTAATGATAGAGAGTGTTCAAGTGAACACTTCAGTTGGCTTTCCGTGTTTCTTTAGTGACAGAGGGTGTTCAGTGAACACTTTAGTTGGCTTTCCGTGTTTCTTTAGTGACCGAAAGTGTTCAGGTGAACACTCCAGTTGTCGTTACATGTTCCTTTAGTGACAGAGGGTGTTCAGATGAACACTTCAGTTGTCGTTACATGTCTCTCTAGTGACAGAAAGTGTTTAGGTGAACACTTTAGTTGGCTTTCCGTGTTTCTTTAGTGACAGAAAGTGTTTAGGTAAACACTTCAGTTGCCTTTATTGACATGTGCCACCTTTCGGCCAACGTGATTCACAAACAAATAGTACAACCACTTTGTGATAGAGACCAGTAAACGTATGCTAATAATACAGTCTGTTCGTACTTACAGACCCCGATTTCTTCTTCGGGTAATATATTGATTTGCCTTTGCGTGTATTATAATGTATGCCAACGGATGGGCAGTATGCGCTCCCCTTTTCGCGAACACCTTGTAGAGCATGATCATACCATCTCTAATTGAGACCGACTCCTATAGGTATTATCTAAACTGGTGGAATCCAAGCATGGATTAGTGAAGATATATTTTTCACGGGTTACATCATGTAAAAGCGACAGATTGTAGAAATATTGAAAATTTCTGGACGAATGAGTCTTTCTCAACAATCGAATTTTGAAATTTAAAAGTGTAAATGTTTGTTTGCAAGAACGCTTCATTTCTAACACTACATATCCAGTCTTTCGTAACTACTCGTCTCTTCCCGTGACCTACCAGAAGACTCGTACTACTTCCGTACGCCATTATCGCAAAGAATCATGGCAAACCAATCAAATCGCACGTAGTAAAACGCATTTCAAACATGAAAATGGCAGAACCGTTGAACTTTGAAACTTCGCTAAACTATACCAAGCACAATTTCAACATAAACTTTGAGCTAATGGATGAACAACATTCAACACTGAAACATATATATATACAAAGACAATGACGGTATTGCTATTTTGTCCACAGGATATGGGATATTCTTAGAGCCATGTGGAAATTCAGAGTTATCTTTCCTTGATAATAAGTAATAGACTGTTTTCATCTCCATGCCCGTTTGCGCTTAGACAGTACCCAGTCGTAAACATGGCCACGAAAGGGGTACGAGTCGTTGTGAATGCATATCCAGTGTCAATAATGTTTCAGTGTGGAAGCGGCTGTAAAATCTCTGCGCGAAGCATTTACGAATCTGTGACAGTGTTAGTGTCATTATTTCATTGTGATAATCCATTAAATCTTCAATCGATACACTGGTTCATTCTGCGAATTCAAATATATCGAAACTCACAGGACGGCGTCTGTTGTATAGATGGCGAAATAAACGAAAAAGTGACGTCATCAAACACCTGCGTGACCTCATTTCGCGGAAGTCAAAGACCGCGTACCCCCCGTGGGAATCGATATGACACATCACACCATCACATCACACCATTCATTTGGACCAATCACCGTAAAGTATCGAACTCACTCAGGCGCTCCAATGACCTAATTAAACACCTGGCTTACACCCCGCCGTGGGAACAGGCATGACACATCACGCCATGGCATCACCCCATTGATTTGGACCAATCAGCAAGTATCAATACTTACTGGTCTACAAACCAGTTTCATCCGGTTTTCATTTGAACTCCGCTGACAATAATCACTTGACTTGTCTTTACACCATGTTTCCATACTCAATCACCTTTTCTGTCGCATATCTCAAAGTGCGAGACGTTGAGGCATGGTGCACTCTCAGCCTGCAGCCGAGAGAGGTCACTCAGTCAAGGTGTCATATGATATCTCCTCAAATTGTTCTCTCCCATGTTATATTTTCTGCCTACTGTGGCCTGTTTGGATCCATACATATTCAGAGATGAAGCATACACATATGTAAATAGTTCGCCGGCTTAAGGACACATTTGCGATACTACATGTTTAAACGAATCAGAATGACTTACCGTTATGCCATGGTTACATTCCGTGTCCTTATGGTATCCTGCCGGGGAATGCCAACATGTTTGTTTCATACTAAACCAATGTATCCAGTGCGGGAGATGCGAATTCAAGGATGATATTGACATGTAAAACCCAAACCTCATATGTTTGTGATTGTATGGAATGAATCAACCACCAAAAGCACGTGAGATGAAAATACACATCTGTGTATGTCACCGCCACAAATTAGCACCGACAAGTCTTGCGTAGACTGGCGCAAGTCTCTAATAAGTTTTATCACAAACCGTTCATGCACTGCCCCGCGCTAGACTAACTAGACAGTATTGCCATAGAATAACGAGTTTCAACGAGTTTAACCTCTAGGGTCGGCTTAAAGCAATGCTAGGCTGCATTTAAACATGCGGTGACCCACATTGCTCTAGTGAGTAGGGGCTATCATGTTTCTGTCGACTGTTACACTGGCGACAGACAGCATTGAGTGTATGCGTACGAGGCCGTTCGCAGTGTTACTAGGATGGAATTATGAATTTGCTCTGGCTAAATAGGATTGAATGAACGCCTCATGATAAGACATTTTAAAACAAACATGAATGAATCATTTGAATATACTCATATAGTGATGTATAGCATTTGTTGTAACTTTGCTGCCGTGTACGTGCGCTTCCTTAGACTTCCATTAGGAAATGGTTTATCGGACAACGCACTGGTGTAAATAGTTGCAGGCTCAATGGACAACTCCATGGGGAGCATGGTACACACTTGGTACACACCTTAAGATATATAGATTTCATGGTTTATTAGCTCCGTTTTCAAATGAGTAAAACTATGGGATAGGAGCACGCCCAAGAGTCAACTGTACATGTCATTGTCCTTCTCCTCCTGTCCTTCTCTCTCTGTCTCAGATAGGGTGTCTGTATCATCATCATCCTTAGTCAACCCTTCCACCCAAGCCTTGTATATGAACAATTTGGAAAACACATCATCATACATATTATTGCTATCTTTTACTTCTGTTAATATTCCTTGTGTCTTTGGGCCCCACTGCATATGACACAGATAAGTAATGAAGCGAGCATACGTCTCCTTAAACGCGATTCAGGTTAATTTTTTCAGTCTGGTTTGGATTACATCCTCGCTAAAACCTCTCTTCATGTACAGCTGGCGTCTCTCATCCAGTACATCTCTATTCAGCTCACGTGTACGTGAGTACATTTGCCAGATACCTTGCTCTTCGAGATCAGTCATCTTACTTTTCCTGTTGTTGACATTGCTTAATGATTCATCATCCTCATCATCATCATCCTGTTCCATTTCAGGACATTGCTTGTCATGTAGATGTCGATGGAAGTTATGGTTACTGCTAAACACTTGACCACAATAGTCACATTCTGACAGAGAACGTGGTCTCTTCACATCAGAGTTGTCTTCCTCCCATTTCCTTTTAATTTGGGGTATTCCAGGAAGGCCCCCATTGGACTTTTCGGACACCAGTTTCGCCTGTGTTTTTGCAAATCAGAAGGATCTTGAAACATGAGCCCGCATTCATCACAAGATGGCATGGCTGAGAGCTGTTCTTCACACGTCTGCTCACGAGGAACGTCGAACTGTGACTGAATCGTCCTAGCTTGGAGGTTTCCTCTTAAACTGAACGCATTAGGACAAAGTCGCAAATTTTCAGGTGTTTGGGTTTTTAGATCAACCAGCAAGTGTCCATGAGGCCTCTGGGTAGCCCTTTGAAACTGGTCCATGAAATGGTCTGTGTTTCCTGGATACATCTGTCTCGCCAAAGTCATGATGGGTTGTTGATCAATAGGGTTATTGAACAGAAGTAGATAAAGACAGTTCCTTCGTTGTGTGGGATCCTTACTGTAATATAAGTTTCGGTTCAAGGCAATGACTGAGAGATTCCGATGATGACTTCCTTCCGTAAACAGATCGGTAATGCGTGGATCTTTGCTGACTTTGGACATTAAGTCATCAAGCACAACGACGTTCACCACCTGGGGGTCCAGAAACGCATCCTTTCCCAGGTCAGAAGGAATGCCTTGATGGAATTCAACGTAGGGATAAACACAACTTTCAATGACATTATACAAGGGCTGCCTTCGTTAGAAGAGTCATAGAATACGTTCGGGATAAGGTTTAATGTTCAATCTTTCTAGAAGCTGCTTCACCAAGTAGGTACAGGCTAAGACTGAAAAGAATTCAGCCGTTCTTGGAACTGTGTTTGAGGTTTGAGAGGGGTAGATAGATAACGGTCATCATCATATTCGGTCTTGTCTGTCTCAAGTCCCAGCAATGCCGTGGCCTGGATCTCTCCGCATTCCTCCAGGGCTTTGCAGAACAGGGCGTATGCTTGCGGGCCTCATCTAGGTAATATGGACAGGAGTTCTCTGACCCGATCAAAAGACTACTGTGGTTTCTCAATAATCTCAGCTTTCATGAAGATGGTAAGCACTCCAAACTGTACCATCTGTCGACCACCTCTTCTACTCTCTGTATCGCTTGCACGAGGCCAGAATAATTCTTCCTCAGGGTATCCCGGTGAGTAGCTTCCATTTTCAAGAGGGAGAGAGAGAGACCTGGATGTCGTCTGAGTATTCAGGAATGAAACTGATGTATGATCCGAAATGAAAAGGGTTTTATATATTCTCACTGTCAAACCGGATGAAACCAGTTCATCTATCTGTATGGTTGCTATGCATCCAACCTAAAAATACACCCATGACTGTAAATCAAGGTCGTGGTGAAAATGAGGTTTGTGTTTCCCAAGGTCATTGACTTCCGCGAAATGAGGTCACGCAGGTGTTTGATGACGTCACTTTTTTCGTTTATTTCGCCATCTATACAACAGGCGTCTAGAAGAGTTATGTATGATTCTTTTAAGGCGTTCGTCAAATGACTCCTATACCGAAATAGACTCCCCGGAAGGTCAATTAAACAAACGTGATCAGATCCTAATGGTTCATTTTGATGGGTTTATCAGAAAGGTACAGTCTTCCATAGTTACCACATATACTGCCTATCTTGTGCCATTACTGTTGCTATCTCAGACCAAAGGTTCAAATTATCTATTCAACAAGCCTAGAAATGGAAATGTACTCACAGAAATAAATAAGGGAACACATGAAAGTACAAGTGTTCCTTTATGTATTTCTAGAAGTTTAACAACAGAGCAATGCATACTTTGTCACGAAACCTGGATGTTCCATAAACGTGGGCCTGAACGTTCCAGTCTAAGTAAACTTGGTCTCAGTGTTATTCGTTACACTCCATCGCTGAGTCTAACAAACCCTAGCAAAACGTCGCCTCAGGTAACCTTTGAGAGACCTATGACCGTCCAATCAATAGCGAGACGGTTAAATAGATTTAACCAATCAGACAACGGCTACTACTTAGGGATCAGAGTTACTTACAAAATATCTAGGTCACTGACACAGATCTCTCCACAGACACAAACCCGCATATAACACAGTTATTTGACCTGCAGTATATACACTTTGGGGTTTCTGTTGACATGGTTACCATTACCTAATATTTCCGCAAGATGGCATACTTGAATATTGCCAAAACCACTATTTTCAGCGACTGTTTACTCACCGTTGTCATGGCTGTAACGTGCACTGTGTGCTTCACCCGGAGCGATCATACTCTAGATAGCATTCGGAATCGTTCGGAAACGAACCATTTCGAGATAAAAAGTTCAAGGCATGTGGGAATTTCCACTTTCGCGATTTGGTAAGCTGTGTTCTGATTGGTCAATCTGACCTCCCATAAGGTTTCGTTAGACTCAGTAGTGGAGTGCAACGAAAAGTACTGAGACTACGTTTACGTACTGTGAACGTCCAGACCGCGTAACTGAACTGCCGCAGAGATAATGATCAATACGATGCTGATGCAAGGGGTGAATGAGTTTCGTTTTAAGCCACACTCAGCAATATCCCAGCTATATTGCGGCAGTCTGTAAATAATCGGATCTGGACCAGACAAACCAGTGGTCAACAGCATGAACATCGATCTAAGCAACTGGGATACGATGACATGTGTCAGCAAAGTCAAAGAACCTGCCCATTAGATCCCGTTAGTCGACTCTTACGACAAGCATGGACACACCATCTGCATATGGCTCCGGTTCTGAATAAATTGATAAACTGATCGATATCCGGGTTTCTTTGTTCGGTCGTTCAGCGGAAAACAATATCAAGTTAGTCAGTGGACAATTGAACAAATCACAGCTGCCCAAAAGGATACATAATTGCTGAAGTCTCGTCAGCTTGGTCTAAAGAAGTGTTTTAAAGACATTGTTGTTTCCATCCATCGTTAGTCGACTCTTTTACTTTATTCTCAGCACCTTCTGTGACTGTAATCAGTTGTTACGTACCCCGTAAAGATCCGGGTTACAGTTGACCATGGTCTTCAGCAGTAATGTCGTAAGCATCGACTATCAGGAAAGAGTGGTCAGGCTTGCTGACTAAACTAACACATGCCCTCGTGTCCCACTTGCGTAGGTTGATGTTTAGGATGCCAATTAGTGGATTCATTACTTCAGGCTATTAGTTACAAACCGGTGCCACATAACTTGATTAAGTTAAAATTTAATAAATATGAAGATTGATGTTCATCGTGTCAATTAATGTATTGATTTTAATAACTGTCCGGTGCCGTGTAGCTCGAGTAAGTTTACATTCAATTATGACGTGTAGCGATGATACATTATACAAATTCGCTATAAACAAGAGCTCATACTCCAAAACAATGTAAACACAGTTTAGCGTTATTCTATTTGCTCATTAAAACACGGATATCATCACTATTTCATAGTGATTCCTTAATAAATGTTCTGTCATTGTATCGCATGGTGACAATCACCGGATTTTCTGGTCCAGATTCGATTTGACATCGATCAGCTATAATACTGATAAAACAGATGTATACCCACGATACAGTCTTAATTCTACAGTCGACCCTGCTTTTCGAAGAGACTTCATATGGTTGCAGGAAGGGTTCTATTTGACGCTGCATTCAGCAGTCTCGTGATTACAACCATGAGGAAAGATGACAGTGTTCGCCAAAGGTAAGGATATCATGCCTCCACATGTCTACCAAAACTTCTTGAAAGGTTTACTAAGGACTTGAATATTGGAAACAGAGGGTTTCTTGGCAAGGGTTGCATGACTCTCTTTAATATCCAGCAAAATCGCGTTCGATTGTTACCGAAAGAGTAACAGCGAAGGCCTGAGCTGTTGTATTGTCCGACATGAAACGGAAGATGACTATGAGAAACCTCTTGACCAATTCACCTTGTTTCGATTTTGCCAAGCAAAGGTGAAAGTCTGATTCATATACATCAACAAAGAGGGGAGCACATTTCGTGTCCATGGAGATGCCTTCTTCTTGGCGAAATGTTTTACCCCAAACTTTCACAAAGCTGTTATAAATTGTAAAGTCCAGCATTTCACATATTGCTTACGATCGAACAAACACATACGTATGATATTGTCACAAACACAACATTTAGCAACGATTTCCCAAGGATATTGTCGCTGCTATTTACTGACTTTGTTGACACAGGTCATCCCATCCCAAATGCGTAGAAACATGCTCATGATATCAATCACTTGATTGTGTGCTGCTGACTCGATTATTTAGTGTTTGCTGTCGTGAGTATAGCATCTACACCATTCTTGAGCTCGATCATGGTTTCATGGTTCACCTCGCAAATCACACTGACGATGACGGTCACCGATAACGCCTGGGATTATGTTTAGGTGCTTTCAGAACCTACACTGTGGAGGGTCTGCACGTAGAAGTCACAGAACTCTAAGAAGAAGGATAAAGGCTGCACTTCAGTGCATTATTATACCTGAATCGAATTCCTCTAAGCCAGCACGAAGTGTGATGGAACATCAACATCTATGCCCATTCCTCAACACAATACAAGTCCACTTCTCTGTGTTCATTTGACGCATATTGCCGATAATGCTAATTTAGATCTTACTGCCACTGCAAAATTTCAAATGTCGGTATGGCAGTGCATCCAGGCTGATGTCAGTTTTGATGTAACAAAGCTGACAACGAATGATATACATTCTTTGCAGGGGATACGGAGAAAAGGGACCCCTGCGAAAACGGACTAAAAAACGACCACCACCCTGGTGAAAACGACCACCTCCCTTTTGAAAACGGCCTCTGAACCAAGAGAAAACGGGATTTGTTTCTAGAGAAAACGGACAACATGGTTGCATCAAAGGAGATTATTGATATTTTAGTTTCTATTTGATTGTGGATTTTACAGTTACGATCAGTCAGATCTGTCAGATGATAGGAAAAAAGATAAGGTAATGTTTATACTGACGAGCGGATTAGTAGATCTGCCATGGTCCCGAGTACAGAGATCTACAACCTTCAGTTGTTGGCAGTCTGTAGCCAGTTTCAATGATGTATTGTCATCCATAGTTTAAATAAGACCTGTGGATGTCATGATTTTTATTGTGAATAACACGACGATTCATCACGTGAATGGTAGGGAGTATAAGGCACGACAAAGAAAACTTGCTGAACTAGATGAAATGATGAAGGGGCAAGCATGCACTAAATCTTGCTCTTCTTATACATTCCACTTCTAAATGCCCTTCAAAGATTTATAGTTTAAATGTTTCAAATTTAATTTCTAGCTCTAAAATTATACTTCCGATAAACTCGTTGTTTTACTGTCCTTCTGTGATAGGTGTTACGCTTAATTATCAAGAAATTATAACTTGCTTTTAGTCATGATATGGCTGCAATATTGGCGGTGTGACTTAAAATTCAGGTCAAGATATCCAACCATCCCTCTACTACCTGTGTACTGACCGACGTTGATAAAACAATTAATAGATCATCTTATCTAATACTTTCACCGCCAAACATTATAACATTTTCTGGTGTTTATCAGCTATTGATGTTACGACTGGCTGTACCCTGCGTTCAGACTCATAACATAAATTCCAGTTTTACTGTCTGGGCAAAGATCATTATGCTAGCATTTTGTTATAATTGTGATTACAGATATTTCTACCAGCTTGTCCTGCCTGGAATCGAGTAAAGTTTTTAAAGAATCGACATCAATTTTTGTCCATAGCTGTGAAACACATTCATTTGGACACCGCTCATACAGCGTCAATACGTCATAAATACTTTTAAGTTTCTGTGATGAAAGAAACTTTTACTCAGACTCAGGTTTATAATCATAAGTTAATTGCATTCATCAAAGAAAGACATTTTCATGATAAGATGTAGATTTTATTTCACACTTTTTCTATTATTCTTTGTATGCACACGCTGGAGCGTAAATTTCCAATTCTCGGAGCATGCATGCTAGCGTTGAGTAACAAACGGTTATTACATTAAGAGTTTTCATAGATCAATTAGCGTAATTGATTGAAGAGTGCTTTGATGTAAACATGTTAAACATTTAACAAATCAATAGGTACCAGGCTTTGTTGTTCAAATTAAACACCTTATTGGCTAATTATTGGCTTAAAAATGGAAACACGTGCAATATTTCACGTTCCAAAATATGTACAGTATGCCACATGCATGCGATTGTTTATGCTTTAAAACATTTTTTAAATTTCCGTACTTTCTTTTGCCTAAATCAGTTATTGCCTCGTGTGTTTTGGAATAACGAACGGTACTAAAAACCTGTATGTCTAATAATCCCTTTTGTGTTCATAAAAATCACGCAACTCTGGAAACCTACCGTAGTTTGAGAATTTTGCGACGTGTTTCGAGAAGGCATTTATCAACTGCATGTAGTGATCCTTTGTCAGGTGTTTCAACAGCTCCTTCGTCACTTGTATCGGGTGATCCATTGTCATGTGTTTTCAACGGCTTCTTCGTTACTTGCATGGTGTGATCATTTGTTAGGTTTTCCACAACCCCTTCGCCGCTTGTATCGGGTGATCCTTTGTCTGGTGTTTCAACAGCTCCTTCGTCACTATTATAGAGCGATCCTTTGTCAGAGGTTTCAATAGTTCCTTCGTCACTTGTATGAAGTAATCGTATGGATGTTTCAACAGCCCATTCGTCACTACTATGAAATGGTCCCTTGTCCAATATTTTAATAGCCTTTTCGTCACTATTAAGGAGTATCTTAAAGGTCACATGCAACCAAAAAATAAAACATAATTTAAACACATTTATCACTTATTCATGACATATAATATGCATTGCTGCTTTTAGAAAAACAAATAAACAAAATTATAAGCGTACAATCGCAATTCAAAAGTGAAATATTTTGTACTTGGGCTTACTTCCCCCGAAACTAAGCCCCCGGGAGACCGAACCCCGTCATAGCGGGTGGATGTCCACTCAAGTGTAACGACGGCTTCCGATTGGCCGTTTCATTTGCTGACATGCTGAGGGTTCATTGTGTGTACAGAAAGATGATCTATTTGATGGGCATTTTAGAAGTATAGCCAGGCACAAGAAACTAAGAAATTCTTTATGGATAACAACTTCTTTTTGTGTACTTGATGCGTCGTTTCAGTATGGATTCATATACTGTTGTCAAACAAAATCATATACACCAAAAGAAGTCGTTATCCATGAAGAGTGTATATAGGGATGTTGGGTTTTGAAAATACATGGTCTCTGAATTTGCGCTCGATCCAGTAAAAAATCATGTCAGTAGAGATGGTAAACTACTGCGTGACTGGAATCTGTCATTCGTCCAAGTACAAAAGTACAAAGCAGGACTTGAAACTGACAAGAGTTTGCACCAGTTTCCGTCAGATCCAGTCATCCGAAAAAAATGAATGTAGTTTGTTTGCAACCCACAGACATGAAAACATGTCATGTGTATCACACGTGCCTAATTACATAATGTGGCAGAGACGGGACTCGTGCACGTGTCATAAATCAACTTAATTTCTTTATGTCGTATAGTCTGATAGGTGTTAAGTTCAAACTGCACGTGGTCAACGATTGAAGCTGTGTATTGCATGTTGTCTTCAGCAGACAGGCAGACAGACATACAGGTGTGAATAAACCAGACACTGAGCTTTCTCTGTGACAGAGACTGCTTACCAGAATCAATAAGTTGTTTTACGTAACGAGTAGATTATTTACTTGTTTGTGTACACAGCCAAGATTAGACTACTGCTCACGACCTCAGACGCTGGGCATGCATACTGTTTCAAACTCCGCGAACCTATTCACTGCGCATGCGTTATGGACGCAGCGCAGCACAGCTGTTGAAACCAGTTTTCCCCCCAGCGCCGGGGAGAATTTAGTGAAACGTTTGAACTCCGATTTCGCGGGCTCTTTTTTCATCGCGTTTTTTTCAACTTTATAGGTTGAATTGGCATTTTTATGATTTGTTTCAGTAAGTGCATACCGAAAGGTACTAGAATCTATAAAGTTGTGTTTTACGTTGCATGTGACCTTTAAGGTATTTTAAAGCTCCTATATCATTTGTAAGGAATGATCATTTGTCGGGGGTTTCATTACCTCCATTGTCACCATTCTGAAGTGCTCCTATGTCAGGTGTTTCACCTCCTTTATCACTTGTATGGAGTGCCCCTTTGTCAGGTGTTTCACCTCCTTTATCACTTGTATGGAGTGCCCCTTTGTCAGGTGTTTCACCTCCTTTATCACTTGTATGGAGTGCCCCTTTGTCAGGTGTTTCACCTCCTTTATCACTTGTATGGAGTGCCCCTTTGTCAGGTGTTTCACCTCCTTTATCACTTGTATGGAGTGCCCCTTTGTCAGGTGTTTCACCTCCTTTATCACTTGTATGGAGTGCTCCTATGTCAGGTGTTTCACCTCCTTTATCACTTGTATGGAGTGCCCCTTTGTCAGGTGTTTCACCTCCTTTATCACTTGTATGGAGTGCCCCTTTGTCAGGTGTTTCACCTCCTTTATCACTTGTATGGAGTGCCCCTTTGTCAGGTGTTTCACCTCCTTTATCACTTGTATGGAGTGCTCCTATGTCAGGTGTTTCACCTCCTTTATCACTTGTATGGAGTGCCCCTTTGTCAGGTGTTTCAACATAGTTCCTTTTCACCAACGAAAGCTCCTTGGTCACTTGTATGACAAGTGGTTCATCAGCTCTGTCCTTTTATAGATTGCTCCTCTCTAAAGCGTTTCGACAGCTCCTCTGTCACCTGTATAGAGTGATCCTTTGTCCTTTCCAGAGATTTTTCCTCACGCCTCTCGAGAGCTTAATATCTGTTATCTTCTGATTGCGAATTCTACAAGTGTTGAGCGCTTCTTCACTGAATGTTTTAGGAATTAATTTGTCAGATATTTCAAGAACCTTTGTCACTTGTCATGTGTCAAATATTTCATGTGTCAAATTCCGATTGGTAATTCGCCAACTCCTTCATTTACGTTTTTAGGTATTTGAAGATCTGTTTCTGTTGAGAGCTCTCACATCACATTTTTAAAGGGTTTCTTTCTATAGAAAGGTCTCTGAGGAGGCACGCAGCCAAATATTGACTCGTCTCACACTCTACCTTCATTTTAACTTAAACCAACCACAAGCACATCACATATAGAAACATTTTACTTTCAGAGATGTTCGTTACTTACCACTCGAGATAAGTTGACAGCGAAGTAGTATATTATGAAATGAGTTCTTGTGAAACAGGTTTACTTGAAGGTTGAGTAAGTTACATGCCGTACGTTACCCAACCTTATCCAATTTTTTCATCAATACTAAACTCGAGTGGAATGTTTTTGAATGTTTCAGAAACGGTCTGTTTTCTTTTCATATGGCAAAATAAACCCGACAAAGTGATCACAAACATAAATACTGTGCCCATCTACCTGAGTTGATGGACCAGCAGTATATCTAATATCACAATCTCACAAGAACTACTAGTATATTGAAATAAAATACTTCTAAAGTGTAACTCAATAACTGATTTTTTTCAAGAATATCTAATCAGAATACATGAAATCTGTCACTAACTGTGAAAACGTTATCGGGGAGTATATATCAACTAACAGAACCAACAATTTACACTGACAGTGAGTGCTGTGATTGAGTGTTTTCGATTTCTCGCTTCTGTCAGTAATATTCCAGGATTCTCACAGCCGGTGACACTAGAAATGGGCTTCATATGTTGTACCCATGTGGGAAATCGAACCCATATCTTGGGTGTGATGAGCACACGCTTTATCCACAAGACTACCTCACTCAGTCCATGGTCAATGGTCAATATTTACTTACCCAGTGTTAATGCTTCAATGCAAAAATAAGCATCGGAAACAAGTCAATAAACTTTTCGCTTTTTACAGATGTTGGTATTGTATATGATCGATACTGGCGAACAATTGCCAACCTGTGAAAACTAAGAAATAAGTCTCACTCTCTCGCTCTCTCCATCTTTCTCTCTCACTGTGACCTCGCTCATATTACTACCATGACTTCATCCGTTGTATTCCGTTGTATAACATTCGCTCATCACTATATAGACCCATTTCTCGTGTCCCCTACCTTTACATTGCTGGAATATTGCTAAAAGCGGCGTAAAACTAAACTCACATATTTTCAATACCAGACTGAATGTTCTAATAACATTGATGTGTGTAAAACTCTGTTTTGAAGAAGATTTTTTTTATCGATGAATTCCCGCCATGAAACAGCCTGAGGCTACAGGGACACACTGCTCATAGACAACAAAACTGTGAGATTGTACAGTGCGTCGAGTGATGAATATATCCTCTTGCTTGTATTAAGTGTACACTTATTGATAACCATAAATAAATATTATTGTTCGTAATATATCAATGACTACATCGACAGGGAAGAGCCTCGTGTTTACTTCCATACGATAGTATGTATAGGGTCCTTTCTTTCAGTGGAATGCTTTAATTGGAAACGATATTGTTCTCATTCCAGATCGGCTCGTCTTCCAATACAGCTTGTTCTCCGTCGCCATAGTGCGATGGGATGTTAGTTCGAAATCTCTGATCAGAGATTCTCAGGAATCATCTCTATTGTTTGATCGGAGAGGGTAAGGAATTAAGTCGGATAAAACGTGCCCAGCCCCTTTCTGCAATGAATAAAACATGTTTAAATCAAATCAACCAAGTCAACGATCCTCCACCCCCACCCCCACCCCACTCCACCCCCTCAATCTCGTTAATCGCCTCTTACGACAAACGTTGATTGAAGACCAATTCTAACTTGAAGGTGCGTGTGGTTAAATAGAATACAACCCAAACTGGTTCACAATACACTCCAATCTTGTATAAAACAAAAGATAAGACAATAGAAATACATTGCGATCCGAAGTTGCACATCGCCACATACGTGGAACAGTCACATGACACGATTCACCCAACGGAAAGAAACACTGCAATGCAGTTTATGAACCTAAAGTATTGACATTTTCAATACAATGGCAGACGGGCGTTAGGTACTGAGGTGGGATTATATGGGGCATTTGTCTCTAACATCGTACCGAGTGTCTGAAACTATTCCCAAGACTCATTGTACAATTAGACCTCAGGAATCGATTCGCTTGATAAGGGAAATGAGTACACGTGGAAGAGTCTGATCTACCGTCTGAAAGACCAGCAATAATAAACCTTGAGGCAATGTCTATATGCATTGATGGACATTGATTAGTTCTTCGTGATCTTTGAAAATTTCAATTGTGAAAGAAAAGGCTCACGCTACTTTTTAAAAGTTGAACAAAAAGACAAAGAACCTCTCTGGCTGTTTGGATGACGTTAAAAAGGTTCCTCATGGTTAATGCTTAATTAGCAAAACCGCGTCTTACACATACCAAATTCATTAAAACAATACCTGCATTTGTTTCACATAGTTATATTTATACTTTGAAATATTCAGCCTAGTCTTCAGGACTCCCTGACATATGTTCCAAGATAAAATGGACATCTGGCGAATCTGATCTGAGTGAGTGAATGAGTTTAGTTTTACGTCGCATCTTGCAAAATTCCAGCAATATTACGGCAGCAGACACAACAAGTGGGCTGTACACATTGTATCCATATTAGGAATTGAGCCCGGGCTTCGGTATCATCTTTTTCTGTTGCGAGTATTGATTTCAGTCGATAGATAATCCAGAATTCTTATTCTCTGGCGTCAACGTGTTACAAATTTATTAGTGTTTGTTTATTTGTTTAACGCCGTGCTCGGCAATACCTCAGCTATATGGTGGCGTCCTGTAAACTAATACTGGACGAGACAATCTAGTGATCAACGGCATGAGCATCGACTGCAATACGAGGACATATGTCAACCAAATCAGCGAGCCTGACCGCTCCATCAGGGATTGGGAAAGGCAGGGGGCCATGGACATTTTGCATATTAGAATAGCCGATTAAATTTTAAAATGTGCTATAGATACAATGGCAGTGGACCATTCTGATTTAAGAAAATGGCTAAAAATCTTGAAAGCTGTAGGTCATGTTAGATGGCCGATACTTATCTGTAGGCCTGGTTAGACTGTCTATCCTTCAGCTGTAGAGCTGTTAGTATGACCGATACTTCAGCTCTAGGTCGCGTTAGGTCTTGCCCATTAAAATTTGAAATTTAGTATTTATACAAGGGCAGTAGCCCATTCTAATTTCCAAAAAATGGTTAAAAATCTTGAAAATGGCCCATTGTCAAAGTTGTCTATCCCAATTACTGCCCCATAGTCGCCTCTTACGGCAAACATGGGTTGCTGGCAACCGGTTTTAGCCTGGATCTGCACGGGTAGATTTACAAGGGAAAGACGTTCATATTTGTTGGATAAGCCCAAACATGTTGCATATGTTATATCTGGGATTGCATTTTCTTAGTACACTACAGATTCCACTGGCTGAGTGGGTTAGATTGCAGATTCTTGGCTCGCGATTAGTTGCTTGACTCTGAGAGTGTGGAGTTCGAATCCCGGATCTGACTCAAGCGAACGAAAGTACTAGAATCGGTACTTTTACTTAGAAAGTGTAATCACAAATATAACGTGTTACATCTGAGCATATACAGTGTTCCCAGAAATTATTGAGAAAATCTTTGTTTTTTTTCTAATGATGCTAAGATTGGAAAAAGGGCTTTCACTGTGCACTAAGCATACTAAATAAGGGAGACAACTCTTGAAGGCTTAGAAGGCAGCTCATTACGTCAAGAGTTATCTCCCTTGTCTGAGCAGACGGCTTCCTGTGTTGACATGGCAGAATTTACAAGAGAGAAAAGAAAGCTCATTCTAGATGATTTTGAAAGGGGTGAGGCTGATGCTAAAGTGTTAGCTTGTAGACATTGTATTCCTCTGTCTACAGTATACAGAACCTTGAAGAATATTCAAACAGGAACCGGGATAGAGCACAAAGCAGGACTTAATTGGGTGAAAAAACGTGGAATTCCCTCGCCGTTGATGAAAGATGCACAAAAGGAAAAGCGTTTAAACTGGTGTCGGGCTCATGAAAATCAAGATTGGGATAATGTTTTCTTTTCGGATGAAAGTTCTGTTTGACTTTTCCCTAATTGTGTGAAAATTTGGACCAAAGATACTGTCAAACCTATCTACC
Organism: Haliotis asinina; assembly: GCF_037392515.1. Taxonomy (NCBI): domain Eukaryota; kingdom Metazoa; phylum Mollusca; class Gastropoda; order Lepetellida; family Haliotidae; genus Haliotis; species Haliotis asinina. Next base: position 44,034,101 of record NC_090290.1, on the reverse strand, counting down.
AGCGACCAAAACATAGCCCGAAGTTTCACATGTGGGGTGGCATATCGGCTCGCGGAGTGACGCCATTGTGTGTTTTCACGGGAAACTTGACAAAAAAAAGATACGTTGACATTCTAAATGGTCACCTTCTTCCGACAGCACAAACACTGTATGAAGATGATTGGATTTTCCAGCATGATAATGACCCAAAACACACTGCGCGCTACACAAAACAGTGGCTGTCGGGCGAAAATGTTCAAGTTTTAGACTGGCCCAGTTACAGCCCAGACCTAAACCCAATTGAGAATGTGTGGGGAGTCATGAAGGACAGAATAAACCAAAAGGGACTGAGAAATATTGAAGATATGAAGGCCGAGGTCGTCCAATATTGGGATACCCTGTCACACGATTACCTACAAACTTTGATGGGTAGTGTGCCTAGGCATATTCAGGCATGCATTGCTGAGCGAGGAGGTCTAACAAAGTACTAAAACAAGACTGAGACTGTAAAAGGATGATGTTTTAACATGTTTATGTAAGTAAAACGCCAGAAGTTAATAAACGTAATGAGTTACATGACGCAACATGATTCTCAATAATTTCTGGGAATACTATATATTAAAATTGCTATAATGTATTCACGGCTTTGACAATTTTATTATGCTATAGACAAATGTTTAATGGAAAATTGCATCCTGGTGTTGCTATTCTTTTTCTTAAATTAGAAAAGATGAGTCATTTTCTCATATCAATAAAGTCAGTAGACCTTGGTGCCGACCAATTATAGAGAACGCCATGGGAACAATGATGTTCCAAATAGCAGAGCACGGGTAATAGTTATCGATGCATAAAGAATGCCAATTTAAAAATGCTTCTCAGCTCAAGCTCTGTCAGTATCCTTACTATTAGTCAAATTACCAGGTGTAGGGCCATGGGTCCAGGGGTAGGATCTATGTATTGCTGGGTAGAGTTAACGCTGTTCGGGAATGAACGTACATTATCACATTTATGTCCGAATAAATTACAAGGTTTGGATGACGTGCCAATATAGAAACTGTAAGTGTGGTAAAATGGCCGATACTTCCGCTGTAGGACTGGGTAAATGGTCGATACGTCAGCTGTAGATGTGGTCAAATGACTGATAATTCAGATCTAGGTCTGGTTAGATGGTCGATACCTGTCTGAGGGTCTGGTAAGATTGCCAGTACTTCGGCTGTAGGTCTTGTTAGATGGCCAATACTTCAGCTGTAGGTCTTGTTAGACGGCCGATACTTCAGCTGTAGGTCTTCTTAGATGGCCGATACTTCAGCTGTAAGTCTGGCAAGTCTGGCATTTCAGTTAAAGGCCTTGGAATTATGACGATATGACAGGGCTAGGTATGAGTAATCTGCCGATAATTCAAGGGTTGTAGTTGGTGTGCAGATACTTCAGCTGTACGTGCGGGTCGAGTACCGTTTTTGAGCTGTAGTAAGGTGCAGAGTGTCAAAACTACAGCTGAAGGTCTGAGAAGAGTGTCGATATTTCAGCTATAGGTCTTGGTAGAGAATCAATATTTCGGGTTTTGGTCCGCGTAGTGTATTTAATGTCAGCTGCATGTCTTGATAAAGAGACAGCATTTAAGCTTTAGGACTTTGTAGAAGGCGGATGTTTCAGCTCTGTGTCATAGTAGAGGGCCGATATTTGAGGTTTTGTCAGTTACGTGTCTTGGTATAGAGACAATATTTCAGCCTTGTGTCATGATAGAGGCCAAAGAGGATCAATGTTTCAACTTTGTGTAATGGCAAAAGGCCAGTAATTCAGCTCCGTGTCATGGTGTTGATTTCACCTGTCGGTATCGCGAATCTGAACTCATGCCATTACGGCAGTACTAAGTGCAAAAATAGAAATGAAAGAAAAAGTGAAAGTTTCCAGTTTTATTGCAATCGTCTGGACTGAATCCACGAGAGACAATCTAAGTGGACCTCAAATGACACCGGCAAAGATCACAAGAGGACAATGAACAAATATACAAACTCATTAACTATTCACCCGTATACAAGCTATAACAAACGGTGGCTAAACGAACACTCTGAAAGGACAATGACAAGACGTGTGGATAGTTGATGGCAGTAGCCGCGAACAAAAACACTGTGAATAAATTAACACTCAGTTCTCCAGTAAGTGAATAACCTAGTTGGTCAACTAGATAGCACAGCAGACTCATTGTGTGACTGATCCCAAGACACGTCTCCTTGACATTGAAAAGGAAACGTTTGACTTCCAGCGCATTTCTCTAAGGGTTTTGACCTATAGATGTTCTGGACTTTGAGCAATCGAGGATACGTGACCTATTGTAGCAAGCTACAACGCCTGAAAGAAAAAACCAACAAATACTAGATAACTAGATATCGGTGGGTGTAGTTTTCGTTCCATTGCCTATAGGTCAAGTGCACATGATACACATGGGGCTATTTATATTCATAGCCATATAAAGTTCTGGAAGTGCAGGTAGAAGTCGAACGATTTTGATTTCATTGCATCTGATAAAGGAGCAAGGATTAGCGCTGAAGTATCGTATTAAGAATACAAAATGTTCTCCATAAAATGTCATTTATTTATGTAGTTATATACATTCATGTCAAAGGTTGTGGGAGAACAACAAAATCTTTCAACACTTTAAGAGTGGTAACGATGTAAGAATCTACTCAGAAACGTCGCTGTATAAAATAATCTAGAAGTAGTCATCCATGAAATCGTATGTTACAATTATGTAAAGGGCGACCATACATTGTTCAGTATGTTAACGGAAATACCCAAAGATGTTACATCTATTGGAACACGAACATTTCGACAAAACTCGGTACCTGTTTCCAAAATATGTGTCTTTCTCAATATCGGAAACAGTTCCAGAACATATCTACACAACATGGTCACCGTCAGATCTACACATACATTTACCCGGAAAATATTTCATTCAGTTCTTAGCATGGGATATGTCTGTGAGAAAACATTTCTGTCAGTCGACCACTATTTACGCCCATTTTGTAATCCTCCAGCAATCTCACGGCGGTGTACACCCAAAATAGGCTTCGAACACAGCCCTTGCGTGATGAGCGAGCATTTCAGCCACCAATCACAGAGACAGAATGCCGTAATACACTGAAATTCAAATTCACAACACGATCGATGGATGTCTAGCCATTAGTTTATTGGTATGGTTGTTGATGAAGAAGTCAATCACTTTAAGGTGATTAACTAAAGATGGGTTGAACACAGTCTAGACACATGCCATGCCAATATTTTAGGTTAATGTGTTGGTATATCTTTGTTTTGTTCATCACCTGATCGGCGCTGGGATAATCGATCACAGCTATGCATCATAAAAGATCTTTCAACACAGGCCTGTGTCCTTAGACACATTATCACAAATAGCTCTTTTGTATTCATGTGCACAAGGAAAACCAAGGGCTATCGCCAGGAATGTTGAAAAAAGTCAGTGTGTCAGTGTGTCCCGTGAAAGACGCACCATGCGCTTATATTAAGACTATGGGACTAATAACCATCAGGAATGTCGCAGTTCGCGAAAAACAAAAACTAGGGACAATGATCTAGTAACAGGAATATACATTTAGTGCGTGCAAGTCGTGACAATCTAGGTTAATGGTCAAGTAAACCACACGTCATGCCCTATGCGAAAAGAATCACAATGGAGTACATGCACATGTGCAAGTCACTGTCCCGACAGTTCATTTCTCTTTACAATTTGAGTGAGTGAGTAACGTTTTTAGCAATAGTCCAGCAATATCACGGCGGGGAACACCAGAAATGGATTTCACACATTGTATCCATATGGGAAATCCGAAAAGTGTTTTCGCCGCGAAAATGAACTCACTAACCATTAGGCTACCCAAACGCCCTTATTAGATGTGTCTGAAATATGCCTACATAAAGAGTGAATGAATGACACAACTTTTTGAACATGTTTCCTACCTTGGTAGATTGATAAAGCTCTGCTCTGACAGTTTGTTACTGAGTAGGGAACCACTGGAAATACAAGAGGAACATGCCGACCTAACATAACGCTGTCAACTCCAGACATTAACCAGTCTCGATTGTTCGCCAAATCCAAGTTTATCGGGAGTGCAAGAAACGGGATGAATAGTCTAATTGTGTAGATCATACGTCTTAGAGTGAGTGAGGAATGGAGTTTCGTTTTATGCTGCTTTTAGCAATATTCCAGCAATTTCACGGTTGGGGACACCAGAAATGAGGTTCTGACATGACACCCATGTGGGTCATAGAACTCGGGTCTTCGGTAAGATGAGCGAACACTTTAACCACTAGGCTACCTCACCTACCCCGCCGCCTTAGATCTGACAATCCATCACGTGTATACGCTTAATCTCATAAGCGTCTCGTCAATGTTCATACCCAAAGAGACAATGACAGTAAAAATGTTACCAAATCAATCGTGCATGTAGGGCTAGAAACACAATCTAAAGCTTTTAAGAACAAATGCAATTAGTACAGCTGTTTTCAATTGATTAGTTCGTGTGATGAACAATTATGTCTGGTTCTCAAAACTCGTATTTCAAGTTCATATGATTACATCGATACTTGTCACACATGGACTCAACAGAGGCATTATCCATTTGAATACTTATTCAACGAGTACTGCCAGCCGTCCAATCCCCTCAGCGTGAATTTAGAATACGATTCCGACTCTTTAAGGAGTGCTTGAGTGAACATAGTTTTTACGACGCTTTACCAATAATCCAGCAATATCAGGGCAGAGAAGACAAGAAATGAACTTCAAACATTGTCCCCACGTGGGAGTCTTCAGCCTGTCGAGCGAACACTTTTACCACTAGGCTACAGCACTATCCCTCTTTAACGAGTGAAAAGCTGAAACACCAAGAAACATCAGCACGAACGGGAATAGAAATCACTTAGTTTCAGACAACTGGTTATCTACTCTTCCTTCAGATCAGACTCTGGAGGCGGTGGGGTAGCCTTGTGGTGAAGGCATTCGCTCGTCACGCCGAAGATCCGGGTTCAATTCCCCACATGGGTGCAATGCGTGAAGACCAATTCTGATGTCGCTTGGAATACTGTATTGCTAAAAGCGGCGTAAAACTAAACTCACTCACCCAGATCAGACTCGATCGATGTCCAATGTCTCTCGCAACACATGTCAGAGAGTCCTTAATTTAATTATACACACCAGACGCTGTCAAATTCCGTGAAAATATATTCTTGTAAACGTATGTGATCATGACATATGTCACATACCAAATATACGGCGACAGTAATCCTACATGCAAGAATGTGTCTTTTTTCTTTATTATTGTTTTTTTTGTAACATCTACCTTGAAAACTCTACAAGGAGTATTCTGATGCTGCAAGGAATATAGTCACATACATGGCTGATTTTTACACGTTCGAGAAAGGTCGCTTTATCTCTGTAGACATTGTCTATTAGTCTTATTGATCTTCCTTTTTGTGATTTATTTGATTTTGTTTATTCATGAACTAACAATGCAGCATCAACACACAACTAACATGTATCATACGGTGGCAAATGCGTTCAGTGTTTCACAGTCTGTTGTTACACAACAATGATACCGGTGACTCCATCGACATGAATACCACGATCGATTGATCCGAAACTAGAATCAGATTAGAAATACCTTCAGTTCATCTTCATGCTCGACGGCGATATGTTGTACCACCCCTTGACAATCGACACAGGGCGACAATCCCGTCCTCACCGTACACGAATCGGCAATGTTCACCTCCTGCAGCAGAACAGCTAGACAATACTATGTCCAGTAATGCACCACTTCCGGGACAACTTTCATCCCCTTATGGGACACGATAGGGATGCATCATAAACCTGCAGCCACGTCAATTGAACTTGGCAAGGCGCTTCAACGGGAATGGGACAGATCGGCATGGTGAGACGCTGGGCCCAGTATGCCTCGTTGAGTAAGTGAATGTGTACGAAATCCTGCCAGCATTACGGGCTTCTGATCCAGAAATTGTGGTATATTCCCAATTCGTTCGTTATCACCATACACCATTCCCGTCACGATATGGCTGTCATATTGCCGATGTGACGTTAAATATTAACTCACTCACTAGAAACTACTAAAATAATGTTCCGAGTATCCCTTACTTGTTTTGATGAGCATATGTAAGGAAATGGGGATGATGAATAATCGTTACACAGGGGTGGTTGTTAGGATTGATTGCTGATTGATTTCATCATTGAAAGCGTGGTCTGACAAGTATAAAGCCTCACGACCTAACAGTATTCCTTTTCAGATAACTGATACCGCCGATAATGTCTGTTTCATCAATAACAGCATTAGCTGTTAATGCATGTTGTGTGTTCAGTGCCGGTGTCCTTTCAGTCGGGGTTGCATTCAGGAACCTCGGTTCCAAGCTGCTAAACATCTGTAACAACGAAAGGAATGTATGTTGTTATAAAATGAGTGAACGAAACAGTCCAGTTCATAACCTTGACCCATATAATATTAAAAAGGGACTTGCATAACAAAGATCTCTAACGCTGAGGGCATTTCATGACGTCACGGAATGAGTGAGTGAGTTAGTAGGTAACCTTATACTGGCATTATCTCAGCCATATCGTGACGGAAACAATTCATACAAAAACCATGAAAAATGTCCGAAGATTACAATATTCTGAAGAGTAAAACCTGTCGACGGTGGACAGTAAAGTTGGTGCCGTAAAATTACTAGAATGTCACAGATATGACTATAAAACTAGTAAGTAAAACTTAAACACATTACAGAAGACAATACAGCCTAAAACACGATCTATAGATTGCCAACAACTGGAGTCAGATCATCACATGACGCAAGGAATAGGGTGGTGGAGCAGCCTAGTGGTTAAGGCGTTCGCGCGTCTCAACGAAGACCAGTGTTCAATTCCTAACATGGGCGCGGTATTCTGGAATATGGCTCAAAGCAGTGTAAAACCATATTTAGTATCTCAAGACGACTATAAAAATGAGAAGAGTTTGTCCACAGATGGAGGATGCTAAACAAAAAGACCTTCCGTGGAATACCATTTTTATCAAACGAGTCAATGATTTGGAATCAGACGAGCGAAAGTGAGTTTAATACTAAACCTAGCGCGTTTAAAAAAATAATGGTATTCCATGGAAGCGAGTGTTGTGTGGCATTGCGATAGTGTAATATTACCGTAAAATATTACACTGCAATTTCTTTCAATGGGGATTAACACGATTAGCTATTAAACAAAGCAACACTACGGCCTTTGGAAAACGGACGCAAGTGGGACATTGATTAAAAAAAATTGAAGAATGTGCAGTTATCAGGTGCTTGTAGAAACAGCTTAGTACCAAAATCAATCCATGAAGATATGCGCACACCACTAAAGAAGTTTGTCCCTCCCTATACCAGCGTGAAGAGATAACAGCGAGAGATTACGTGAACAGTGATATTTAATTTTATGTACAAATGTACAGCCAAATCATGAAATTCAATACCGATGCATCGGGGAACCTTAATCTAAACTTGTTAAAAACGTTTTCCTGTGAATTATAGTCGGAATCTATCACGTAGCGTATGTTCGGACAGTCAAGAAAGCGAAGCATGCAGTCTAAGTAAACTTAGTCTCAGTACCTTTCGTTACACTCCAACACGGAGTCTAACAAAACGGGAGGTAGCGCCAGGTAATCTTTCAAATTTACCAATCAGGCCACAGTTTGCCAATTCGAGGAACTGGACATTCCCACATGCCTTTTGATCTTTATATCTCGAAAAGGTTCGTACCCGAACAATTCCGAATGCTATATAGCGTACGCTCGCTACCAGGTGATGCACACGGCGCACGTTACAACCATGACAACGGTGAGCAAACAGTCGCTGAAAATAGTGGTTTTAGCAATATTCCAGGATATCATCTTGTGCAAAGATTAGGTAATGGTAACCATGTCAACAGAAACCCCAAAGCGTATATACTGCAGGTCGAATACCTGTGTTATATACAGATTTTTTGTGTGGAGAGATCTGTGTCAGTGACCTAAATATTTTGTAAGTCTCTCCGATCCCAAAGTAGTAGCCGTTGTCTGATTGGTTAAATCGATTTAACCATCTCGCTATTGATTGGACGGTCATAGGTCGCTCTAATGTTACCTGACGCGACCTTCTACTAGGGTTTGTTAGACTCAGTGGTGGAGTCTAACGAATAACACTGAGGATACGTTTCCTTAGGCTGGCGAAGCATGGTTAATCAACCAGAGTGAGCGAGGAAGTTAAGAGTTAGTCGCATCGGCAATATTTCAGGCATATCGTGACTAAACAAAGTCAGACATTCATTACACATAAAATTAGGTTATAAAACTATCTACAAAGGACTGTAAAACAGCTAGAATATCACTGATACATATTTAAAATTAGCGTGTAATCCAACAATTGCCTCATTCAAAGTAATACTGTATACAAATGGGCAATAGATCGTCACGATGTATAAATTATATCTCATTAAGTAAACATCGTGCACACGTGTTATCCGTAAAGAATCTGTAACTAACAATGGTGTTTGTTTTATGTCACTTCTAACAATATTCTAACGATATAATGGTATGGGACACCGGAAACAAGCTCCACACTGTGTCCATGTGGGGTATCGTACCCGGGTCTTCGACATGACAGACGAACGCCTTAACCGCTGAGCAACCCCACTTACCAAAAGACTCAAGAATTAATACACAGCTTTGTGAAAATTCCTGGCGTCAAGCTTGATTATTGCCTAACAAGGACAACGTTAAGACATCGTCAGCACACACTAGGTCCATCCAGTCGGATACGTCCGTGAACAAATGAACTCCCGGAATAACCCTGACACATCAGTCAGTTGAAATGAATTGTTTTAACCCTGGGCTAATATAGTCATCAACGCCGTTAAACTTTACACAGTCATAATTCTTTTCATTATCACAACTTGATACACATTCTGAAGGAGAAACCGTGTCAGTGCGGCGAGAAGGTATATTATCATTTCATTCATGATACTTTCTGATCATATTGTAGAACTAACTGCTCTGGACACAGTAGGTGTCTAACAAACAGGTGTAAATGCTTCAAAGCCAAGTTGAAGTGCAAAAGTCGTTGCCACAATAGTTTTAACTGTTATCGACAATAAGTGATGTGGAACTTCTGATCCACTTTTGTTAATTAAGTCATTACGTGAAATTTCATAAAATGATTGTATATTATAGTAGATTGATTGTTCTTACACAAAATGACGCGAAATGCGTTGTGACCCGTTTAGTCATTTCACGAAATGACTGAAATAATTAGTCATTTCACGAAATTTCACAGTCTGACTGACATTTTCACAACAGATACAAATGTTCATGATATCTTGTCGTCTAAAACTATGCCAATGTCGGAAGGTTATCCACGGAATGATTACAAACACGATAAATCCGAGAGTTGTTTGAAAAGACTTTTAAAGTTACATAATCGGACCATATACTAGTAATCAATTCCTTCAAAAGAAGTTGGATACATCAAAGGGATTGCAACTGTTACTCTGTATCACGATGAATATTGAGTTGTTTGTTTACAACCGTTGCCATGGTCGTTGCTATTCATCAGTTCGTTGATGTAACAACAAGATTGATTTTGTTTATTACTAATAAAACCCTGAAATACCTGAAGTCAACAACAGCCGTTGAATGTTCCGAGAATTTTCCCAGTATATATTAATTCGAGGGAATTTCGTTTTAAGGTACATAGCTATTTAGAGAGCTGATTATTCATGCATTTCATACATAGTTCAAATGACACGTAAATCCTACTTGGTACATAGTTATTGCAAGTTTTATTTAGAAGTCATTATGCCACCCTCCTGTCGATTGAGTGCGACAGCAGCATTGACAGGATTAAATGAACGGGAATGTCTAATTCCGTCATATCATTCTCTCTCATTTCTTTCCTGGTTATAACTATCAACTGCTCCTATTCTTTCTCGTATTGTACCTTCGTTTTCTAACTTGCTGATATAAAATGATCTCAGATCAGATTTTTTTCTTTTCACTTTCAAGTTTGTATTATTTTGAAGCCAATCTTTTTTCACCCAACAGGTTTTAGTCTGTAGGTGTTAAGTAAGTAGTTGTTGACAAGATGTGAGGCTGTGCTTTAACCATTGTCACTGAGTGTCAATATACTATGCCAGATTATTGATTTAATCAGGTAATGGTTTGTCCCACAATTTGTGGAAGGGAAATAAAAAACACATTCCTCCTTTTTTGTTTTGTTTCTTGTTGATCTGCAAAAATATCTGCACCATAAAACTGTTGGGAATGTGTCTCTCTTAGTTTTCCTGCTCGTAAACTTTCCCAGATATACGGTGTTAATTCTGTTGCTGCTAAATAACTGCATAGGCGAAAGAAGATCAGGTACATTAACATACATCTGCCACCCTCTCACGTTTTAGCAATACACATTGCACAAACACCATTTTACAAAACATCTGTTTCGTCGAATAATGAGAATTAATCATTTATCATTGTAACCAAAAAAGTTCTTCAATCTGATTGGTTGAAAAACATGATCGAATGGTATTTGATTTTGCAAGACTATTCGCTGCGTATTGACACCTACAATTATCCCATACAATCAGCAGTGGTGACGTCATTCAAATCCTATTGTGACATAAAATCAGAATGACGTCACAAATAAGCAGTCGCATATGCTACTATGGGAACCAGCCGAAACGGCCAGCTGATGACACTTCACTGCTGTACCCGCACTCGATGTCAAAGAGTGCTGACAGGAAAACCCACGTGGGCTTCTGGTTCACTAATGTCGATAAACATTGTTGGCCAATTTCCGGGTGATACTGAGTATAACATTGTCGGTTCCAAATGAATTCCCGTGCTCAATAACACCCGGAAATATGTATATGATTTTTATCCCATAAATGAATCACGTGCAGCAATGGTGAGGCTTGACATGTTTCCCGTCAACTGATACTTGACAATATTTCATGAATACAGTAAATATCCCGGTCGATGTTAAATCAAGCCTTTATACGCAACTTTGCGACAAAGATGTGTTTGAGTGTACATAATAGTTTAGTGTGATTCGTACAACGACACATCTTTATAAATTTCTATGAATGAGGACATGGTCCTTTTTGACATTTCCCTGAAGAACTGACACACTTTGACATATGTATCCAGAGCCAAGGTTGGCAAGCGGTTGGACACATCACCTGTCACAGCTCTGTGAACGAGAGAATCCTTTGGTGCAATGCAATGTTTCGAATTCCAGAATCATTCACATCCCCACCCTTGGATCAGTATCACCAAAGAGTGTGTTCTTCCCCATTATTACGCTGATGTCAATGTTTCTCATAGACCCTTCTAATTTTACTTTTGCCAACTCACCCATGTTTAGAATTTGGTGGCTTCATGAAACACATAAATATTTTTGAATCCTTAAGTGAGTATCGTTCCACGCCCCTTTCAGCTCTATTCGGGGAGGCACCAGAAATGGACTTCACATATTGTACCCATGTGGAGAACCTGGGCATTAATCGTGAAGATCGGATGCATTTGACCCTAGGCAGTCACACCGTCCCCGCTTATTTGTATTTGAATGATCAAAAGATTGGTTGTAGATACATACACACAATTGTACCATTGTTTTTAGATAATCCTTGAATGTTGCTGCCAATATACATACTACCCATGTGTGTGTGTGTGTGTGTGTGTGTGTGTGTGTGTGTGTGTGTGTGTGTGTGTGTGTGTGTGTGTGTGTGTGTGTGTGTGTGTGTGTGTGTGTGTGTGTGTGTGTGTGTGTGTGTGTGTGTGTGTGTGTGTTACATCGAACATGAATTACCCGGGGTCCACTAATTTGTGGAAACCAACTGCAAACATTATGAAGATGAAATGCACGAATATAATGCATCAAAAAATTGATGATGAGCATTGCCACTATTCACTGAACTTCATGATTTATTGACAGTAATCTTTTTAAACGTTACGGATGTGTTTTACTATACATTACTTCATGTGTAAATAGTACCATACAGCTGAACCTAAACATTTGATGGGTAGTATACAAACAAGCAAATGAGAAACCGTGATGGAGCTGTACACATCCTACCATATTTGACGCCAAGTCCGAAACCGCCAACGTTGCTCCAGCTAGTAGTGATGCCAAAACCGCCACAGCCCCCGAAGTGTATTTCCGTGTCGAAGATATAGTTGTCGGGAAGATGGTCTCCTGACTGTAACATCCGGGCACCAGCCTTCCAATGCGCCATGATGCAGGAACCACACATACCACCACTATTTCTCGTTGGTGACTGGTTGTTAATATTAGAAAAGAGAGTGAAGTAATTATTTGGGTTTCCATCACAGTTGTTGAAGTCTTTATCGGCACCGTTGGCGTTGTAGCCATGCCTGAAATTTCGCGAAATTCTATTTTTCGGAAGGAACCCTAGGTATAGGTAAGGTCCCAAGTTTGTATTTGAGGGGCCATTGTAGTCTGTATGTTCGTTGACCATGACCGCCAGGTGGACAGTGGAGAAAGTGGTCATCTGGGCAAGGGTCGATTCAGACTGCGTTCCGTCACTCAGTTTAGCGACGAGGTCGACGACGGTGTTGGAGTTGTAATGGAGACGTAGTTCCTGTGTGTTTAGTTTTGTTACGGCATCCTTGGAGAAGTACGTTGTGACCACGTTGCTCTTGAAACGGCAATAGACGTTAATGACGTCGTCCTGGGAGGTGATGAACGTGTACTCGCCGTCAGCACTGCTAGAGTCACGCTGGTATATGTCGGCACAGGCTGTAGAAATGGATTAATGCAAAAAGTGAAATTCTTTGTACATTCATGTCCTTTTTGGGGTCATAAAATGCAGTTTTTTGTTCATGTTACGTATTATGCGAGTTTTCTGTTTCACACCAAATGACGTCCTTGTAAAACGATGAGGTGTTTTTTTAATTCACTCGCTCTTCTTTACAAACAAAATGAAAAAAAATAGATGACGATGACAACTATCGAAAAATTGGTTATGCAGAAACCCGAAGTACTAATATAGGAATTAAATATCAGATACTCACTGTGAACGTAGTGTTGACACAGTTGCCCCATGAAGCCCACAGGGCACACACATGTGCCATCAGATGCGACTGTGGCCCCATTTGTGCAGCTAGTCACCTGATGATGACAATTACATATTAAGCAGGGCATCTTTTTTATCATTCTGATAGAATAAAGCCCTTCCACATAAATAATTTTGTACGTTTACTTGTTGCAGACACACCCATCGAATGTATTGACTTCCTCTGAAGATGAGTTAGTGAGTTAATAGTAAAGGTCACATCGGCAATATTTCAGCCATATTGTGACGAGAACATGATTGATATTGAAATGAAATGTACATACACTATAAAAACCTGTCGTCAAAGAACAATAAAACTAGTGGAATATTGTTACACAGTTACAATTTAAAACCAGTGTGGAAAGTTAAAACTAATATCACTGTTGGAACAATACGATATAAAATACAGGCTATATACCAGCAACAACTGAAGGTAGTGCACCATGCTAGGGACCATAAGGACTTACTGTACATATGCTTCCTGCATGTACCTGGCTGGATTTACATCATCCTTTCAGCTGTTAGCAATTTAGGAAATCTAGCCATACATTAAAAGGACACATATTCTACGGTTAAAAATGTGGACAGTTTAAATTTCTTTGAATGTTTGTGGACATACGTGCCCTCTCAGCAGTCTGAAGTTAAGAAATTGCTTAGACAGCTTTCAGTCAAATTGAATGGGCATTTATCCTTTAACTTTTCAAAGCATTTACATTTGTATTTCCCGATAGTTATTTGCTACGGTTATTGTTTGCTACCAGTTATCGACTGAGGTCCGAACATTAGCCCAGTTGTATGAAAGGAATATGCAGACTATATTGGCCAAAACGAGTCATCTAAAGTGAGAAAAACGATTACTAAATGTAACAGTTGTTCATGTTGGGATTGGTAGTTAGTTGCATTGTATGATACCTTTTGAAATACGTAGCAGTTGGTGTCATCGTAGCCACACGTGAAGGCTACAGGAAGGGCAGACACCTTACACACCAAGACTCCATTTTGTTGACAGTCACGTTCTGATGGACAGGGGGCGCCACAGTGGGAACCACACGTCACATGGCTACACCCAGGGTCAAGGCTGACGGAAGCAGGGAGGTTGTGGTAGTCGATGCGACATTTTGGGGATTGCTGTATTACAAAAGCTGAGACCCAGGTCATCTTGCCGAGTATCAAAAGCAGAGAGGAAATACAGCAGGAATGCATGACAGAAGTATGCTGTACTCTCCAAACTTTGGTTGGCAGTGGATTCATCCTCACAAAACATCAATATTAGGTCAGCGTCAAAATCTCGCAAAACTGTCAGATAACACAGCCTATCTTCTCATCTGTCATCACAATTAAATCAGTACACTCTTGTGTCGAAATGTATGATCCAAAGAACGTGTTTAAGTGGTATTAGTTCAAGTTCGTCCTCACCGGAACAATATATTTCGCAAACCATGTCCTTCACATAGACGTAAAACTTCACACAGGCACTTCGTGACACAAATGCCAATATCCACTGTATGTCTGCAGTACCTCTCAATGTCCAAACTGACGATTCACGTCCAACTCATTCACCTGCCGTTCTCAACTGCCTTATGTAAAGATATAGCTCAGTTATTATCACGAGAAACATCAATAGCTTTCATTGATTGTTGGCTCTACCGATACCGATTGTCGGCACATCAGCTGCTTTACTATACATAATGGATAATAAATACCAGACCATCACATTGTGTTTCTGTTATTTAAATAGGAAGACATATCGTCTCATATTTCTATTTATTAAAAATTCAAACGTTAAAAGTACAAAACAGGGGGTTAACAGCATAATAGTAAGGGAGTGGTTTAACGCTTCAATTACAATACGGTGTGTCTGTTTGGGACATTTACATACATACAGAAAGGGTACTCTGTAGCAAACCTAACCAGCTGAATTGGAAAAGGGAGACAAAAGTTTCGATAAACAGACTAGTTATCAAAGTATAAAATACATGCGTACGTACGTACGTACCTATCAACCTACCTACCTGCATACCTACCTACCTACCTACACACACACACATACACACACAGATACATACACACACACACACACACACACACACACACACACACATACATACATACATACATACATACATACATACATACATACATACGTACATACATACATACATACATACATTATGTATGCATTGTAAAACAAAATGTCTAAATTTATAATACATATTACTGTGCAAAGGATAAACACGTGTGAGGGAGTTTTATGCCGTGTTTAGCAATATTACCCGGATCTTCGACGTGACAAGCGAATGCTTTACCCACCTCCCTTTATAGTACAAGGGCTTATTTCATGTGTTTGAAACTAATGGTGTGGTTTTTGGCCGATACACATTACACATCACATCAAAATAAAATAAAACAGATGTTTTGTGTTGAATTTTATTGAGATGATCAATGTTACTATTTGCCTGATGACATATTCTAATCAGCGTGGCAACTTTCCAAAGGTAGACACCCATTGTGTGAACATCGAGCACGGAAATGACACTGAACACTATAACCAATACTCAAACAGAATAAGTTCCGAAGCGGAACCAAATTTCACGTTTTAAGAATGTAAACCTTTTAGAGTGGCTTCACATGGCTTTTCTTTGTTGATTTTGTTTTTCAGAAAGCGCCGGGTTCATCGTTCAGAAAATATCGGCATCAAGTAAACACTGTCTTATTGATGCCACGCGGACAATGTGGCCATATTGAAGTACGATATTGCCTCCACAGAGAATATATACGCCCGCATGTCCTGGCCGACGGAACATCCGGACTGGGAGTGTAGCATATTATTACATGGAAGTCTGCATCCGCCAGTTCCTGAGGATCTTAGTGATCAATACGTCAGTACTCAATAAAACGATCTGAAGGATACGCAGGTAACAGTTCAGCACGTCCGCACAGTTTCCAGACGGGTTAACAGCTTCACGAGCCCCTTGGCAGTACTTGCATGTCTTGGTGACGGGTACCACCTGTGACATAGTTTACACTATCCTTCTTGGTAACATCTGGCACTGTCAGTAGTTCATTTGTTTCATTGTAAAAGACCATGATATACTTAAGGTACACCAATTAACTTTTTTCAACCATCAACAAGATTAAAACATTCGATTGATTCGTGTTTCCTTCAGCAAAAAAATTGGGGAACAATCTGTCATCAAATGTCAGAAATTGAGGGTGTGTTTCAGCATCTATGGATCAAGTTGGATTTATGCGAGGCTCTAAGCCCTTTTATACTTTTATAGTATCAGAAAATTAAATACCCACCAGAATAAGATCTAATTTACGACCTTCAACAACTGACCAATTAGGCCAGAATGCTTAAAACAAAAAATGAAATCAAATAATCTAATCTAATCTACCCCCCCCCCCCCCAAAAAAAAAAAAAGAAAAACAAAACGGATAAAAAACATATCTTGAAGTACTATTCTAAATGATATTACATTTTATGTTTAGTTTTTGGAGACGTAGTGTTATAGGTACAAAAAGCCATTGCTGAGATGGAAATTTCTCTAACAGTTGTTTAGAGAGAACATGCTAAACTGACCAAACAGCTCGCCCATGAACTGTACGTGAAGCATGCTTATATTAACAGTAAAAAAGCGTTGTTTTAAATTGATTGGCAATTGTTGCTGAAACAATCGAGAACACTGATAAAATGCCACGACTCAGCGAAGCAGAGAGGAACAGCGCTTAGGTACATTGGAAGCTGGTTAATCACTTTCTGCAGGAGCAAGCGTGTTTAACGTGCCACTCAGCACCGTAACAAGACTGTGGAACGGTATCAGAATCAAAGAATAACACGTGACCGACCCGGATCAGGTAGACCACGAGTGACGTCATCAAGCATCCAACATACCTGGTTTGCGGAGGTTATCGGACCAAACAGTCTCGATTACGAGAAGCAGATCTTCGGGCAGGATGTCTCATTCGTGGGGTTGTTTTAACAGCATGATATGACAGCAACTTCGTTGCAGGAGGATATGGTTAAGCGACGAGTCCCGTTTCCTGTTGTATCGTTTAGACAGCAGGCAGAATCCGGGTTTCTTAATCAGAGACAGCATTTTGCGTCATGCTGTATTCAGGAAGTCGACAGATTTTATGGAGTATTTGTTATGACGTGGGTAGCCATCTCCCACTATAGCAGGACTGACCTCGTCCATGTACAGGACAACCTGACGGCTCAGAGGTGCACAAAAGTGATGCCGAGACCTCACCCCATCCATCATGCAGAACGTCGTGTGACGAGTGGAACATCGACTTCGACTCAACAGCAACCGCAGACTCTACAGCAGTAGAGCCCATGCGCTTTGGGCAGAGTGGGCTACCATTACTCAACGTGTCGGTTAGATCCATGCCAGTTCCATATGAAGGAGATGTCAGGTTGTTCTAGATGCCAACGATGGTCATTAGACATTCTGAGCTCCTTGATGACCTTGACCTGGAAATTTTGACCTTGGCATCCTTGTGTTGTAACCTTGTCCACTACATGGTCCTTCTTGTAAAATTCGCATTCCTTGTAGCATTTTTTTCTCTTTCAGATTAAATATCTCAAAATATTTAAACCAAAAGCCGTTGGAGGAGGGGAGGGGTATAATTTAATACATAATATCCACAGACATATTGTTATACGTGGCAATGAGGCTTTTTCCAACAATGAGAAAGAATCCGAATGTTTTCAGATGTGTCCTTTATGTCTAAAAACCGAACTAAACGATTCTAGGTGATGACAGGGTTTCGCTGTGCCGTTGTTCAAAGCTACCATTATCGTTACGACTGTCGTAAGTCGTAAGTTCACTGTACCTTGTGGGAATTACCTTAGCCCTAAAATCGCTTTGTGCAATGGCACCTCAACAATTTGTGCAATGGCACCTCAACAATTTGTCCACACGTGCAGTTCCTATTTTCATATCAGCCATATGCTCCCGTGTATTCAGATGAACAAGTGACGAGCCTTTGCGTGTGTTTGTGATGAATAACTGAGGTGCGTAACATGCTGACAGTTTCGCGAACACCAGGTTTCACTTCTATTTGACAGTGATTCCTTAATACATTTTCTGGACACATCTGTATCATACAATCAAATCCATTGGACTTTTGTCGCCTTTATTTATGTTTTTAGAAATTAACAGAAATCAGCTTAACGCTTTGTACCAGCGTAAGACTTGCCCTTGGTGTGATGAGTGAGCACGTTTACAACTCGACCTACCTGTACCCTCAATAAAGCAAAAGTGGTAATTGATAATACAGGAAATGTCAAAGCTAAACAGTATAATATTGGTTCTTGTTCTATTAACCACAAAATATTCAAAAAATAAAATAATATTAATAACAAATGGTAGCTTTTCGCTAATATTATATAGAATTAATTACACGAGTCGCGGAACGCCTGAACACGCGAACACAATCCATTAAGTCCCCTGGGAGAAGAGGAAATTTACAGAATTGTTTTTTATAACTGATTATCATTACCTGCCTTACCTGCTGTGTGCATAATGAATGTGCATCACGTAGTGTGTTAGCTATGAAACTCTTCTACAACTAAACTTTACAATCCGGACAACCATTACGGTATCAGAGAATTAATTAAGTTGTTCCATGGAAACCAGCATGTCATCTTCCATTGTGACAATGACATGTCGCATAGTTAATGGCAGAGAGCGATAAAGGCATTGATTTTTCTTATCAATTACCCGCTGGCGTGAAAGAACTCTATAGTTAAACTGCAGAATATTGAGTTTCACTCATGGATCTAAACCGTTTTTCACCTTGGGTGATGTGGCAAATACAGTGACGTCTCACTCTCCATGATAACCAGAATGATATTTCCACGTGGGAGTGATGTCCCAAACGTAAAGGAACTGTACTTTCAATGTACGATTGTCAGAACTGGGAGATAAATGGGATTGAATCAATGTTGATACAATAACAATGGATGTTTTGAGAATGCATCACCACATGGATTTCATTCAAAACAAAGCTGTTCGTTCAGTTATCCCCCTTGTTAGGTGACCGGAGAATGACATGAAAATTTCAGATGTACAATTTTCAATCAGTAGTGCGTGGTTTGACCCTGAAAACCATGACCATTCACAGATGCAAGAAAATTATCGGAAAAATAGTCTACAGTGATTTATCGACCTGCCTGAAAAGCGTCAAAATTCATAATGACACTCCATGCACGTGAATGAGGCTCCGACGATGTGCACGTGCTTCCCATGCATTGTGTTTGTGTGTTGTGATAACGTGAAATGATGCTGCATACACAAGATGAATATCAGTGTAACGTTCCTCGTGGGGTTTTCTTTCTACCAGACTTCAAAGTTCAGGTTCCCTTTCTTTTTTAAGGGTATATTTATGATGTGCACATATTTATGACTCCCTGGAACGTTCAGACCAGTCATGTTGACTGTACATACGTACCCAGTGTACACACGCACACGCACACGCACACGCACACGCACACGCACACGCACACGCACACGCACGCACACCAGACTCGGTGATTCTTCCGATACGTGCGTTTTTCCTACGTCTTGGTCGCACTTTGTTCTACACACACAAAGACCTTACAATGAATGCAGGCACGAGAAAAATCATACTAGGTTTATGTCATTAATGATAGGGAAACATAAGGTCGACTACACGACCATATACACAAATGCAATTTTTGCAAAGTGTTCAGGATGACAGAGGCGCAGTTAAAACTTACTGTTGCAGGACATAGTTCTCTAGCAGCAACTGTTTCCGATATGTACTGAACAGCAAAAGGAACGCAAGCTTAAAAAAAAATAAAATTTCATCAAAAGTAGGCTTTCATGTTTATGTCTTCTATTTACAGTTTCTTTTGCTGCTCAGTATCATTAACATGCCCCAATGTAATTCTGGAAACCCAAAAGTCAAATCCTTCTGACAAAGGTTGTCTTGAATATATTTTCTAAGAAAGAAAAAATACAACTTAAACAAGTTTTTCGAGAATTCAAAATATAAAACTCGCTCATCCAGTGACCGAACAATGGCCCATGGTCAGGAATGTTTAGTTTCGCTCAAAGTTCACGAGTTAGAGGTTGCAAATATATGAAAATATATGTATAAGTAGTGTGACAAAAAATATATATAATTTTGAATTAATTTTACAAATTTAGATTTAAGAAATACATAAATAAATTTTACAAACAAGTAAATATATTTGAAACCAAATCTTCCGTGATAACCAAGGGAACATGCTACAAACTATCTGTCGTGTCTACACGTAACTTTAGCCATAGGGTCACACGTGCGTGAAAATCAGGTCTCTCAAACAAGAACATACATACTCAATATTCTAAATGGGTATTGTCTTCTCCTAAATATAAAACGATTCGAATGAATCTTCATTTCACTGGAACAGTGGTCTTTGTTTGTTGACCGAAATCTATTACGTATTAATGAGTTATTGATGACATGGAAAATAATGACACATTTGTCATTGTTTGGATGCAACCTGGCAATGTTCGAAAACTATAGTCTGTTTAAATGAAACCGATGAATGATTAATATCTCGAAATAGAGATATGTGCACAAAACATAAACGAGAGCATAGCACAATGTTTCATGATGGTTTAAACAACTTTTTGCATGATCGATCAGTAAACGTCAGATTTCAGTTCCTGTTGCGTACAGAGTGTTCAGAACCATGTGTCCCATTAACGTTCTGTGCCCTTATCTCACTTTCGAGTTTTTTAATTATTTGTCGTTCACATTTGAAACGGAGACAAGTGTACTTTAAGCACATCTGGCCGTATATGTTTTTCCTAATATGCATGCATGCATGCATAAACATCATAATAAACCGTAACCTACTAAGACCGGGCGGGACAACTTAAGAATGGCCAGCGAGTCCTAACTTGACACAAGCTACAAAGACATATTTTATATCATTGGAAAGATCTCGAGGAGATGAACACGAAACAAGTGTGTTCACGTTTTAATAAGCTCACAAATTGGCTCTGAAAATGCATTTCTGCAGAAATTTCTGGCAGAATGTTTTTCTGCAGAAATTTCTGGTGAATTTTTTTTCTGCAGAAATTTCTGGAAGAATTATTTTTTCTGCAGAAATTTCTGGCAGAATTTTTTTAAATTTTACTACCAGAATTATCTTAATTGAATAAAATTACAGACTATCTTTAAAATGTGGATACCTTATTATGGACTTTAGATGATGTGTTCTTGATAGTACAATCATAGTCACAAAATTATCTAGACGAATACAATTCTGTGTAAATACATTTAAAAGGCTAAATATTTGGAAGAGTGTGTATTAGACCGTCCTTTTACCTGTAATGATAATTTATAACACGTGAATTTATGATCTGAATTGTTGAGCTTGGGGTATTTTTGCATCAGAATACGAATATCTAATTCATCAGCAGGAAACTGAAAACAGACAGTATGTACACTTCTGTGGGTGTAAAGTATCCTCATGTTATTTTGCATGTGTTTGTAAACTTCAGGTAATAAAAAGGATGATGATGTTAATACCCCCAAGACCGGTGTGAGGAATTTGAACAATTCATATCATTATACCATTAGATGTTTTGGTTTAGTTCTGTGTTAGACGTATTCCATACACTATATGTTTCAGCCGTACTTCTTGGCAAAGAGGTCAGACTTTATCAATCAGCACCCGTTCGCTTACTACTGTTTTTAGTACTTAATGCCTCCTGATTAATTGCTTCACGGCTGTGCTGTTTGTTGTTTTTAGTTCCCACCTGGCCTGATCCAAGTATCTACTCCTTGTTATTCAAGTACATGATGTTTGTCACATCATTCAATAATTCTAATCACTTGCTTGTTGTCACTGTTACCTTGAACATGGTGTAAGAACCTACACAGAAACGTTGCTATGTGCAGTTAACACGAAGTTATTATTAATATAACCCGATACCGCGTATGCGTGTCTTACATTCTTAACGTAACTTGGAAAAAAAAATGAAAGTCTTGCGCCGTGGTTGAGTTGTGAACCGAGGATTAAGTTGCCATTACATCGGTGATGGTTACACAGACCTGCGGAGTAACATGTTACTGTCAGCCGTCGCATTGGGGGACGGACAAAATCCCATTCAAGAATGACTAACGTGGTACAATATCCCGTTTATATTTGTTATTGCTACCCTTTTTCACCAAGACCCCAGTAAGTGAATTATCTCATCATGAGAGAAGCTAGTGAGATAAGTTGATTGGCGTGTTTTCGTAACAAAGGCCAGTGGTTGAAATGTTAAATTGTATAAATGTGTCTGTGATGATGACACTTTATATCAGTGTTCCAGTGTACCGTCGTCATATTATCAGTTACATGTTTTTCAAACAGGAATAGAAAGACTTATGTCACTCGTGAATTCGTACAAAATACAGTGTTAAACTGTTTCAAAATATTCCTGTCTGTGTAATTACATAATGTGACAGAGACAGACCCCAGGTGCACGAGCCATAAATCAGTGTAGTTTGTTTATGGTGTATAGCCTGACAGGTGTTAAGTTGGTCAGGGATTGAAGTTGAGTATTGCATATTGTCATTAGCAGACAAGCAGAGTGACAGGTGACAATAAACAGACATTGCGTTTTGTCTGTGACAGAGACTGCTTGTCATAATCAATATATTTTTCTATGTTTCTATACAAATGATTTAAAACATTTCAGTTTTCAGGCTGAACAATGAAATTAGCATTTCTAATACTACACATGTTTTCAAAAACATGGGTTGCAAATATGCAGGTATTGTACCAGTGTGTTGTTATTACTGCCGACCCAAGATGCTTGTAACCACAAGAAACATCTCTTGTTCTCCCACTTCGACCGCACCGATAATCTTGCACACATCACTAGTGTTTATACGAGTTGGCTTCCCGGTTCAAGCTAATCACTGCACATGTGCTCTGGGTGGTGAAGCCACTTTTCCCCCAGCCCTGGGGAAGCGTTTGAACTCCTATTACGTGTTTTTTGAACAGCGTTATTAAACTTTATAACTTTTATTTGCATTTTTGATAATATGTTACCGAACCTAATCAGAATCTGGAAAGAACTGTTTTGTGTAGTATGTGACCTTGAACCGACAAGACGTACTGAATATACACTACAAAACGTCTATTGTCCATGCAGCATCAACTGGCATTGTTTCGGTGTACTCCCCGAGTGGCCGCTCTCTGGCTTGCGCAATTATTAACCGCGGTGTCCACTCAAGGACGACAGAACCGGAACGATGACCGCTGATAGAGACAACCTGATAAACCACCAATTAACAGGTGTGAAAACTCGGTGGCCACTTCGGCATAAATCATTGTTTCAACGAGACAATTACATTTTTGCGGGTATTGTCACTTTGAACACTGATGCATTGTCGAAAAGGTATTCTTTATCATCTCATCTGGTACGCTGGTCTTTTCGGGCATGTTGATGAATTCAAATTGTGGCTCAGATGTCTTACATTGTTATTATTGTATGTATGTAGTATATGTCCGGTTTCGTCTCTATTCACCTTCAACCCATATCGCATGCAAAAACAATGTAGGTATATTGGGATTGGTAAATGCGCCCCAATACTGTTAAATTAATCTTGTACGTCGTGAATCCACTAAGGAGTTAAAACTGTGTTATAATGAAACGGAAATGAAATTGTAAAAGCTATAATGAAATACGGTCAAATTCACACTGTAAAATACACTGTTGTCTGGTACTAATAGGCTTTATGATTAAACATGGGAAAACGACATCATTTAAAGAAAGTCTATGTTAAATTATATAACGGTGGTGTATTCAACTAAGATGATTCTGGTAGCAAAAGAAAAATATCAGATCAGTTGATCACGCTAAGTGCTTATTACTTGGAATATTCATGAAACTACCACCCACGCAGGAGTATCAATAATTATAGTCCCATGTCTACAGTGTAACGTATCAACGCCATGTGGTTTGGCTGGATATTTTCAGTGTAACGTACCAATGCCGTCAAATGCAGTGGGATGTCTACAGTGTAACGTACCAATGCCGTCAGATGCAGTGGGATGTCTACAGTGTAACGTATCAACGCCATGTGGATTGGCTGGATATTTTCAGTGTAACGTACCAATGCCATGAGGTGCGGCGGAATGTCTACACTGTGTTGCGCCATTATCAGCGTCCACAGCGTGTGTATAGTTTCAAATAATTTCTATAAAAATATAAGGCAGGGGTATTATTTGCACGTTCTTTGAAAACATTTTCTGTGTATTATAACGATATTTGTTTTGTAATACTGTTCTGTCATATGCAGTCCTAAACAATGCTGAAATTGTTTCGGTAGAGTGAGTGAGTGAATATGGTTTTAGGCTGCTTATGCAATGTTTAAACAATCTCATGGCAGGGAACACCAGATATTGTACACTGTCGGGGAATGTGACCCGGGACTTTGGCCTGACGAACGAATGCTTTAACCACTCTATTATTCTAAATAGAGTTCTGTGCTCACCGACTGACAATGCTTCACGTGATGAATATGAATGTAGCTATCTTGACTGATCTTTCTCACCTGGGTGAGTGTTGTTTCGCACACATGACCACGCGCTCAGTGAAGGTATTAATTCAATGAACTCAACTTGTCATTTTCTAAGTATATGACGCTGGTCTGTAAATAGTCGGGATCAGACAATCCCGTGATCAACAGCATGGCGATGAAATGTGTAAACCGAGCATCACCACCTCTTACGACATGCATGGGTTACTGAAGATCAATTTTAACCCGAATCTTCACGGAAAAGAAGTGGACGGAAGCACTAGTGCTAGCATATATTAAGGTGTAACTGGGGGTATTCCGCGAGTGAAATCGACGTGTGCAACATTTGTCTAATTTCTTCAACTACTAACTCTATACACAGTTGGTCTTTGTGGCCTATACTGATCTCAAGATTCGTTCATTTACTTCGTTTGAGACATGAGATATGTTTCCAAAACATATCAGAATTTTATCATGAAAGAAAACGAATCTGTCCATGTAAAATTAGTCCTATTTTTAACACATTCTGCATTAAAAATAGTGACTTGTTATGGTACCTTATTATCCAATGTTTCACTAATCTGTCAATATCTACAATAATCTATCTCGATCATGAATATACACAGGTTGGTAATTAGGCCGGGTGGGACGAATAAGGAATGGCCAGCTAGTCCTAAGACGTATTTTGTATCATTGGGAAGATCTAGAAGAGACAAACCCAAAACGTTCATGTGCAGGTGTGTTCGCGGGTTAATAAGCTCACAAATTGGCTCTGAAAATGTATTTCTGCATAAATTTCTGGCAGATGTTTTTTGGTGAATAAATGTCTGGCAGAAATATTTTTAGCTCCAGACATTTCTGACAGAATTTTTTTCGTGCAGAAATCTGTGGCAAAAGTTTTGGTTTCACTACCAGAATGATCTTAATTGAATAAAATTACAAACTATCTTCGGATAAGTTATTATTTCTTTAATTGATATTTCTTTTTCCTGAACACATCTTCAAGTTGGAGGGGAAATGATTCACAGAAGTAGGTCGTCTCACAAATCTTACTGGGCATATCTGAACAAAACGAAATGAAAATAAATTCATTTGGTGACTTGTTCATGCATCATTTAATCACACTCTGTATTACATGAGTTACACTGTACGATAATATAGTTACGTCTGACATTAGTCCAGTTGTCCCCTTAGTATGGTTTATGTATCTCTGTTGCTCCTATAGTCACTGGAATGTGTTCACTGAATCTATATATGACAGACGGTTACTCTTAAAACCACAATCATTACAGTTTTCAAACAGTCCTGCAATTAAGTCTTTGAAGGGCATTTAGAAGTGAAATGCATAAGGATGAAGATTTTATGGATATCAACTTCTTTATATGAGAACACAACGTTTCGGAGTTAAACCTTCATCCTTAGTCCTGCAATTATAGAAACAGGATTAACAAATGCTGACATAAAACGAATCTTCTTCCATAAGTAGCAGGCAAGTGGTGAGGATACAGGTTGACTACAATATTATAATACTGGTTTGCGAATTTAGACATGAATGTATTTATATACATATTGATGTAATGCCATATTATATAAAAAAAACTAGATATTTTAACTAATGTTTCGAAACCTGAATTATACTGTGAACATTAAGTAATAACGTAATGCGGGTAGAAAACGTGTGTTTTTGATAATACATGTAGTAACAATGAACGACAGAGTCACATCGGCAATATTTCAGCCATATTGTGACGGGAACAATCAACAATTATATCCAAAATCAATATATGAAAATGAAAAGCCTGTTGACGAAGAAAAGTTAAACAACTTGTGTATCACAGATATCCATTCAAAACTAGTAATTCAATGTAAAATATTTAACTACATATGACCAGACAATGTAAAACCAGACTATAAACTGCAACAACTGAAGGTAGATGACTATACGAGGGACCATAGGGACTTACAGTACATTTGCACCCTGTGGTCCCTATGTGGTTTTACATCCTCCCGTCAGCTGTTAACATTTAGACACATCAGGTCATAAATTAAAACTACACACCGTCTCCGATTAAAAAAAGTGGAAACTTTAAATTTACGTGGGATCATGTAGTAAAAAACTATCCGGACAAGTATCATTCTGTGTAAATACTCGTAGTGACCAAATATTTGAGAGTGGTCGGTCTGCGGAATTTACACAATTCATATCATTAAGACGTATCATTATATAAAGGGGCCTTCCCTTAATTCATGGATAGTTTGTACATAAATGTGAGATGCAAGAAGTCAGAATGATTCTGACTGTCTGTGTATTGTTATATGTTTTGTGTTTTCATTGTAAGAAAGACAAAATGATACAGAAATGTTTATCATTACCGTTGCCGTTCTGCATGATTTTGCGTCAGTCATTGCGCCACGTTGCACAGAAGTTGACGTTTCCTATCAACAAATCACATTCCTGTGTTGTATCTGATTTTAATTTCTGTGTATATCAGTGGTAATTAACATGCTATTTGTGAAGGTCACTTATCCGATTTTGGTTTCATATCTCCGTAAGACATCTTTCCCACAGATGGATTGTAAGTATATTTTACAAACCGTTTCAGCATTAGGCCTTCCGTTCTTTATCATCCTTCGACGTTTTTACTGAAGCAAATCATCTTTTAAAAATGCTATCTAAATTGACGAAAAGTTTATTAGCTTAAACATTGCTCTCGTAGCTGATGCGTAGGAAATGTGTAGGAAAATAAACAAAACATGTATCTCTTTCTGTTGTGACTGATATGTAGGACAACTTCTCTTGTGATATTACACGATAATGTTTGGAATTGTAACATATTTTTATAACAATATCTGAACGGTAATATTATACTGCGATATGTTCATATAAGGAATACAATGGCACAATAATATTTCTCTGCGTCGTTCCATAATACATGTATGAAATATAATACATGTTTTCCGTTCTTGTAGGCACGGAAAAGAACTATCCAGGCATTTTCTGATTAAGTATATGTTCATCTATAAATTAGACGCAGCTATATTTCAAGAATATGCGTCTGTGAAGGCGTTCAGATTAAGACGATATTGCACAGTACTATTAATGAGATTCCTGTCAACAGTACGGTCGGGTAATAGATCGATTTTGTTCAGCACGGTTACATATGTTGTTATCAGACAACCGACATTAGTGTAACATTGATTTATGAACACTCTGCAATATCGAAGAAAGTTCTCCTCGATGTTCATGTCTCATTATTTACAAAACATCCATAACAATCCAAGGGTCATCGACAACGGTTAAGAATATTAATTAGTTGTTTGTTGAAAAAAATACACTATTACCACTATGTTATTTTTAAAATTCGTTTCTCCGAATGTTCGATAGTTACATTACAAAACATAAACTAAATAATGCCGTGAATGGTGATTATGTAATATGATAATAATGACAAGACTTACGATGCATATGGTGTTCTTTAGTTGTATCCTTATCACATTATGATAATATTATCCGTCTAGTGATCTGTGGCAAGAGCTAAGATGACGGGTGCTACGTTTTCTAAATGTTTGAATATTATCTATTCAGGAAAAATAACTTAATACCCATGAACTTGATACCCATGAACATAAAAATTGAGTAAACCGTGTACTTTTAAATTAGTGCTCTCATTCCTGTTTTGAACTATTATTGTAGGGGAGCTTATTTCTACGCTCAACAGTTTTTTTCATGTCTCTTCATATATACATGTAAACACATCACGTTCATGTTATGCACAGTGATAAAAGTATATATGCCACGCCTATATGGACGTGATATCAAATGTGAAATGTACAGCATGGAATAATTATTAAAATACTGTGTGACATGACTATCCGTTAAATAGTTAGAGAGTGATAAACGCATAAAAAGAGTGAGTGAGTTTAGTTTTACGTCGCTTTTAGCAATATTCCAGCAATATTACGGCGGGGGACACCAGGAAATGGGCTTCACAGCATAAAAAGAACACATTACTTATACAAATACATTTGACGCGTTAAAAGTATAATATATCAGCTTTTGGCACATATCTTAAAAAGTTGTTAAGAGCTAAAGAAGAGTGTAAAATTCGCAATGTCCGGTATGGGGTAAAATCCAGGCAAAGAGTTGACTGGTTTTCACATTTTGGATAAAAGGTTCTCACACTGCCTATACGGTTTACATTTCATTCCATAACCCTTTGTGTCTTTTGTAGATAACGTAAAATAACGGTGTTTGGGGCGTTATTTTAAGTGAGTGAGTGAGTTTAGTTTTACGCCGCACTCAGCAATATTCCAGATATATGGCGTCGGTCTGTAAATAATCGAGTCTGGACCAGACAATCCAGTGATCAACAACATGGGCATCGATCTGTGCAATCGGGAACCGATGACATGTGTCAACCAAGTCAGTTAGCCTGACCACCCGATCCCGTTAGTCGCCTCTCACGACAAGCATAGTCGCCTTTTATGGCAAGCATGGATTGCTGAAGGCCTATTCTACCCCGGACCTTCACGGGTCGCGTTATTTTAAACTTAAGGGGATATGTAATAAATAAGGCACAAAATTGCTTTCCCTTTCATTATCTGTATAGTAATTTTGCTGAAAAACATTTTAGAAATTGTCCTTTGCCAGACATGTTTATATGCTAAGACAGAATAGCCACAATATGTGGACAACTAGCAAGATATTCGTCGACTGGCTTGTGTTGAGAGCGCTAGCAAACTGAGATAACGGATGATAAAAAGACGAAATATTCAGAGCAAACATTTCCAAATATAACACAGCACATACCAAGCGAACCGGTTTCGTGTTTACTGGCTGGGACTGTTCTCTTGGCTCCCAACGATTCAGATACATTAGGAAGTACCCACGGGGCGAGTGTATCGGTTGGGATACCAAAGGTAGGAATCTTTTTGTTTTACCAAAACAATGTGTCGATAACCTCTGATCGCTCATGTGTCAGAAGAGCGGTGGAGCGTGAGATCAATGTTTGTTTTTTATTCAGGGGAACTTGGTAAAGTCTATTAATGTGAGTGATTGTCATTCATTCTGTTATTGCTTTACCTCTGATTATAGTTTTGTTGTTAACAAATAACAGCTAGAGACGATGAGGCTCAAAACTGTGCCATCATCACGGCGAGAGAGTAAGGTGTAACTTCATGTAGGTATAACTGGTAGATCTGGGACAGTACAGCAACCGCGGATAATAAATTTAAAAGTCGCGAGAAAATACCACATTAACTCCACCATGCAATACCTCCGCCATGCAGTGAGGTTCTAAAGCAATTTCGTCGCTCACTTTCTGGTGGTGAGTAAAATATGCCTTGTAACTGTGTTGGTAAAATTGACTGAAATGTATAGATAGCTCTCGATTGGCGTAGTGAACTTAATGGTCTTGTAACGGGATCTAGATGCCTGAAGAACATCGGTTACGGTCGCAAATATACATGTGTACAAAGAAAGTTTTACGTATCGTATTGTGAAATACAGACAGTTAGCTCATCTATGCATATTGTCAACTTTTTGGACCAGTGCTTTTTAAAAATAATCTCTCTTATTGTTGAAGATAGCAACTTGCAGTGTAGAAGCAAATAAAGCTGATGAAATTGTTCAGTAGTTGGATCATCCGCATTACTTGCAAAGTCATGTCCGTTTAAACATGGCGACCTCCAGTGCAAGGCAGCTCATCTGCCAATTCATGCCAAGTTTGAAGTCAGGTGACTTTTTTCTTTCAACTATGTAATTTCATTAGAGTGAATATGTGGTCTTTCAAGTAGAAAATAAAATGAAAATGGTTTGCATTTTTCCATGCTTAATTTACCGCCAAAATGGGACAAGATGCAGATTAGTGTATATATTTTAGGTAAACTGTTAGGATCGGGATGATCAGTTTCCAAAATCATGTATCGTTATGGGCGATATGACCGGACACAACCCGTCTGGGGGAAATGTCAACCCTAACAATAAATGTAAAATCCACGAGGATTCAATTTCAGAGAACAACCTCTGTAAATGTAACAATAAATCAAACCTTTATATAGTCGTTTTGGAATATACTTAACAACAATGCTGACAAAACAATTCCTGAGTTTCGTCTACAACTCCACATACACGTAAACTATGGTCCAGAGCATTAACAGAAAACATTCAAAATCTAGGAACATGAAGTTAGAAACGGATTCGGGATTCGGGATTCGGGATTCGGGATTCGAATCCCGAATCTGAGTATTTTGTTCGGATTTTTAA
Organism: Haliotis asinina; assembly: GCF_037392515.1. Lineage (NCBI taxonomy): Eukaryota > Metazoa > Mollusca > Gastropoda > Lepetellida > Haliotidae > Haliotis > Haliotis asinina. The sequence continues at coordinate 44,003,166 of NC_090290.1, read as the reverse complement.
AAAAAACTATTCAGATTCGGGATTCAAATGCCGAAACCCGAATGTAAAGGCTGAAATATGGGAAAATGTTAGTTTGGGTGTTCATGTTTTTACGATACCCAGGTTTACTAACGGCCCCTAGTACCTTAGAAGGGGTGAGATAATGTACATTGACACTGTTGTTCATAACTCCGAATCTGAACAAAATATTCAGGTTCGGGATTTGAATCCCGAATCCGAGCAAAATATTCAGATTTGGAATCCCGAATCCCAAATCCCGAATCCGTTTCTAACTTCATGTTCCTTCAAAATCTACCGTTCACCGTTTGAAAAAATCTCCGTGATGATTTATCAAATGATAGAGCTGACATTGCCCACAAAATTGGTGACACAATCGCTAAGCATCCATCTTGATCCAGTTATGTCCCTGGCTTTCAGAAACATCAGAAACAACTGGTAGTTCACATCTTCTAAGCATCTTTGTAATGTACTCTGTGTAATCTCAATCAGTCATTATTTTTTCGCCATAAAATACTTACCATGGCATACATGTGCAAGGAAACACTTAGTCAAGGCCCTTCACTTTCTCCTTGAAAGACGCATACACTGGTGCTGTCATTTTATCGCGCATGAGAATCCTCCTACCCAACAGTGGAAAATAACCCTGCATCCATCTCATCAAATCGTTCCATTTTTAGGACGTAATTTTGCGGTGCGCAAAATTCTTTACTGGCCCTTTCATTGCTTACCAAAAGAAACTAGCTCATAAAATTTGATGAAAGTCAAAGACCCTATGGATATAAGGGTTAATGGCCCGTGTCAAGCGAATGTTCTCACTTACTGCCAACACTTCTTTGTAATGATTTTTAAACCTATTTCAACTGTTACATATGCATAAACGACTTTATCGTCCTTGTGGTCCACTGGAGATTATAGCTTGCATGAGATCAAACGATATCTGCTGGTATCGTGATGTAATATGATATCAGTAGACACTTTGATGATACTCTCTTTGTTCGCTCTTTACCGTCTCTTAGAAGTTAATATAAGTGTCGCTGGATCGTATTCTCACTGTACGGTCTGTCAGTATATGTACATGTTTAAGATATACGGCGATACCGTCGGCATAGGAAGGGTTGCTCAACTGCTTCACTGAACTGGAACCCCCAAACCACAAGTGATGATAATAAAGCATGTAATTCTATAAATAACAGCTTCCCGTTTACTGCGTAGTGCAGCGCTAGCGTTTCGGTGTGGATTTCCAGACTAACCGTGATGGGAAGACGAAAAATCCCGTTGGTGGTACCCTATGTACTGAACAAATTTAAGGCGCTGAATGCTTCGTATGCTTAAAAGGTGAAGGTTAAAAGTGGGATAAAATATTTCCAGCTAGATTGTCCTCCTTTTTCAAAACATTTCTCAAAGCAACACCCCTCTTCCATCCCCAGTAACACTATTGTCGGACATAGGTCAAGATCTCTCAAGATACTTTAATATTCATACAGTACTTCAGTAACCTTGCTTTTTGTTTGCGAAGGCAATGGATATTCGTGAAAGAGAGAGAGAGAGAGAGAGAGAGAGAGCAACGACAACACAACTTGCACATGATGCCTGTACTTCACACGTGACTCAGTTAATCGAGATAAAGGATAACTTAAACGATGTCCCAAGAGTATTCCCACAGTTCGGCATACACAGCGGGTAACATGAAACATATTGCGCTCGTAAGCTGAGTACATTGCAAATTCTAATAGAGCGCTCAGAAAAAGATGTTTATGTGTGCGGTAGCATATTGAAAGATTATTCGTACATGACTCAAAACTAAATAATCTTTCGTATACATCAGAGCAAGTGTGGAAACTTAACCCCATGGAAACGGGACCACGGTAACCTAAACCCAGCACATTCTGGAAAGACGTATTTGAAGCCTGATCGGAAATAGAGGGACAAAGTTAATATGGAAACCACCATCTCAGCAGACAGTACATGTGGACAAATGATAAACAACAATAGGGAGAAAACCAGCAGTAAATGACCACTACCTACAATCCAATGTAAAATTTATAAATGATTTCGAAAAATATGACAATACATTTCTTCCTTATAAAGAATTCGTAGAACTGTATGGGGTTAAAGCAAATTTCATTGAAAATTCAGGATTATTATCTTCATTGAAAACATATTCAAAACTGGGTTCGTTCAAAACTGATATTCAGATATATTTACCTTGTATTCCTCTTAATTGAAAGCTAAAAAAGGAGGTAACAGATTTTATAACTGACTTCTTCACAAGGAAGATATAAGCAAAAAAATGCTTGTAAAGTAAGTGGGAAAAGGAATTGAATGTAGATATCAAAGACAGTTAGAAAAGAGACATTTTGACTGGACCATCATCAACATCGAATATCAAAAGTTGCAACACTGAACAGGACACGTGCCATGTGTCCTACGCGGCTGACACTTCACTAACAATTGTCATTTTTTTTATAGTTTGAATGTAACCATGGTTCACGAACAATGGCGCAGTCAAGTGGATTACATCATCACCCTTCTTGGATATGGTGTCGGGTCGGGAGCATTCATCAGATTCCCTTTCTACTGCATGCGCAATGGGGGAGGTAAGCTTCACTCAGATAATCCCTCCATATTTCCATCTCCAATGAACATATGAAAAATCACACAAATCCCCATAGACGAAGGCCGAATCTCTTTACATTCAAATCCTTTCAGTGTGAAAACTAGGGGTAGTTTTCTATATACCATGGTTTTATAATTAGGATGCATACAATCTACAGTCAGAGGTACTGCTTATGAAGTGGGACTTGTCATGGTGATTCTGGGGAACAAATGGTCCAGTTCAAGCTCCTGGGTTGTGCTAAGAACTACCTTGTGCGTGCCTGGTGGATACAAAGTGTGTGTCTCTGCATCAACACTGTTAGGTACTTTCTGGCATCGGCTATTAACTGAAATGGATGGCCTTTGACCAGGACCAGGACTGGGTACTCCTGGAAGATCTGAATGTTCTCCCTTAAAACGATATGGCAAACTCCATGACGTTTATACTGTTGGTTTTGTTTGGCTGTTTACCGTTGCAAGAGATCGAAGACACAGTTACTTACATTGCTCCACTGTCTGTTGTCAGGGTGCTTATCTGGTCATATAACCGGCTACGGTACACATTAGTTCTGCTTGACTGTTTACCGTTGCAAGAGATCGAAGACACAGTTACTTACATTGCTCCACTGTCTGTTGTCAGGGTGCTTATCTGGTCATATAACCGGCTACGGTACACATTAGTTCTGCTTGACTGTTTACCGTTGCAAGAGATCGAAGACACAGTTACTTACATTGCTCCACTGTCTGTTGCCAGGGTGCTTATCTGGTCATATAAGCGGCTACGGTACACATTAGTTCTGCTTGACTGTTTACCGTTGCAAGAGATCGAAGACACAGTTACTTACATTGCTCCACTGTCTGTTGCCAGGGTGCTTATCTGGTCATATAACCGGCTACGGTACACATTAGTTCTGCTTGACTGTTTACCGTTGCAAGAGATCGAAGACACAGTTACTTACATTGCTCCACTGTCTGTTGTCAGGGTGCTTATCTGGTCATATAAGCGGCTACGGTACACATTAGTTCTGCTTGACTGTTTACCGTTGCAAGAGATCGAAGACACAGTTACTTACATTGCTCCACTGTCTGTTGCCAGGGTGCTTATCTGGTCATATAAGCGGCTACGGTACACATTAGTTCTGCTTGACTGTTTACCGTTGCAAGAGATCGAAGACACAGTTACTTACATTGCTCCACTGTCTGTTGTCAGGGTGCTTATCTGGTCATATAAGCGGCTACGGTACACATTAGTTCTGTTTGTCTGTTTACCGTTGCAAGAGATCGAAGACACAGTTACTTACATTGCTCCACTGTCTGTTGCCAGGGTGCTTATCTGGTCATATAAGCGGCTACGGTACACATTAGTTCTGCTTGACTGTTTACCGTTGCAAGAGATCGAAGACACAGTTACTTACATTGCTCCACTGTCTGTTGTCAGGGTGCTTATCTGGTCATATAAGCGGCTACGGTACACATTAGTTCTGTTTGTCTGTTTACCGTTGCAAGAGATCGAAGACACAGTTACTTACATTGCTCCACTGTCTGTTGTCAGGGTGCTTATCTGGTCATATAACCGGCTACGGTACACATTAGTTCTGCTTGACTGTTTACCGTTGCAAGAGATCGAAGACACAGTTACTTACATTGCTCCACTGTCTGTTGTCAGGGTGCTTATCTGGTCATATAAGCGGCTACGGTACACATTAGTTCTGCTTGACTGTTTACCGTTGCAAGAGATCGAAGACACAGTTACTTACATTGCTCCACTGTCTGTTGCCAGGGTGCTTATCTGGTCATATAAGCGGCTACGGTACACATTAGTTCTGCTTGACTGTTTACCGTTGCAAGAGATCGAAGACACAGTTACTTACATTGCTCCACTGTCTGTTGTCAGGGTGCTTATCTGGTCATATAAGCGGCTACGGTACACATTAGTTCTGCTTGACTGTTTACCGTTGCAAGAGATCGAAGACACAGTTACTTACATTGCTCCACTGTCTGTTGCCAGGGTGCTTATCTGGTCATATAAGCGGCTACGGTACACATTAGTTCTGCTTGACTGTTTACCGTTGCAAGAGATCGAAGACACAGTTACTTACATTGCTCCACTGTCTGTTGTCAGGGTGCTTATCTGGTCATATAACCGGCTACAGTACACATTAGTTCTGCTTGACTGTTTACCGTTGCAAGAGATCGAAGACACAGTTACTTACATTGCTCCACTGTCTGTTGTCAGGGTGCTTATCTGGTCATATAAGCGGCTACGGTACACATTAGTTCTGCTTGACTGTTTACCGTTGCAAGAGATCGAAGACACAGTTACTTACATTGCTCCACTGTCTGTTGTCAGGGTGCTTATCTGGTCATATAAGCGGCTACGGTACACATTAGTTCTGCTTGACTGTTTACCGTTGCAAGAGATCGAAGACACAGTTACTTACATTGCTCCACTGTCTGTTGTCAGGGTGCTTATCTGGTCATATAAGCGGCTACGGTACACATTAGTTCTGCTTGACTGTTTACCGTTGCAAGAGATCGAAGACACAGTTACTTACATTGCTCCACTGTCTGTTGCCAGGGTGCTTATCTGGTCATATAAGCGGCTACGGTACACATTAGTTCTGCTTGACTGTTTACCGTTGCAAGAGATCGAAGACACAGTTACTTACATTGCTCCACTGTCTGTTGTCAGGGTGCTTATCTGGTCATATAAGCGGCTACGGTACACATTAGTTCTGCTTGACTGTTTACCGTTGCAAGAGATCGAAGACACAGTTACTTACATTGCTCCACTGTCTGTTGTCAGGGTGCTTATCTGGTCATATAAGCGGCTACGGTACACATTAGTTCTGCTTGACTGTTTACCGTTGCAAGAGATCGAAGACACAGTTACTTACATTGCTCCACTGTCTGTTGTCAGGGTGCTTATCTGGTCATATAAGCGGCTACGGTACACATTAGTTCTGCTTGACTGTTTACCGTTGCAAGAGATCGAAGACACAGTTACTTACATTGCTCCACTGTCTGTTGTCAGGGTGCTTATCTGGTCATATAAGCGGCTACGGTACACATTAGATCTGCTTGACTGTTTACCGTTGCAAGAGATCGAAGACACAGTTACTTACATTGCTCCACTGTCTGTTGCCAGGGTGCTTATCTGGTCATATAACCGGCTACGGTACACATTAGGTATGCTTGGCTCTTTACCGTTGCAAGAGATCGAAGACACAGTTACTTACATTGCTCCACTGTCTGTTGTCAGGGTGCTTATCTGGTCATATAAGCGGCTACGGTACACATTAGTTCTGTTTGTCTGTTTACCGTTGCAAGAGATCGAAGACACAGTTACTTACATTGCTCCACTGTCTGTTGTCAGGGTGCTTATCTGGTCATATAACCGGCTACGGTACACATTAGTTCTGCTTGACTGTTTACCGTTGCAAGAGATCGAAGACACAGTTACTTACATTGCTCCACTGTCTGTTGTCAGGGTGCTTATCTGGTCATATAAGCGGCTACGGTACACATTAGTTCTGCTTGACTGTTTACCGTTGCAAGAGATCGAAGACACAGTTACTTACATTGCTCCACTGTCTGTTGTCAGGGTGCTTATCTGGTCATATAAGCGGCTACGGTACACATTAGTTCTGCTTGACTGTTTACCGTTGCAAGAGATCGAAGACACAGTTACTTACATTGCTCCACTGTCTGTTGCCAGGGTGCTTATCTGGTCATATAAGCGGCTACGGTACACATTAGTTCTGTTTGTCTGTTTACCGTTGCAAGAGATCGAAGACACAGTTACTTACATTGCTCCACTGTCTGTTGCCAGGGTGCTTATCTGGTCATATAAGCGGCTACGGTACACATTAGTTCTGCTTGACTGTTTACCGTTGCAAGAGATCGAAGACACAGTTACTTACATTGCTCCACTGTCTGTTGTCAGGGTGCTTATCTGGTCATATAAGCGGCTACGGTACACATTAGTTCTGCTTGACTGTTTACCGTTGCAAGAGATCGAAGACACAGTTACTTACATTGCTCCACTGTCTGTTGCCAGGGTGCTTATCTGGTCATATAAGCGGCTACGGTACACATTAGTTCTGCTTGACTGTTTACCGTTGCAAGAGATCGAAGACACAGTTACTTACATTGCTCCACTGTCTGTTGCCAGGGTGCTTATCTGGTCATATAAGCGGCTACGGTACACATTAGTTCTGCTTGACTGTTTACCGTTGCAAGAGATCGAAGACACAGTTACTTACATTGCTCCACTGTCTGTTGCCAGGGTGCTTATCTGGTCATATAAGCGGCTACGGTACACATTAGTTCTGCTTGACTGTTTACCGTTGCAAGAGATCGAAGACACAGTTACTTACATTGCTCCACTGTCTGTTGTCAGGGTGCTTATCTGGTCATATAAGCGGCTACGGTACACATTAGTTCTGCTTGACTGTTTACCGTTGCAAGAGATCGAAGACACAGTTACTTACATTGCTCCACTGTCTGTTGTCAGGGTGCTTATCTGGTCATATAAGCGGCTACGGTACACATTAGTTCTGCTTGACTGTTTACCGTTGCAAGAGATCGAAGACACAGTTACTTACATTGCTCCACTGTCTGTTGCCAGGGTGCTTATCTGGTCATATAAGCGGCTACGGTACACATTAGGTATGCTTGGCTCTTTACCGTTGCAAGAGATCGAAGACACAGTTACTTACATTGCTCCACTGTCTGTTGCCAGGGTGCTTATCTGGTCATATAAGCGGCTACGGTACACATTAGTTCTGCTTGACTGTTTACCGTTGCAAGAGATCGAAGACACAGTTACTTACAGTGCTCCACTGTCTGTTGTCAGGGTGCTTATCTGGTCATATAAGCGGCTACGGTACACATTAGTTCTGCTTGACTGTTTACCGTTGCAAGAGATCGAAGACACAGTTACTTACATTGCTCCACTGTCTGTTGTCAGGGTGCTTATCTGGTCATATAAGCGGCTACGGTACACATTAGTTCTGCTTGACTGTTTACCGTTGCAAGAGATCGAAGACACAGTTACTTACATTGCTCCACTGTCTGTTGCCAGGGTGCTTATCTGGTCATATAAGCGGCTACGGTACACATTAGTTCTGCTTGACTGTTTACCGTTGCAAGAGATCGAAGACACAGTTACTTACATTGCTCCACTGTCTGTTGTCAGGGTGCTTATCTGGTCATATAAGCGGCTACGGTACACATTAGTTCTGCTTGACTGTTTACCGTTGCAAGAGATCGAAGACACAGTTACTTACATTGCTCCACTGTCTGTTGTCAGGGTGCTTATCTGGTCATATAAGCGGCTACGGTACACATTAGTTCTGCTTGACTGTTTACCGTTGCAAGAGATCGAAGACACAGTTACTTACATTGCTCCACTGTCTGTTGCCAGGGTGCTTATCTGGTCATATAAGCGGCTACGGTACACATTAGTTCTGCTTGACTGTTTACCGTTGCAAGAGATCGAAGACACAGTTACTTACATTGCTCCACTGTCTGTTGTCAGGGTGCTTATCTGGTCATATAAGCGGCTACGGTACACATTAGTTCTGCTTGACTGTTTACCGTTGCAAGAGATCGAAGACACAGTTACTTACATTGCTCCACTGTCTGTTGCCAGGGTGCTTATCTGGTCATATAAGCGGCTACGGTACACATTAGGTATGCTTGGCTCTTTACCGTTGCAAGAGATCGAAGACACAGTTACTTACATTGCTCCACTGTCTGTTGCCAGGGTGCTTATCTGGTCATATAAGCGGCTACGGTACACATTAGTTCTGCTTGACTGTTTACCGTTGCAAGAGATCGAAGACACAGTTACTTACAGTGCTCCACTGTCTGTTGTCAGGGTGCTTATCTGGTCATATAAGCGGCTACGGTACACATTAGTTCTGCTTGACTGTTTACCGTTGCAAGAGATCGAAGACACAGTTACTTACATTGCTCCACTGTCTGTTGTCAGGGTGCTTATCTGGTCATATAAGCGGCTACGGTACACATTAGTTCTGCTTGACTGTTTACCGTTGCAAGAGATCGAAGACACAGTTACTTACATTGCTCCACTGTCTGTTGCCAGGGTGCTTATCTGGTCATATAAGCGGCTACGGTACACATTAGTTCTGCTTGACTGTTTACCGTTGCAAGAGATCGAAGACACAGTTACTTACATTGCTCCACTGTCTGTTGTCAGGGTGCTTATCTGGTCATATAAGCGGCTACGGTACACATTAGTTCTGCTTGACTGTTTACCGTTGCAAGAGATCGAAGACACAGTTACTTACATTGCTCCACTGTCTGTTGTCAGGGTGCTTATCTGGTCATATAAGCGGCTACGGTACACATTAGTTCTGCTTGACTGTTTACCGTTGCAAGAGATCGAAGACACAGTTACTTACATTGCTCCACTGTCTGTTGCCAGGGTGCTTATCTGGTCATATAAGCGGCTACGGTACACATTAGTTCTGCTTGACTGTTTACCGTTGCAAGAGATCGAAGACACAGTTACTTACATTGCTCCACTGTCTGTTGTCAGGGTGCTTATCTGGTCATATAAGCGGCTACGGTACACATTAGTTCTGCTTGACTGTTTACCGTTGCAAGAGATCGAAGACACAGTTACTTACATTGCTCCACTGTCTGTTGTCAGGGTGCTTATCTGGTCATATAAGCGGCTACGGTACACATTAGTTCTGCTTGACTGTTTTCAATAATTTACAAGAAACCGACGACATAGTTTCTTACATGCCCCACGGGATAGAACTGATCGTGTTGATGTTTACCAGGGAAACACATTTTTGAAACATGGAATTTTAGTCCAGGAAATCATGATCAATTGCTGTTTGTTGACAAGGTGCGTTCCTGATACTGTTCATGTTCTTCACAATCATTGGAACCATCCCCTGTGTGTTTCTGGAGATGACAATCGGACAGTTCTCTCAGAGTGGACCTATAAACGTCTGGAATATGTGTCCTGCTTTCAAAGGTAAAAAGTGAAATACGTGTTCATCCAAGTGACATAAGAGAAACAGCCCAGTTTCAACTATAGAAATCCAAATCGCATTTAAAGTGAACAGTTTCGACTCTTTGAGTGTTTTTCAATACGGCTGAAATTACACTTACAATTGGAAAACCTCCTCGAGTGTCATAGGTAACATAAATACCCAGCTAAAAGGTAAATCTACATAGTTGCCTAGCGCACTGCAGCTGAAAGCGTGAAACCCAGCTCACTCACTCTTATTGGTCCATCCGTTTGAGTTTCAAATCGAATGGAATCCATTTGAAGGACAGTCACGTTGTCAGTTTTTAAAGACAATCCGCCTTCGCTGCAATATGTAACCTGATTGTTTGTGCGAGTGGCCCATTCATCTGTGTGGCTATAATTGGCGACATCTTTAGGAATGCCCGTGAACATGGATTTAACCAAAGGTTGGTACCGAATATGACCCTTGCTGAGTTACTGCCGTGTACCTGGTCATGGCGTTTCAGCGAAGAAGTGCGCCAAACATATCACTAGTCATTCATCTAGAAAAACAGCAACAAAGCATTAAAAATATAGTTTACGATGCTTTGGGAGTATGACGCGCCCTAATAAAATCCTTATTTTTCCCTCTGTTGCAGGCATGGGTATCGGTACTGTTATCGTGACATGGATATTCGTTAGCTATTACAACATCATCTTCACGTGGTTCATGTATTACTTCTACTACTCGTTCTCACACAACCTGCCCTGGGACAGCTGTGACAACGCATGGAACACTCCAGCATGCACATGGAACAATAATGCTACATCTAACGACACAACGTCTAACACCACGCTAACGGACGCTGAACATTCCTTTAACGAAACTGATGGAAGGATGACAGCTGCCGAGGAATTCTGGAAGTTTGTTTTTGAATATTTCCACATTGTTGTTTCGTATTAGGTTTATAACTGGACATAGATATTAACCTGCTCTTTACGAAAAATACATTTAGAATTTATTCCATTGTCTACAGTTTAGCTTTATTATTGGTTTCTCAGAACAAAACCCGTGGTCACGTTACCATACGTTTTAAATACTTATGCTGACTTCTTCAATCTGACTGAAGTCTTGTTTGCATGACGCCCACCTCACTTACCCTTGTCCCTAATGTAGGCTATAAACCTAAGTATATTCACTTCCACAGATTCAAGATGCTGGGAGTGAGCGATGGCCTGGACAACCTTGGAGGTCTACGATGGCATCTTGTTGGATGTCTCGCGGTCACTACAGTGCTCATATTTCTTTGGATATTTCAAGGAATCAAAGTTTCAGGGAAGGTAATATACATAACGGTTTTGGGTCATCGAGACTTATGTATTATATATTCAATCTCGGATATACACTGTTACTAACTTCCGACACCTTTAGATATTTAAATGTGATGTGCACAATCCAGAATTCCTGCTTTAATGAAACTTTCTCTTGTCCACGCAAATTAAGGAAATCATGTCCAACAGCCATACAGTTTGCTTTAGTTCACTAAGTAGTCATTTAATCCACGCACTGAATAATTATGTTTCTCCAGCTCGTCTACATCACTGTAATCCTTCCTTACATCCTCATCCTTGTCTTCCTCATCCGGGGCTGTCTACTACCTGGGTCAGCGGAAGGAATACACTACTTCATCTTCCCTAAGTTTGGCAAGCTTACTGATCCTAAAGTGAGCACAAATCTGATTCTACCTTGACTTCAGTAAATACTGGATTGTGATTGGTTAATCAAAGTCATCCAGAGGTATATAATCACGTTATATACCTCTGATTTTCAAACACTTTAGGTACTTGTTTAAAATCTGAATAACACGGTTATGGTAGAATGGAGATAAACGTATTGTGTTGGAAAATCAGACGTATATAACGAAAGTATAATAGCTCTAATTTTTGTATTTAAAACCTCACGCTACGTGTTCGGTTCGGTTCCAACACAGTATGTTTATCTCCGAATTGAACTTGTGAAAATACATTGTTGTTTAACAGTTCAATGCTTCTTAAGAATGGTTTGATGTCAGGAACATTATTGCACGCCTTGATGTGGAAATGCTCTTCAAAGCTTAAGTTTTTAATATTGTAATTCTGAATCGATATACACGATTGATTTCTCTGTTCTAAGGTGTGGATTCACTCGTGTAGATACGCCCTGTTTTCCATGGGTATAGCCACGGGGTGTATCATCACTATGTCTGGACACAACAGAAAGGATAACAACTGCTTCAGGTATAGTCATCCAGGTTTCAAAAAATTATTTCAGTTGTTGTAACATGTTCTAATACCTTTGTATCTTCTGACTAACTAAACGGTAATGGTAACTGAAATGTAATTAAGACACATATAGTTTCGTGCCATTTACTAATACTGGGCCTTGTGGGAAAATGTTTAAAAAACAATTGCATGAAAGCTACAACATTCATCCTACCCAAATTTGTATGATAAAATGATCATGTTTTTCTTAAAGGGATGCAATAATCATTTGCATGATGGATTCACTCACCAACGTTTTCTTTGGCTTCGCTTTCTTCTCTGTTGTTGGTCACGTGGCCTTCCAACGTGGAGTAACTGTTGAAGAGTTTCAGTCTTCAGGTGAGTAGCATATTTTCTTTGAATAATTTTAAAGTTAGGGAGTACAATATAAAAGGTGTCTCGTGAATTTAGGACTCGCACTTGTCGTTGGCTCTACGGTTAGCAGCATCTCTTAACTCGTGTGTTTAACCAAAATTATAAACGTCTAAGATCAGCATCACTGCCAGGACGTCATGTACACGCAATACTCTACAAAGAAGCAGTAAACCAAACTAACGCTCACAGAAGGAGAATTTTCACACCTATTCAAAATTCAAACTCATTATTTCATGCTAACTGTCCAGAACGCTAATTCACACGACACTAAATAGCGACGTGTGTGTTGTAATCTCGACCGTCATGTCACTTAAAGGACGGATGGACGTCTGTTTGAACGTTTGCGTTTGGCTACCATCAACATCCAGTAGACCAATGTCTCATTAAACGCACACTTGGTACTGGTCAGTTTGTCTTGCAGATGAGAAAGTCTCTTCACTAGTCAGAATGAAAGGTTCAGTCGCTCATTCCAATAGATTATACATGAGATCGCCGTCTGCAAAGATTATATGTATGCTTCTTTAAGAACTTACATGTGTTTGTATTGAATTGAGATGTAAGTGACTTTAGTTTTGTATTTTAACAATATTCCACTTACATCACGGTGTAGACACCAGGAATTGGCTTCACACATCTAACCCATGTGGAGTAAGATAAAGACACAATGATTGCTCCACTTTTGTTTCAGGCTATGACCTTGCCTTCATTGTCTACCCTGAGGTCATATCTGCTCTCCCTTTGCCTCAGCTGTGGTCTGTGATGACCTTTTTGACGTTCATGTTGTTGGCTATCGATTCTGTGGTAATGAGAACAGTCCAGTACTCTCTGAATCAATCCGTAGTTTATGTTCATAAACCTATCCACCAAACTGAACGCAGGATTAACAAGTTCAGTCACGTAAATATGACCAAGTTATTATCCAACACGAAAAAGGATTGGATTGCTTATGTTTTAATATTCAGGGAGAACCTGTGTCTGGTGAGATATTGTATCTGTTATTCATGCATGTTTGCTTTTTTGTGTTTATATATATATATATATATTTATTTCCGGACTTTTTGCACATCCGACGATCACTACAAGACACGCCTAAGATAGTTCCTGTCATGGTTTGTTGACACACTTTTATTGACAATAGCCATGAGTATAGCATGTATTGAACGTGCATTTTGCAGGCACCGTGTGTTGAACTTACCATCACTGGCTTGGAGGATATGTATCCGAAGTTGATGAAGCGACGCTGGCTTATCACCGGTGCTGTGCTCCTCAGCCTCTTCCTGTTTGGTTTGATATATATTTCACAGGTAATGGTACTCAAGTCTCTTCCCGCCTGGTTTGATAGATATGTCGCATGTAATGAAACTCCTCAACTTTAAGGTTCACAGCAAATGCGCACGCACACACATATTCACTTTCTATACAGACATGTAAGTGATTTTCTGCTTACAAATATAATTCCATGGTTACGTCAATACATTATTATCACGAAGATATTATACCGTGTCTTAAACCCTTCTGAGCAATGTACACATTTTAGGGTGGGATATACGTGGTAACTCTGATGGACTGGTACGCCTACTTCCCATCGACAGCCGTGTTTGGCATCCTTGAATGTATTGCTGTGGGTTGGTGTTATGGTAAGAATGCATTAGCTTTGGTGTCCTTCATAAAAAACAAACATGAAAACATTTTATGTTCGTTTATTATGTGCTTAGATGGCTACCAGTGTATCTTTGACGTTGACTAGTATATCTTTGACATGATGGTCAAATTGAAATGAGTACACTTTTTATGCAGTTTAGAAATATGTCAATTTATTTGCCTTTGAAGTTTGCCTCCAAATGAAAACAATGACAAAACTCGTTCTATAACCAAAGGGAATATCTGCTAAAGTCAGAATCCGCTGCAAACACTGCTCAACACTTATGGAAACAATCCTGTTACCAAATCGTTTCGATTAATCTGCAGACGTCTTCTGTCGTTTGAAGAACCTCTTTCGCGAGCGTGTGCATCAATAATCCCAAAAACATAGCCACGTATTATCTTTGAAAGTGATGTTGTCTTTTTCTTCATTTTTGTGCTTTTTTAATAAACATGCATAATATTACACAGATATGTGAATAGTATTTCATGATGGCTTTCTCTCAAAGGAACTAAGAGGCTTCAGGAAGATATCCGCACGATGTGGAGAAAGACAATCCCTGGGGCCATGGTCGTTAGTTTCAAGTTTGTGTGCCCTCTATTTCTTGTTGTAAGTCATTCTTGATAGCTAAAGCTTTGAATCGAGCCTAGAACTCAGAAACTCATCCTACACTAACATGTGCAATTTAATCGTCATGCATTAACAACGACGTAAACAGCGATTGCTCAGCTCTACTGATGTGAAAAATGAGTGCATTGCTGTGGGTTGGTGTTAGGTATTAGATTTGGCACACTTTAGGAAAAAAACGTGAAAACATTTTATGTTGTGAATGCTCAGATGTCTATTATTGTTCCGTTGGCATTTATAATTAATATGATAGTCAATTTCAAATATGTCAAATCATTTGAATTTGAGAGTATAGTGGAAGCTGTCTAAACCTGCACCATTTGGGACTGGTGAAATAATCCGGTTAGAGCAGCGTGCCGAACTGTACAGCTGTCATGGTTACGTACAACTAGAACTGAACATTGTTATATCAGTTACTCTCACTTCTGCACCCACTGACAATGCAATACACAACACAAACATTTCAGCTCATATTCACTTTTATTCACACATTTTTCAACACATTTGAAAAAAATTCAGACATCTTGGTTTGTCTTTTCACAACTGATGATTCGAAAACGAATTTCTCGGCGATACTTTCTCAGTGCGAGGCAGCAAACACGTCTCGTTTGACGAAGCAAAGTGCTTCATTTCACACTTTGAGAAAGTGTCTCATTGTCATGGTGGACTGCTTAACTGGACCCTCTGTCTCTTCGTCGGAGGAAGACATCACTTTGTAAATCTTCCTTGGTTATTGCAGTCAACGGTTGATCCTCCTACTCCTGCATGTCGGGGTTTTCTGTAGGAATGACCAAATCTGGTGACAACTGGTGACAAATCTGCAGTTGGAATGTCAGGGGAGAGAGTGGACATAAGCCACTAAAGGAATGTCATCCTCGTCATCGAGCTCCTCTCTGGCAGGACTGACATCAAAACCACAGGGGGCAAACACCTTTGCTAACGTCATGTGCCGAATCCAGCCCATTCCATTCTCGTATTGAGGGACTACAGGAGATACGATTAGAATCGCACTTTAAATGCCTGGATGATTCCTTGATCAAGAGGTTGTAACACGAAAGTGGTGATTTGCAGGCAAAGACTTATGGGTGACATTGCTGAGTGACACCGCCTTTGGTGCCTCATTTGTCTGTTAATCTGTTCTAAAGAAATCACGATACAGAGCACTGGGCATCCACGCCTTCTTGTTGGCACGCTATATCACAGGGAGACAGTCACAGTTAGTGAAGTTTACAAGTTGCCTGGTTACAGAGCTTTTAAATGATGATAATGACTGAGCTTTCAAGCCGGTCTTGACAACTTCCCGGATATGACAGCTGTCGATTTATACAGCTTCCACTGCATAGTGCCTGCCTCCAAAAGATGACAAAACGCGTTCTAAGAGTAATTTATCATAGTTAAAGCTTTGAAACAAACCGGCATACAGAAATGGTAATGCGGCCTACAACACAAACTCCTGTGCTATGTAATCGCCAAATATTAACACGGATTAAACAGCCACTGATCTGATCCACTAATCTGACAAATGAATCGTGTTAAATATTGCCATCAATAGTATCTCAGCAATGCCCTCGGCTTGTACAAGGTATCAGATCTTTAAACCAGACGCAAGCGACTGCCAAAATATTGCATAACCAAACGACTAATATAGCGTTGCTTGGCATAAACTCTGACAAATACTTCACACTGCATCAAATCCCTGTGTTCGGTAAAGCTGCACATTATTTCGCAGAGATACTTCAGGCACGTGATGATAATGTTAAAAGCCTATGTCGCCTCTACAGAATAAAGACGTTGAATATCTATATTGATCAGCGTTTTTCATTTCCTCAACTCCCAATGGAAGAAGTACTTTTTATGTGGTGGCCTCCATAGAACTGGACTGTGAGTCCTTATGCCGACCACAAACTATTTAGGCGCCTTTAATGTCATAATTCCAATCAATCCATCAACGTTCTGTATCCTGTAATCCAGTTGAGAGACCCTGTTGATGTGCAAATGTTGAATCACTATCATAGTGTATAAAAACAGTCTGAACACACCTGAGGGTGAGATATACGTGCTAACTCTGATGGACTGGACGGCCATATTTGGCGTCCTTGAGTGTGTCGCTGTGGGTAGGCGTTAAGATGAAAATGCATTAGCTTTGGTGCCCTTATGGGAAACCTGCAAATAGTTTGTGACTTTATTCAATTTGTGTTGTGAATGCTTAGGTGGCTACTAGTATATCTTTGACTTTTATCATTAATATTGCGGTCAGTTTGAAATGAGTACAGTATTTACACAGTTTAGAAACATGTCAAATCATTTGCCTCTGAGGTTATACTGCAAACGTCAGTCTGTCTCAAATGACAAATCTCGTTCTACAACCAAAAGGAATATCCGCTAAAACAGAAATCGCTGTATGATTCCGAAAGCACTTATGGAGACAATTTCGTTACCAGTTCTTTTATATTAATCGGCAAATGTCAAAAAAACGTCTGTGTATTTGTGCATCAATAATCCCAAAAGCTATTCACACATTATCTTTTAATATGCTGTTTTCATTGTCTTCATTTCCATGCTGCATAATAGTATCTAGACAGTACCTGTCTGTGAATAGTACTTCATGATGACTTTCGCTCGAAGGAACAAACAGACTTCAGGAGGCCATCCTTATGATGTGGAGGAAGACGATACCTCCGACCATGGCCATACGTTTCAAGTTTGTGTGTCTTCTATCTCTATTTGTAAGTCATTCTTGGTAGCTAAAGCGCTGAAGTACGGACACAACTTAAAAAAGGTAATGCAGCCTACAAAACTAACATTTGTGCTATATGATCACCATATATTAACAACGATGTAAACAGCCATTACTCTGCTTGACTAATTTGACAAAAGAATGGTGTTAAATGTTGCCATCAATAATATCCCATCAATACCGTGTAGCTTGTAAATGTTATCGGAGTTTAAACAAGGCACATACAAATGACAAAATACTGCATAACCAAACGACAAAAGTATAGCGTTCCATGGCATATGTTCTGACAAACAGTTCCCACTGTGTCAAATCCTTGTGCTTGGTAAAGCTCCACATTTTCTCGCAGAGCTACTTCAGGCATGTAATGACAATGTCAAAGAAAATACGGAGATTATACGATACTCGGTTTCGTAGTCCAGTATTACAATCGTGGGATGACTGTGTTTGTGCTATACTTGCACTGTTGTACTAGGTGATCTGCTGCTACTCCTTCTACTCCTACCGACCCCCGAAGTACGGCGACTACATCTATCCCACCTGGGCAACAGCAGTTGGGTGGCTCATATCCTGTTCGTCTCTCCTGCCGTTTCCGATCGTTTTCATCTGGACGGTTTACAAGACTCAAGGGGCAACAATGAAAGAGGTAAACACATATAGTATGATCAGAATTTTTTGAGAATTTAAAGATTGTGTTCTGTTTTTATATTGTGAATATTAGAAGAACATAACTCCAGATTTAAAGACAGGTTAACAGTTAGTATTTTGTCAGGTCACCATGGGCAACAATGCAGACTTCATCTGATCAAAGAATTTGGAAAGTCGTGGTCCATGCTGTCCCAATACCGGACACCTCTACTTTCATTTCAGCAATATTTGTCAGATGTTTCTTATTGACACTTTATACGTCCCCAAACATTTTCTATTGGATTTAAGGTCAGGGCTATAGCTTGAATAATCTAATAATGTATTCTGGGTCCAAGAAGAGGCCCGGGAATGCTTTGAACGATGTTTCGGGTCTTTGTCCTGCTGGGAAATCCAAACATTTACATAGAACACGAGAGCAGATGCAAGTAAATATCCCTCATATTGTGCCAGTTAAAATTTCTATGCTGTAAGCTCCAATTCAACTTTCGCTCCTTGTGTTCAGGTTTTATGATGGGTGATGAGTTCTTCGCCTTTTCTGCCAACCCATTGCGTGATTGCATGCACCTCAGTTCTACCTGTCTACTTACAGACAGCTAAGTCCTCTATCAGTCATACCCCGCCTTAAGCTTTCTAAACTCCGTAACCCGTGAAGGTTCCGGGGTAGAATAGGCCTTCAGCAACCCATGCTTGCTATTAAAGGCGACTCAGCTTGTCGTAAGAGGCGACTAACGGGATCGGGTGGTCAGGCTAGCTGACTTGGTTGACACATGCCATCGGTTCCCAAGTACGCAGATCGATGCTCATGTTGTTGATCACTGGATTGTCTGGTCCAGACTCGATTATTTACAGACCGCTGCCATATAGCTGGAATATTGCTGAGTGCGGTGTAAAACTAAAACTCACTCACTCACTCTGAACTCCGTCTGTTTTTAGAAACAAGAATACCAACCCGCCTCCTTTCACCACCGAAAGTCAATTTTCTAGGTCTATCAACGGCCCCCTGGTGCTCAATGCCATATCCGATTGTAGTATTTTTAGAAACACAATAAACAGAGGACATAAACTACTTGAAATCACTTTAGCTTATCAGATGTCCTTATTGCAATACTCTAAATTCAACCTCGTCTTCTCTAAATCATCCATACTGAGGATTTCTAAAAATGCCGTCTGGTAGCAAGTAAACAAAGGGAGGGTGTTGGGGGGAGATACCTCTTCACAAACTAATGAAAAAGGATTAACGGAGTTGTCTCTCTTGAATGAAACCAAGAAGTTGATAGCTGGCCAAGGTTGTTTATACTATTAAATCCAGTTAAACATATTCCTAAAATTCTCAATAATTTCTGGTCATACTATAGATATCATTCGCAGCTTGTGCAGCATCTTTGAACACGCTGCTATTGCCTTAATAAATGCATGATATCTTGAAGTATCTGTAACGGTACAGGAAAGATAAGGAAGGCAAACTTGTCACGACGCTTATTTGAAAATGCATTATTTCAGAAACTGAAGAAATCTCTCAGTCCAAATGAATACTGGAATCAATCACCTCAAGGGGAGGAGTTCACCGAGGGTTTACAACCAATGGTAACGGTTGAAAAAACATCAGCCTCACAATGAAAACGTTCGTCCTGTCAGTCATTTGTGGTCGTTTTCTTTCCACAGATATAATTAGTTCTACATCTGTTCCAATTTTCACAGAAATTACACAACCAGGGTTACATGCTCCGTGTTTTCTCCTGGAGTACCTGTAACATGGGCGAAACATAGTCTTAGGCAGGCTTTGCTTGTCGTAAGAGGCGACTAACGTGATCGGGGGTTGAGCTGGAAGCCATTTGCTGTATCTTGGATTTATTGCCTGAACTATGCTTACCCTCAATCTGTCCTGCAGTTACGTTCTTCTTCTTATAAATTACATGTACCTAATGTTAATCCGCTTCTTGTCTCTATGTATGTACATCTGTAATTAACTGGTTGCCATCTCTCGAGGTTGATAATGGTGTAAGAAATAATATCGATCTACGCAGCCAACAGGACGTTGTCCATAACGATCCATACCGTCGAATGCTTCCTTCATTTATGCTATAAACCATGGTTGTGATAGTCTACACATCGATGAGCAAACGGCGTGCATTAATAACCCTATGTTTGATTAAATATGTTGTTCAGAGATTTCTGTGTTCTGTGTCGTCTCGCCACACCGACGTTCAACTGAGATATTCGCCGGAGCGACTTGAGTTTGAAGATATGATTGCTATTAATGATTAACGTCTGTATAATAGGGGGCGTGACTTTAATGGAAAATTGAGTATGGAAAAAATGCAAACCATTTTAATGAACTTACATAGTTAAAATAGGGACCAATTAAAAAAATCATGGAACGTCACACTTCGCCGAATTGGCAGGGGACTTGCCTTACCACTGGAAGTGGCCATGCTTAGGGAACTTAAACTCTACAAGTAATTTTTTCAGCTTTATTCAAGTGAATACTGCAAGTTTCTATCTTCAACAATAGGAGAGAAATGCTGAAGTACAGATTACAGATGTGTCTTGTTACCACTATATAAAAATGCGATTTCTTTATTATAAGTTACTTTCCTTTATCCTGCAAGTTTCACAACATACATTTCTTGTGTCAACCAACGTGCTATTGATGAAATATTGGCAATTTGCTAAAAGCAACGTAAAAGTCCAGTCACTACAAGGGACAATACAAATTTAGATGTCAGGGGCCAGTGACACCAGCGCAGTACCCACGTACGTCACAATTCACGCAAGGCAGTTGGGCATGTTTTGATCAATCGGCATTAGTGATAACACTGGCAAATGTATGGATAACACCTTCTTGGTTCTGCTGCCCAGGGAGTCCACAGACTGCCCATAAACCGTTTTGACGCTTGAATGATATAATCCCGAACTCTGCTTCACGAAACCCTCGCAACGCTACGGCGATCAAAAGTTAATCTTACAGTTTAAAGGTACGGATGTTAAAAGAACGATACGAGATCTTAAGATGACGAGAGCTTTGTGAAACGAGGCCCAGATCAATCAAACAAATGTTTTACATCATGTAATCCAGTTGACTATGTGAGAGACGCAATAACAAAACAGTACCCAATACTAAGGCTTCTAAGTACCGTATGTCGGCCAAAAGCATAGTCAACTGTGTGAATTAGACTCTATCATAAGCATGTGCTCAATCCCTATCAAATAGTGAAGTACGAGAAATGATGAGCCTATCACCACCCACTGTTACCATACGTCACTATTTCCCTAAAACACGTTTGAAATCTAAATCTTTGAGTATCTTTGTTCATCAAATAACCAATTATTAATCCGTCTTGACAAATAAAAATAATATTGAATTGCATTTACTTAGATCAGACTGTAATGGTGGCATCTTGTTCCTCCACGAAGTTTGTAATGCTTCTTCTCTATCCAATGGTTAATTACACAGTCACGTTCTCACTGACTACATGTAGTTTCATTCTTTAGGTAACACACACTGCCGAGTCTATTTAGTGGATCAAACCATCCGTGGTAAAACCGTCATACTATAGCAAGTAGTTAGGTGAGTGGGGTCTGTTCAGGTGCGTTTCAGAAAGATGAGATTAGGACAGTGACTTTTGTTTGTGTTTCTGGTGCCCGATCCACAAAGCTTTCGTTGTCTACTCTATTCGTAAGAGTTAAAGTGACAGTGAGTTTACACGCTCAAAAATGGCATACTTGAAACTATAGCCGATATAACTTCCAACCATTAGATAGACACAGAGAACCACAACATGAGCCACTGTAACCGCAATTGATACTGACCAACATACAAGATGAAATTAACCTTTTAAATACCTTAGGCTTGGATGAATACAGAACAATAGAAACTACACGCTGGCCAATGTACTGAACACGCTTTGGGAGAGATTGCGGTGAGAAAAAGCATACAGTGTAAACAAGAAGTGCTGAAATGATAACACTTAAGGGTAGATTCAGAGGGCTAATGTTGAGTGAGTGTTACATTCAGTTTATTTAATTAATTTGTATATCAAAACAAAATAACACAACCAACTTCAAAGATTCACGTCTGTATTCACAAAACTATACACAAAACAATGTTGTCTCTGCCAAAAAACCCCACACAAACAAACAAACAAACAAAAAACAACAACAAATAAACAAAAACAGAAAAAAGATGGTCACGGAATATTCAACAATCATACTTTAGTTGTGTCACCAATACGTGATGTAGATTTTTTAGAATTGGAACAAAACAGTAACTATGTGTCTGTCTGGCTATCTGTCTCTGTGTACCTATCCATCTATCTGTCAATGTCCTCATCTCTCTGTCTATCTGTCTATCTACTTCGCCCGTCATAAGTACATAAAAGGCAGAATATTTAAAGCAGACATTCTAAAAATAACATTTACCAAGAGAACAGGTTTTTCAATGTAGCTGCTAGAGTTTACTGGGTAAAACTGTTCGCTTGGTTTGCCACACTGCAGCTACATAAATACCCGTAAATACGACGATCACCCGTCTTTCGGGATAGCAAAGGTAGGAATCATTTAATTTTAACAATATGGGTCCATGAACGCTTGTAATTGATCGCTCTCGAGTGAAGAGAGGAGATACAGATGGGGGGTCATTGCTGGTAGATGTATTCGGGGGTAAGACTGCAAGGCTATTCTTTCTGAGATATCGCTTTACATCAAATTATAGTATTCTTGTTGACAAATAACAACCAGAGGCGTTGGCGCTCAAAAGTGTGCCAACACTTCCGTGATGGTGTTGTGAAGTGGGGTAAGTTGATGTTTTATAATTACTTGACCTGGGACAGTACAGCAGAGGCAATAGAGGGTTACTGCTGTTTTGAACCCTGATATATAACCACATTAAAGTTTCATGTAATACCATTCACTATAGTTCTAAACACACTCTAAACGTCTCTCACCCGTCCACGGTGATGAATATAATATGCTGCCGTGTATTTTGGCGGGTAAAACTGACTGAAATGTACAGATATCTAGGTCGTTTGATGTGAGCTATTCTTCCTATTAGCACAGTGAAAGGTCGCCTTATCACTGTTCGCTGGATTCTATGTCCGTGAACATACACATCTTCAGACTGAGTGAGTTTTGTTTCACGCCGCTTAGACACATTTGTTAAAAGATGTATTTCTAAAACCATCATACTAGGGACACTGTAAAATAATCCCATGTCCTTCACCTCCATTAGAGTTAAAAAAAAGCTCCATCATCATCGTTTGAAATTATCTGATACCGTACCGTTGATCTGTTTTATTCAAATGTCAGCAAAGACAACGGGCTTCACACATTGTACCCACGTGGGGAGTGGAATCCGGGTCTTTGAAATGATAAGCGAACACTTTATCCAAGACAGCTCAAAGGTACTACGTGATTTTAAACGTTTATTTATGAAATATTCAACAGCCATACTTTAGTTGTGTTACAAATACGTGATGTAGCTTTTTTTAAGAATTGGAACCAAACAGTAGCTATCTGTCTGGGCGGCTATCTGTCTCTGTGTTTGCCTATGTGTTTGTCGGGCTTCACACATTTCAGTCTAATGGTATTTTCTTTCAGTGTCTCTCGTGAGGTGGTTTTAGAATAGATCTTTTTACAAATGTGTCTAAATTCTTTCCATTGTAAATATACGAAGAGTTAGGTTTAGCTTACTGTCAAAACCTGCTTTGTAATGCTACAGCACAGGATTATAGATACATGTACATTGATATATTACATCGATGATAAGTAAACAATAACACCCGTTTGACATCCCGTTGGCCTCTGAAGAGTTAATCAAGGGTTAGACTCTATCGAATAGCAAGAGGCGACTAAGAGGACTGACTTGGTTGACACGTCATCAGTTCCCAATCACGTATATCGGTGCTCATGATGTTGATCACTGGATTGTCTGGTTCAGATTATTCGCTACTGCCGTCATTTAGATGTGATGTTGCTGAGTGCGGCGTAAAACTAAACTCGAACTCACACTCTCGAATAACGACTTAATCATTTTACAGACAGCTTGAAGAGTATAGCAGATAAACATTACGTTCATTAAACATTATAACTGTTACGGAAGTGCTGGCATGTTAGTATGCAGATTGTTTATAGTGAGTGAGTTTAAATTTAACGTCACATCGACAATATTGCAGCCATATAGTGACGAGAAATACTGTAGATGCACAAAAAATACAAGTAATTAAAGAACCAGTCATCGACGGACTGAAAAACAACTAGAGTATCACAAAAAGAGATAAAACTAGCTAAATGTATTTTTAAAAGCAGAAAGCTATGTTAGACAATACCACGTACAAATTGGCTGTTTATCACCAACAACTGAAGGTAGATCACTATACTAGATGCCATTTGGGCTTACAGTGCTTCTGCTACCTGCATGGTCTCTAGCTGGTGATTTTCTTTTACCACAGAAAGCTAAATTACGAGAAATAGTTTTGAATGAGGAAATCTTGAACACGATAGACAATACAGAAGTCATAATGTTATATTATAATCCATAATGTTAGATACCCGTGAAGGTCTACCCGGGGTAGAATAGGTCTTCAGCAACCCATGCTTGCAATAACAGGCGTATATGCTTGTCGTAAGAGGCGACTAACGGGATCGGGTGGTCAGGTTCGCTGACTTGGTTGACACGTGTCACTGGTTCCCAATTGCACAGATCGATGCTCATGTTGTTGATCACTGGATTGTCTGCTCCAGACTCGATAATTTACAGACCTCGGTTATGTAGCTGGAATATTGCTGAGTGCGGTGTAAAACTCAACTCACTCACTCACTTGACTGACACACGTCATCCCCACAAATGCATAGCTCTAGCTCGGTGCTACCGTTGGAGATCCGGATCTTCCGTAACCCGTGCATGTCGTAAGCAGCGACAAGCAGGGTCGGGCCGTCAGGCTTGCTGACTTGGGCACATCCTGTTTGTATATATCAATGCTCATGCTGCTGATCACTGGATTGTCTGGTGTATCTACTGACTTCAAATGTCGCGTCGCCACATGCTTCTAATTATATGAGTTATTAAAGTACATGTACATGAGGGTCTTGAGTATGAGGTATGCATTTACATGCTCCTCCAAAAGACGATGAAAAGGTAGCAAGTCGAGCGGATACACATTGCAGTTGCAAACAAAAGGCAAAGTGGGGGGGATCCCTCGTTGGTATTGTATGAATACATAAGTACCCTCATTAACGCTGCACTCAGCAATGTTCCAGCTATGGTATTGTACTAATGCAGTAAACATGCATTAAACAACGTCAAACTTATTTGCATCTGGGGAAGACACATTTCATTCAAATGATTATTCTGTCTGTATTGACGATAGACTACTCAATGTTCTCCTTATGATTTCAATATAACGTAACAAAATTTTGAAGTTACTGAAATCATCAAACGTCCAACGATAACACTTCACGTCTTATAACAAATAAAGTTAGACAAGCCCTCAATCCTAGCAAAATACAATGTTTGGCAACCTATTAGGCTTACACGGAAGAACTGGCTAGGTGTCGCCTGACTGAGTCAAATACAACAACCGTTCCTTCTTTGACACAATACTTTGTTACATTCCTTCAATGCTTGTCAACTCGCGTTGACGCAATGATTTGCCCGCCAACACATATTTTCAAACATGTCACTAAGTACACTGTCTAACGAGGGATCCCCCCCACTTTGCCTTTTGTTTGCAACTGCAATGTGTATCCGCTCGACTTGCTACCTTTTCATAGTCTTTTGGAGGAGCATGTAAATGCATGCCTCATACTCAAGACCCTCATGTACATGTACTTTAATAACTCATATAATTAGAAGCGTGTGGCGACGCGACATTTGAAGTCAGTAGATGCACCAGACAATCCAGTGATCAGCAGCATGAGCATTGATATACACAAATGGGATGTGCCCAAGTCAGCAAGCCTGTTTACGACATGCATGGGTTACTGAAGATCAGTTCGAACCCGGATCTTCAACGGTAGCACCGAGCTAGAGCTATGCATTTGTGGGGGATGACGTGTGTCAACCAAGTAAGTGGGTGAGTTGAGTTTTACACCGCACTCAGCAATATACCAGCTATATGAGCGAGGTCTGTAAATTATCGAGTCTGGAGCAGACAATCCAGTGATCAATGGCATGAATATCGATTTTGACATGTGTCATGTGTGACATGACACGTGTCAACCAAGTCAGCAAGCCTGACCACCCGATCCCGTTAGTCGCCTCATAAGACAAGAACGGGTTACTGAAGATCATTTCTATCCCGGATCTTCAAGGAGGATTTCATTTTGTTAAAATAAATGACAACTTTGGTACGTTGTACTTCGAACACCACACAAACTAGACCATATACTGTATGTATCAGTATTTTGTTTTGTTGGACGTTACGCATTACAAAGGACAATGCAAACAAATGTGATCTGAAGTTAATAGGTGATCTGTAACAATGTTGAAATCAGTTTTAAGAACTGTCGATTCTTTTCAAGATATCTAATATTATCCATTATCAGCACGTTTGGCAACAAAGGCTTCATGATTAAAGCTACACGAGAACTTTCTCC
The DNA here is from genome assembly GCF_037392515.1 of Haliotis asinina. Lineage (NCBI taxonomy): Eukaryota > Metazoa > Mollusca > Gastropoda > Lepetellida > Haliotidae > Haliotis > Haliotis asinina. Next base: position 43,976,658 of record NC_090290.1, on the reverse strand, counting down.
CTCTGACATATTTTATAGTGACAAGCATAGTCGGGAGATCAAATGTTTGTCAGAATTGATGTTCTTTTTTCTTGGACTGTAAACAAACTCAAACAAATACTTTGGGCATTTCCACAATAGTTTAACCACGCGGTTGGAACACAAGGGTTGAACATAATGGCAATCCCTCCTTGATTCCGTTAAAGAATAGGGCTAATGTTTCTGATAAGGTACATCTGCTGGGTTAGCTAATATATTTCTCTTTATACGGATTTCAGTGGCACCTTGGGAATCAGTGTAGAGGTGTAAAACGGGAGAGGCAAGCCAAAGTTGACAGTACTAATGTATGAACCTGGCAGATTCTTTCTCAGTGAACGTACAGACCTTGAATAATAATTTTGTGTTTTATGTTATAAACCTGGAAGGCTCTTCCAATCAGGAAAAACTATACTTGGCAAGACTATCGTCAACATTGGAGTTACAACAGTCAATAGGACAGGCGTCACTTTCTTACACGGCTGATGCTCCACTATCAATTGTCACTGTGACTGTGATTTCTCTTATAGTTTGCAACCATGGCTCACGAACAGTGGCGCAGTCAACTGGATTTCATCATTACCCTTGTGGGATATGGTGTCGGTTCGGGAGCATTCATCAGGTTCCCCTTCTACTGTATGCGCAATGGAGGAGGTGAGTCTCACTGAAATAATACTTCCAAATTTGCATCTCAAAATGAAACATAACATGTCAACAGTAACACATATCTCCTTGTAAAGGAGGAAGGAAGACCTCTTTAAAAGTCTTCAGATTAATGACTAGAGATAGTTTTGTCATACATCATGGTTACAAACTCAATAGATAAGGACAAACTGGATGAGCAATTTCTTTAATCAGGTGGAGTGACGTTTCGACACAGCTTCTGGTATCGTTGTCGGGAAAGTACTTGCTCATCCATAAAGTTTGTCCTTATCTGAGTCACCAACTTCTAAACATGCCTCTCAAAGAAGTAGACTCAATAGATGGTAAAGTGTGATCGAAGTGTGTGTGTCACTGTATAGACACAATGAGGATCTTTCTACCAGCGCTAATAAACAGATGTGGATGGGTTTTTGGCTTAGGGCTTGTGAAAATCTAGGGTAGAATATCTACAGGTCTTCAGCAACCCATGCTTGCCGATCAATCAGTCAATCAAAATGTCTATTAACGTCTCACCTGTGTGCATAAAAACATATCCATATGACATCATAATATACAGAAGTTATAACAGGGGTACACAGTCAGTCGCCCAGCGATTTACGAGAGACGAATGACAAGTATGATAATTCATGATATTATGTACATATATTAAGGCAGACGATCTATACCCATGCTTGCCACAAAAGGCGACTATGCTTGTAACAGGCGACAATAGGCTGACTCATGTCATCAGTTCCCAGTTGCGCAGATCGATGCTCATGCTGTTGATTGTCTGGTCCAGAATCGATTATTTACAGATCGCCACCATATAGCTGGAATATTGCCGAGTGTGGCGTAAAACTTACTCACTCACTCATTTTTGGCTTGGGTCCTTACCATGTCATAAAATATAGTATGGTTGGAAGACATACAAAAATTCACTGGTCTTTTCTGAAATCACAGAGCAGATTCATTCAGCGTCTAAACAGCCCTGATATCTTCATCTCATTATCAGAGGTGTCTGCAAGAACGTTGGTTTCACGAACTGTTTCCAAGCCGCTCTGCCATATCGATCTCAGACTCAAAAAGAGCACCCTGATAATCTGTATTGTAGAGCAAAATTAATTTAATCTGATTTAAACCGTTGATTGTGTCTGAGTTAAAGGAATACTACACTCTGTCCTCCCTTTCTATCTGGTTCTCCAAAGAGAAATCAATTTCTATCTAATTAACCCAGGTCAAACAAATACAAACCACACCAAGAGAAAAGTTTATCATAATTTATATCTCTGAAGAATATCATTTTAAGACGTCGTCATGTATTTATAATTCCATACCTTAACAGTCTGTACTGTTTGCTTCGGTTAGATGTATTCCCTTGTAAGAAACCGAAGACAAAGTTACTTACATTCTACCTGGGTAAGAATTAATCCTGTTGATGTGTACCAGGAAAATATATTTATGAAGCATGCAATGAGGTATATCTGTCTGTTGTCAAGGAGCTTACCTGATAGTGTTCATGTTCTTCACAATGATTGGAGCCATACCATGTGTGTTTCTGGAGATGACAATCGGACAATTCTCTCAGAGTGGACCCATGAACGTGTGGAATATATGTCCTGCTTTCAAAGGTAACGCGTGACTTAACACAATCACATTCCAGTTTCATAAGAACTCTTTAGGACGCTTTTGTAGTAGAAATGTTTTTATTTCCGGGAATGTTCTATTTGATTCGAGTATTGTCTTGTTGCTTCGGGTGTTTTTTCGTTATTCAAGTATCATAAAAATATTCGAGTAATTTCATGCTTTTGGCATTTCCTGAATGCCCGAGGAGTTTTGAGTATCGAGTATTTTCTTATTGCTTTTCTTCGCAAGTGTGAAATTTCGAGTATCTGCTTGTTGTTTCGTGTATTTATAGTGGGATATTCGGGTCATATTGCCCTCGATCAAACATAAGGAAAAATAACAGTTTCAAAAGCAAATCTGCCCTAACTTCATATAAGATGTTATTTCGCATGTTTGGTCTATCCATCAATTGGTATGGCATCTCTTAGGTATACCCAATTCCAAACACTGGTCCACATTAAATATGCTTTGATATGGACTTATCTATATTGATGGCATTCTGTGAAGAAGTGAATATAAAGTTGCAGTTAGTATCTCGAAACATTTTGGTACATGGCGATACATTTTTCCCAACCGTTGCAGGTATAGGAGTCGGTACTGTTATCGTCACGTGGCTATACATTGGCTTTTACAACGTCACTTTTGCATGGTTTGTCTACTACTTCTACTACTCGTTCTCACACAACCTGCCTTGGTCTCATTGCGACAACGTATGGAACACCCCAGCATGCATTTGGAACGAGAATGCTTCACATCTGCCTAACGACACCATTCTAACAGACAATGGATATTCCTTGAACGAAACAGACGGACGGATGATAGCAGCCGAAGAATTCTTTAGGTTGGTTTACAAATACTAAAATAATATTTATCTTATATTAAGCATACAATTGTATTCACTGAAATGGTCAGTTCTACTATTTATTTCACGATGTTATTTCAAGAAACATTACAGATAATCATGATTGGTCAGACCAAACCCTCCTTGATAGGCGTTCTAGAAGTTGAGTGGATGAAGAATGAGAACTATGAGTTATGGATATACAACTTCTTTTATTCAGTGAGTGCGACGTTCCGACATAGATAGATACTAATGTCGTTGTCAAGCAAATTAGCTTGAGTTGTATATCCATAAATCATAGTCCTCATTCATGAAAGAAACCCTGTTCATTCTATCATGCGTTTTGAAGACGTAAATGTCTATCTGCTCACTTCATTCTTTCCCTACTAACATTGTTTGCATGACGTCCACCTCACCCACTCTTGTCTCTGATGTAAGCTATTGACATAAGGGTGTTGACAACCACAGAGTCCAGATGCTTGGGGAAAGTGATGGCCTGGACTACCTTGGAGGTCTAAGATGGCATCTTGTTGGATGTCTCGCGGTCACCACAGCGATCTTATTCCTTTCGATGTTTCAAGGAATCAAAGTATCAGGGAAGGTATGATGCCGAATTAAGATACCGGATACAATTTTAGGCAAGTCAGATGTACGTGTATGCTACTTTGACTGTAAGGTGACCGTAACTCCATACCTTCACATATGCATAAGGTAGTATTACCACTATGGTTGTCTTGTACAACGGCATTTATGTCTCTCCGTGATATATATAAATATATCGTTTGTATATGTATACAGTTTGTTTTGGCTAGTCGGAACCTGGTTCCCTCACTTCCTCTGTCCTTTTTCACCAGCTTGTCTACATCACCGTAATAGTTCCCTACATCCTCATCTTGGTGTTCCTAATCCGGGGCTCTCTACTTCCGGGGTCGGCAGAGGGATTCCACTACTTCATCTACCCTAAGTTTGACAAGCTTACAGACCCCGAAGTGAGTCTGTTTTGACTTGTGCCATCGTTATTATCATAATTATCACAACGAAAACAGCAACAAAGTCATTTCGCATTTGTCACGTTTAGTTATGGACGCTTAGTCAGGCGGGGAAAATAAAATCACAGTCTAATACGTCTCCTGCGCTCAATGATGCTGAGGTCACGGTAACCTCTACGCTGACGTACGTCAAACAGGTTGTTTCTCCTCTACCATAACCTATCCACGTCAAATCCCCGTAAGATCCAATATCAGTAGTATGGCTTTCTATACATATGCAATTTCATACGGATATATATAGATATAAATAATCACAGCAAAGTTCTATCTTGTAATCTATCGTCTCAGGTGTGGATTCACGCGTGTAGATACGCCCTATTTTCCTTGGGTATAGCCATGGGATGTTTCATCACTATGTCTGGACACAACAGAAAGGATAACAACTGCTTCAGGTATATTCCATGGTTTCATATGTTGTGGCTGTATCAGTACATGGTAACACTATTTTCGGTAATTTGTAACTATATCTAACTCCAAAGTAAAACATGTGGTCTTGATTACCTTATTTTGGTCCTATCCCATGAATCATGATTAGTCTAATTGTCTGTGAGTGAGTGAGTGTGTTTAGTTTTACGCTGCACTCAGCAATATTCCAGCTTTGTGGTCGCATTCTGTAAACAAAATCAAGTCTAGACCAGATAATCCAGTGATCAACAGTATGAGCATCGATCTACAAATGGGAACCGATGACATGTGTCAACCAACTCAGCGAGCCTGACCACCCGATCCCGTTAGTCGCCTCTTACGACAAGCATAGTCGCCTTTCATGGCAAGCATGGGTTGCTGAAGGCCTAACCAAGCTCGGACCTTCACGACTACCTAATTGTCAGTAAGATGCATATATCATTATATCCGAAATCATAATATTCAATCTATTTTTGAATAGCATGCTGATTATGTATGGTTTCTTAAAGGGATGCAGTAATAATCTGCCTGATTGATTCACTCACCAACGTTTTCTTCGGCTTTGCTTTCTTCTGTGTCCTTGGTCATGTGGCCTACCAGCGTGGAGTAACTGTTGAAGCTTTTCAATCTTCAGGTAAGTAACATGTTAATATAGCCGATGAGTTTAGGGGTAGCGAGGTTCCATGACTCTGCAATTAGCGATTATACAGTTTGTCAGAACAACATCCCTGTAACTGTTATTGAGGTGCTGAACCATACTAGCTCTGTCGCCTCTCCAGTCTTCCTTTGTGTTTATTTGTGCTCTTTGGATATCTATCTGCTCAGGGCTATTTCACTCAACTCTATTGATATGACCTTGACAACCTCCGATATTTCAGCAACTAAATTTCGCATTCATGCGATCAACATTATCCTAGTATGATACAGTTTTTGCGCCCGTTAACTGTAACGATTGTCACTAAAAGAACGAATGGACGTTTGTGTGAACATTTCAAATGTTGACTGCCTTCAACATCGTGCAATCCACGTTTTTGCAATCAGAGCACGCACAGTGCTTGATCTAAATTTAAAAAATAAGAACAGTTTCTTCCACTGTTTGTATATGACGCACGGAAGATTTCTTGACATGTTATTCCGTTACTCTGAGTGTCCCATATGGGCGCAGCGTGTGAAGCCCATTTCTGGTGTCCCCCGCAGTGATACTGTTGGAATATTGCTAAAAGCCGCGCAAAACAACACTCATTCACTGTGTGTCAGATAACATTTGACAGAATATATATAAATGAGCTCAGATCATTTGCCTGGTCCTTTCAAAATATCACTTTCATCACTGAACAGACATAGAAAACGTACATTGACTATCGCACTTGCATTTGTAGGGCTTGACTTGGCTTTCATCGTCTACCCTGAGGTCATTTCAGCACTCCCACTGCCTCAGTTATGGTCTGTGATGACTTTCTTTACCTTGATGTTGTTGGCTATCGATTCTATGGTAAAGGGATGTTCTAATGAGTACCTTTTGAACGTGAACCTATGTCTTAATTGAACGTAGGATTAACTGTAATACCATTACAATCTGCTCTTGGAGACATTCTGTCTGGAGAAATGTTGTATTATGACATTTCTACTGTATCACTAATCATGTATCTTAAATTAGACTAAAAATCAAGGTAGTTGTCCACTTTATTGTGATATTGGTTTCAAGTTTATGTAAGGGTGTCTTTGTGCAAGGGAAATGGGTAGTGTAAAGGTAGTGTAAAGTTTGATACGGATGTTTTAATCAGGTGTCTCTTATGATCATCTTGTCATGATTCAGTTCAAAATTTTGTTCAGAACACTCTATGGCTTTATATAAAAACATGTCCACTAACGTTCACAATTTGGCCAAAATGTGCCTAATGGTTTGGATAGTAATAACACTGTCATATACTGATATTCATACAGATATACCATGTAATTCTCGTTTAGCAGAGGTTCTGGTTGGGGGAGTGTGTGTGTATGTGCTCATCGTTTAGACTCTGTTCACATTTTGTACGAGTTAGAAGCATTGCTGTTCAACTTCTGAAATATGTGTAATTTGAATCAATGCAGGCACCGACTGTTGAGATAATCATTGCTGCCTTGGAGGATGTGTTTCCGAGGTTGATGAAACGACGCTGGCTTATCATAGGTCCTGTGGTCCTCAGTCTCTTCCTGTTTGGATTGATATATATTTCAGAGGTAATGGTACTCCTCAAGTCTCTACTCCAGAAGTTTCTTTCTGCTTGGATTGATATATATTTCACATGTAATGGTACACCTCAAGTGTCTTCCTGTTTAGACTGATATATGTTTCAGACGTAATGGTGCACATCAAGTTTCTTCTTGTTTGGACTGATATATATGTAAGAGGTAATGGTGTTCCTCAAGTTTCTTCCTGTTTGGACTGATATATATTTCAGAAGTAATGGTGCTCCTTAAGTCTCTTCTTGTATATTTTAATTGTGTTTTGTGTGCCAAAAATAGAGATGATTTTTTCCTCAGGCAAAAAGCGCACTTCAGTTACTTCCTCTTGCTTGTGGGGCTACCATGCAGGAACATCCTTTTGGTCCCTTGTAAGGTCATCCACCTTCAGTTACAACAGTCCGTTTTTGATTTGGTAATGTCTTCAGTAGTTAAAAATAATTTAGATTACAATGCAAGTTGATGTACCAAATACTGCTCTTTGTCGACAGGTTTCAAATTCTAACTTTGAACATCCTAAAAATCTGTTTTAGTCTAGAAAGACTGAAATACCGTGATGCACACTATTTTTGTCAGTTTGTGAGATGAACTTGTTTTATTCCCACATCAACAACGTGGTAATTAAGAAATGAAATATTTGCTTTGGGAATCTAAACAAAGCACCTGTATGAATGTCAGGGAGTTATTATCCTCCGTCACGAATTCGGTAGGGGCGTTGATTTTAGCTCCTTTCGTCCATTGGAGATAATGCGGACAGATTTTCTCACAAAGGGCTATAAATTGGGAAACAAAATTTGGCATGTGTTTCCAAGACAAATGCTTTGATGGAGTTCGAAAATGGGAACCGTTTTACAATATGTTACAAAGTTATTACCATTGTCATGAGTCTCTCGTGCACGGTATCCCCCGGAGGGCACAGGTTTTCTCCAAGAGCGTATTTGGGAACCCAAACTTGATATGCGTTTTCAGGACATGAATCTAGCTGTGAAGTTGAAAAACACGAACTAAATAGAAACAGAACACTGTGACGGGAGATATTGGTGACCATGTCTTCTTGTTATATCATGCAGATCTGAGAATCTATATATTTCAGGGTGGGATATATGCGGTAACGCTGATGGACTGGTACGCCTACTTCCCATCGACAGCCGTGTTTGGCATCCTTGAGTGTATTGCTGTGGGCTGGTGTTATGGTAAGAATATCCCAACTTTGGTAATTTTGTAATCGTTTTGCTCTTTTATTTGTTATTATGTTGTGAATGCTTCGATGCGTAGATAGACTTTTTTTTTTAAGTATCACAGTGGTCAACTTAAAATGAGTAAATATGTTCACTGCAGCAGAAAAACCTTTACAAATGCCCATTATTTAGCTCATAGGCTTAATGCACTTCACACAGGCCAACAAACTCATTCAGCAAGCGATAACACTCATTCTATAATAAATAAAAATACCCGCTAAAAGTAAAATCCGCTGTACATGTTCGACTGTAACATAATGCACTGCACGAAAAGAACCAGGCATAGTCCAAACAAATGAACAATAACGAAAAAGAAAAAAAAAAGAAAAACAACAACAAAAAAAAGAAACAAAAAAAACAACAACAACAAATGACAACCTGATCGAGAGTGTTATTAATCACTTTCGAGACTTCAAGAACTTTAAGAACATCTATGTGGAAAGAACTCGGCCAACTGTACACCAAAAGCCCTGGTAAGTAAGCATTTGCTGCCGGTGTGCTGTACGCCACAATCGTTAGCTCCTTGTCAAAGTATATTCTATTCTCTGTGTATATGCTTCTTACGAATCTATTCCTTTGAGTGAGTGGTTAAGCCAAAGATGAAAAGACAAACACCTGGTCTTCATTAGCATTTTAGAACCAGATTCAAACGTTATCACAACCATTCAGAATGTTGGCAACAGACTGAAGTAAACTGGCACCTGGCCTGCCATCATCTAATCATTTATATTTAAGACAAAAATAATTTTTATTACAGTAATACATAGTATTACCAGCCACATGCGTTAAGGCTGACGAATCTGCAAACATTTGGTTGGCTTCAAGAACTTGTTAACATATTCATCGACAATTACTGAAGTTATCTTTCGTTGTTGTTTTGTTTAACGTACGTTATATTTTGCTAACCAAGCACTCTAGTTGGTGCACCTGTGAATATAACATACCGTGGCGACCTTCCCTTGAAGGAACAAAGAGACTTCAGGAGGACGTCCATACGATGTGGGGGAAGAAGATACCGCTGGTCATGGTCATTGGTTACAAGATTTTGTGCCCTCTATTTCTAATTGTAAGTTATTCTAGTCTGCTAAAGATTATATACTCACATGAAGCAAGAAAATATTACATAAAAATACATAAAACAGCTATTGCTATGACGACGTTACAAAACCTACTGCTGTGATACGCTAAAGGAAACCGTGCAGTTAACAATGTTCCAGCAGTGACATGCTTGTATACACTCTTGCCATTAGTGTCAGATTATGCAGATGTGTGTACATAGGTTTAATGAGTAAATGTCTGATGTGCAGAATTACGTGCTGTTCGCCATATCCTTGGTTTGTTTGCGGATAATAAGAGTAATATGTCAACTGTTGAGTGGCAAACTGTCGATGACAGACAAGTCAGTGCTTGGCATCAGCAACGGATCACTCTTCTTGGACAAACACGGATTTAAATAATTGTGCATTTATAATAAGGTAAAGCCTATTCACTAGACGGATGCTTATAACAATCTGACTATCATTATCCCGGAAAACCTAACCTACCAGTGAGACGCTGGGTTATTAGTCAATTCTTTTCTCTTATTCAGTACAATATACAGTATGTGGGTCCTGTGTACAACAAGGTCGATGCATTATAAAAGACTTATGCAAGAACAGCAAAGCTGTGGAGGCAATGCAGTCAGTTTGAGAATTTATCCAGGTGTGTCCTCGCATGAAAAGATATAGCATTACACTATCTCAAATGCTTAGGGTTTACTACCAAGTAAATGTACAAAGACAGACCCCACTGCATATACAGCACACAGGTATGTCCAGGCATGAAAACAAATAGCATTCCACACTCATAAATGCCTAGGTTTACACTACCAAATAAATGCACAAAGACAGAACCCACTGTCTGTACATCACCCAGGAGTGTATGCAAAAACAGCAAGGCTATCTGATGATACAATGGATATTGCAAAATAATTATCCTTGTGTACCCGGACATGGAATCTATTGCATTTTACGTTCAATTGTGTCTAGTTTTACGCTACAGGATAAATATTCAAAGGTATTAAGAAGACTTATGCAAGTACGACAAAAATATATACAATCGATATTGGCAGAATGTTTATACAGGTGTGCATGGGATATATACCATTACATGTCACATGACTTATCCCACTGGGCAAACATTTCCTGATGGATGAACAAAGGCAATTTTCAAGAAATTCACATGTGTCATACATGCTTCCCTTTGGGACTCTACAAACTATTACTAGTCAAGCTGCGGAACACACGGTCACACATCCTAGGGCTCTCAGCGCCCACCGTTCCTTAACTTCAACTGAGTTTTGCGCTCAGTTCTGTGCACAGGGCCACACACCACCACAACGTCTATTAATATATTGGAATTTTTACATGATCCTCAGTTTTAAGGTGAACACCAGTGAAGAGGAAAGTGTGTATCTTTTACGTTCCAACTGTTGTACTAGGTGATCTGCTGCTACTCCTTCTACTCCTACCGACCCCCGAAGTATGGGGACTACATCTATCCCACCTGGGCAACAGCTATTGGGTGGCTCATATCCTTTTCATCACTCCTGCCTTTACCGGCTGTTTTCATCTGGGCGGTTTACAACACCCCAGGAGCAACAATGAAACAGGTAACCGCAGCTAAAAGACTGAGAGATATCTTAATATGCTTGGCACTATTCAACTCACTAGGTGCATACTGTCACGTATGTGCTCTGTATCGTACTGTGGTCCTCGAGACAAATGGTCGGGACGTGTAAGTCTCAAGAAATATACTTTTCAAAACAGTTACGGTGCTTTCACAAAGAACCCGAAAGTACAAGGGGTGTGCGCTGTTCTGTTTTAATTTATATTTATGTTATTAATATTCTGTCAGTGTGGTGCCATTTTATGCTAAGGTTCTTTAAATGTCTAACTACATGTAACTTACTGAAACTACCTCTTGGGGTGTTTGGGCAACTGCCACAAAAAAGTGCCATGTCAAGATGCATGAACATAATCTTCTCATCATATGTACCTTCCTGGGGACTGTATTTGTAAAATATACTCTTCAAAAAAAGTAGGGGAAATTTAGTTTTAATTTAAATTGAAAAATGGGAGATATTTTGGTCTCAATCAATGTTGCTAAGATAATGTTTGACGGCGCATCACCACATTCACTTCCGTATGTTTGTACAGTAATCGTTTTGAAATATGAATGTGTTTGAGGTAAAACTTTGCATGTGTACGATTTAACAAACAAACAAAAAAAACCCAGAAAGAACCAAAACAAACAATAAAACTAAAAACGAATTGAAACAACCACTAACAACTGTTTGATGCCAGATGATTGTCAGAATTACAGGGCTACAGTGATTTATTGAAGTTCAAGGGTGGTAACGAAGTGAGTTTAGTTTTACGCCACACTCAGCAATAATCCAGCTATATGGAGGTGGTTTGTAAATAATCGAGTCTGGACCAGAAAATCCCGTGATCAACATCGATGTGAACCTATGACAGGTGTCAAGCAAATCAGCAAGTCCACACGATCTAATACTGAAGATCTTGGCTACTGGGTATTGAAGATCTTCATATGATATATAAGATATGGTGGTGCGTTCGTTTTATGTCTGTCTTTTAAAGGTCTGAGCACGCTTATATGTCCTGTTTTACCCAGCGTAAACATGTTTCTATCACATCGACATATTTCAGAAATTGAAGAAATCTTTCGAACCTAGTGAAGACTGGATTCGATCACAGAACGAGGACGATGTCCCCGGCGTGTTCCAACCAATGGTGGCTCCCTAGATTGATTCAGCCTCACAAGGGAAATGCGGCAGCCCAGTGAAATCTCCTCAGAGTCTTTGTTTTAAATGTTCTTAATAATATATTCCATAGATACACATAGCAATCTATTTTCGGTTCATCTCAATATGGCTGTAATATTGCCTATGCGATGTAAAATGTTAACTCACTCACAATCAATCTACTTTCGGTTCAATTTCACCTCATGCTTTCATGAACTTGAACCGTGGGCAAGTATTTAGAATATCACAGATCTATGTACCATACTAACTGATTCAATGTTAGTAATATCAAAATACGGTCATTGATATAATGTACTCTGTGGTCAGTAGTTACAAATAAATACACCCAGACAATAATTATCTCTTGTTTTTCCGCTTCCTCGTGGAAATGTGCTGTGTTCTATCGGACCATGAATGCATACAGATGCATTTTCAGAAGAGGACAAACGTGAAGAGAAAACGTGCTGTACACTTGAATACCGTATGTTGTTGTGCAATTTGGTGCCAAATGCTTGTTGTTGAACGCAGTACAGTCAGCAATATTCCAGTTGCATGGCGGCGGTCTGTAAATACTCGAGTCTGGACACGTCAATCCGGCGATCAACCTCCTGACCATCGATATACGCTATTGGGATACGATGACATGTGTCAACCAAGTCAGCGTGCAAGACCACCCGAAGCCGTTAGTCGATTTTTACGACAAGCATGGATTACTGAAGATCATTTCTAACCCGGATCTTCACGAGTTGTGACAATACACTGATGTTACAACATATGTTCTTGACGACCAAGGACGTCAAAGTCTTTGAAAAACTCACCCGATAAAAGGGGTGGTGGCTAAGACGTCCACTCGTCATACCGAAGACTCGGGTTTAATCCCATACAAGCGACCAATATGGCACTCCCATTTCTGGTTTTCCCCGCTGTGATATTGATGGAATATTGCTAAAACGGCGTAAAACAACACTCACTCTATGAATTTCCCTCGACTGGTTGAATCGGTTTCTGTGGGATACAGAAGGTGGTCGATTTACAGTTCAGAAAGGTTATTGACAACCTTTTATTATCAATCAATATGTAGGCCACCGACGTATTCATAAGTACAGGTGTCCCACGAACAGAGTTGAAGAAACTAAGTCGGTTGGTTTTTAACGATGGTTGTAAACGAATACGGCAACGGTGGACTTACAATGGTGAGCGTGGAAATGTTTGATAAATATATTTAAACAATTTGGATCAAACGACTATCATATTCGGAAGTCCCATGGCAGTCTTTAGTGCATGAAACTCTTCGTCCACATGGAAACACAACAATCTTTAACTTCTAGGAAAAATACATTTCATAAACAAAATTTTGAAAAATCAATTTTGGGATAATGTCCTTTATAGTTACAGCCTATAACACATGACAAGGTAACAACCAGTAAAGACTTCGTAAAACTTCCCATTCTAAATATAACGAATTTACAAACAAGTTGAAAAATAACCTTATGTACATGTATATAATTAACAAAGAAAGCAAAAATGACATGTTGAAACGACTAATTTTGTCAAAAGACATATTGCTAATTATAAGTTCATCTACCAAACCTTTAGGTGATAAGGATAGAACCATATTAGACTAAATTACAGGTAAATGGGAATCCAGACTAGACATGCAAATCTCAACAGACATTATGTCGAAAGGTTTATCCATTATCAATAACTGTTGCGCTGATAATAAGACAAGAAAAGTTCAGTTCAAAATTCTTCATCGTATTTTAATAACACAAACTTTTCGTCGTAATATAGGGATATCTGACAACACCCACTGCGTTGCCTGCACTGAGGAACATTTGAACATTGCAGGAAAACTCAAAATGTGATGAGACAGTTTCCAATATGCTCAGAGTCTGAAGAATCAACCAAGACGAAATTAAAAAGATCCAAATCAATCTTACTTGGAGACCCAAATCCAATCATTCTGTTAAACCATTTGTATAACACTCTCAAAATGCATATCTGTACTTGAAAAACTGGAGAAACAACTTTGCATTTCCAAGGTTTGATATAAAATATCAATCAACGTTCTAACACTAAAATATATATATTTACGACCCTGCCAATACCACACTAGAAGGAAGTAGTCAACACTGATGCCGAAACTTTGTACGTAAACACACTGTCTCCGACACGCCCGCTCCCCCGTCTTTTTTCCTCTCTTGCCATCTACTCCTTCCTCCTTTCCTGTCGTCCTCTTCCTATTTCCACACAATGTCGGACAAAACCACCAATATTACTTTCACATCCATGTACAATATCTTCATCTCTATGTGAAATGGATATAGCTTCGTATTTGAATTAACAAAGTGGACGTGTGACATCTCGCCTGTATTTATACATCGTATGTGTAACATCTGTGCTAATAAAAAATAGAAAGAAATAGAAAAAAATGGAAAATACTATTACACAGACGCAGGAGCAGACCCTCTAACATCCAAAACCTACTGTGATATTACTAACCAGAAGTATCTGATCCGACAAATATTAATCTTCCACAACACAAGGTGTCTCGTTAATTAAAGTTGATGTTGCAAGGCATATTATTGCCTCGCGGTGTGCATTGGCGACAGTATTGGATTTTTAACATAATACTTTGCATACTTTTAAAGGTGGAGTTGGTACATAAACAGGGATCTTCGACTTTTACAACTTGAGGAATGATCAAAGGGTTATTGTCTTCAAACATAAAAGATGGTCGGGGGCTATTGAGCAGCCTAGTGATTAAAGCTTTCGCTCGTCACACCGAAGACCGGGGTTCGATTTCCCTGGTGGGTACACTGTGTGAATCACATTTCTGGTGTTCCGCGCTGTGATATTACTGCGAAACTGAGGAATACGGCGTAAAGCCAAACTCATTCACTTCATGAAAGATGATCGTCTAAGATTTCACTTCTTGGACTGTGAGACTTCCTTAAGTTATTGCTCTCATCCAAGCAATGTTAAACTGTTTGACTGGAAATTGAAGCCCGGTTATAACAGCAATAAATCCCCGCTTTGTCTTTTATCCAGTGATGATATCGTCGGTGTTTGTGAGGCGCTTCCAGAACACTTGGGGCATTCGAGACATATTTTCTAACGTCTCCTGGACTTTAAGCGCAGAGGAAATACATGTAGATCCAGAACACAGGAAAGGACCAGATCTATAAAGTATACATGTAATATCCTTATGGCTCAGACTAACTTCTCCAGAGGAAAAAGGAAGAGAGACAATATATGGTATGGATTTACAACTTCTTTAATATTTACAACACGACGTCGCTAGGCTACTTCTTGCACCTTCAAAGGTTGACAGAAACGCCGTGTTGTAAATATCAAAGCAGTTGTAAATCCTTATCATATGTTTTATGTTACCTTTCAATCTCAAAATGCACGTGAAGCATCTGATGCCAGTTTTAGTTTTTCTTCTGGTTAGTATTTACATTTTGTTCAATATCGAATGAACACACTATCTAGAGAGAATACAATTATACATAACATTCATGACTTCTAGGTTAAACGTTTGGCGTTTAGACAATACAAGTAACAATTTATTGATAAAGGTACACTTCAATCTGCATATGGTACAATTCATGTACGAATGACTGCTGCATGTTCGAATATTGGCCAATTAAAGTCTACTTCCAAAGAAATCGTACGGAAAGTACGTACATACGTATATCGTACATTGCAGGTCAGAAATTGGTTTTCCCTTGCGACATCTGATTGATCGTCTTCACTCGATTGATCAACTTGGCTTTCTTTATTGCTGTCAAAACTGTTTCAACTAACCACGAACTCATACTGATATGGAATAGTGTGAGCGGCTAATCGATAATTCAACATTTACATCAGCGTTAACGTCATGGCGAACGCTGGGGAACAATTAAGGAAACACGTTTAATCTGTCACCTGCTGAGTAGTTAAGAAACTGCTCCTCAAGAAGTAAGGTAATAAAGGTAAGGTAATTCATGTTATTCACGCCAATGTTGGGAACCTCTTACTCACTGACAACAGAATAATTTTCAGACATCGACTTTTTTTTATTTGTAAGATATTAATGTCATAAAACATGGGAAATGTGATAGCGCCAGTGCACTGGAACAAAAATAAAAATAGAGTGTAAAGAGTGTGTATTTTGCGTCTGTGTTTGTTGAACATTTTGTACTGAAACCTTTATTAAAAACTAAACTAAGCTGAAAGAAAACTGAGTTCGCTGAAAATAAAAGCGAGTGTTATTACCGCGAAGGGAAAAAAGTTAATTTACCAAACACACGTATAACACAGACTACATAGGCCAAACGCGTCGAAAGTTCATTGATTAATTGAATGTTGTTTTACAGCGCACTCAGCAATATTCCAGCTATGTGGCGCCAGTTTGTAGAACATCGAGTGTGGACCAGACAATCCAGTGACTAACAACATGAGCAAAATCATGATCTACATAATTGGGATACAATGACATGTGTCTGCTGTGCCAGCTGATCGGATTATTTGTTCTGGATTATTTGACAGAACCTGTTCCCAATGTTGATATCAAACCAAAATGAAGTATTAGAATATGGGAACAGTATCTTCATACAACCCCAGACAGTACATGAAAAAGGTTTCCCCCGAAGTGTGTGAGTGAGTGAGTTTAGTTTTACGCCACACTCAGCAATAGTCCAGGCATGTGGCAGCGGTCTGTAAAATAATAAGAGTCTGGACCAGACAATCCAGTCATCAACAGCATGAGCATCGATCTGCTCAAATGGGAACCGATGACGTGTCAACCAAGTCAATGAGTCTGACCACCAGATCCCGTTAGTTGCCTGTTACGACAAGCACATTCGCCTTTTATGGCAAGCATAGGTTGCTGATGACCTTTTCTACCCCGTACCTTCAAGGGTGTCTCCTGAAGTGGTTAATATGATCCTTTATCATGATGAATCAAATACAACTCACAAGGTTCAATGTGTTTGACTAAGAAACTTTTACATTGTCATCGGTCTCAAAAACGATCTGATAAGGTCAGTAATATTTTAACAGCCATTTCCCGTTTACCTTTTCCCCCACCTGGACTAGCTATAATGGAGACAACGAGACCACCTCACCTTCTCAGTATGTCGATATGTGCTGAAAGGATTCTTAGAATACTCACAGCATAACTGTATGACACGAGGGGTGAATTTTACTTTTCACCGAGCCACTTTGCCTTTGCGTGGAGCTATATGACTGCAGCATGAATGTTATCTTTGAGGAAACCCATCATTTTACATGTAAACTTAATTAAGAGCAACACAGACGAAATAAGGAAAAATGCGAATGCAATCAGTGAACTGCATCGAGCGTTTGAGTCGAAACTATTACAGCAGGAACTGTATTCACGCAAGAATAACCTCCTGGTCTACGGGGTGGCAGACGGATTGGAGCCCGAGAAAGCGGTACGCGCCTTTTTCACATCACTCGGTGTCCCGGGAGTCGACAACACGTTGTTTGTAAATGTGCATCGTTTAACGAGGAAGAGCACTGACCCCACGAACATTCAGAAGAATATGCCGAAACCCACAATCATCAAGTTCGTCCCAGCAGCTGATTGACAAAGCGTCCATGAAGAACAATAAAGTACTGCGGGAAAAGAAAATGAGTGTCCGAACGGACCTTTCAGTCTCGCTGAAAAAGCAACGTGGACGTCTGGCCAACAAAGCTTTCCACCTTAGAAGGGACCACAAGCTACAAACCAGAATTATGGAGCGCGGAATTGACATAACTCTCTAATACAGAAAGAGCCCGCAGGACGAGTGGAAAAACATAACGGTGAAAGACGCGCCCAAACTGTGACTGTGTCAACATGTGATCAATCCGATTTTTTTTACCTTTAAAATTAGTTAGTCCCTTGTGTTGAAACAAAGTGTTTCAAAAGTGAACTTGTTTCATAACTTCGGATTATTCATGAACTGGATTATTCATGGATTTATTTATTTGTCACAAACCGGAATATAGTCCATTCCTTGATGAGTCGGGTAAATAACTGAATAAAATTTTGACCTATGCACTATATTCCATAGATAGGACTGTATTGTAAATTTAGACGAATGTGCAGACAGCAGACTGTTGTTTCCTGACATGATATAGAAATGTTGTGGTATCAAACAACACATAAATGCTTACTAAGTTAATAAGTAACCCACTTTTCCTTTATTTCTTTTGTCAACATTTACCTTCAGAGTAGAGAGTATTTTTACTTTACTGATTATTATGTATAAATGTTCGCTTATGGTATAAGAAATGCGCTGAAACTGCTTCACATGTACATGGAAGTTACAATTCACGAAAAGTACAAACGGCAACACGTTTTCTATCTCTACCGATATTATAATATTGTTTACTTCCAATGTATGTAAGCCTACGGCGGAACATCTGATATTCTCATCATAAAACCACAAACACCATGTGCTTGTCTATTTATAGATACAATACGGCATGATAGTTTTCACTTCCCCAAACAAGCGCAGTTGAGACACTACGATTGTGGAGATTAGTTAGGGGAAACAGATAACTTTGTTTTTATGATCCTTTTGATAGTAGATTATGTAGTAGTAGATACCTTTTTCACCATACAATTTATACTGTACATGGAGGGATAAATGGTACATTGCTGAGTTCAGATACTGCGAGGAGTTTGCAGACTCTAGCACAGTGAGGAGTTCTTAACCTGATGGGTACACATGCATAGAGACGAGAGAGCATATAGAAAACGATCAGGAATTATGTGATGCGTATTGCTCCTTTTCCAGCTACAATCCAAGGGCAAAAGAAACGATGCCAAACTTATAAAAGTCATAAGTGGTGTTTGGACGTCAATATTATGAGAAATTGTGGCTAAGAACATTCACACGAACGCAACAAGGCTGGTGCAATGAAACACGGATGCACGTGCACAACAAGAAGCCAGAAAAAATGAACTTATTCGCAATAGTTTAGTGCACGTGCACGCATGATACACGTGACTATATTCGGTATAAAAGCACATGAAAATGTTTGTCGACATCTACATTTTGCGATTACATTTGCGACCATGCCGAGATTATTCGACAGTAGAGAGAGAAAGGGCAATCGGCATGATCCAGCTTGGCGCCACCCACACTCACGTCGCAAGAATCTTCGGTTGTACCCGACTTACAATAACCAGGCTAATGACCCGTTACAGACAGACAGACATTACACAGGACAGGCCGAGGAGTGGCAGACCTCGGGTCACGAACCCAGCTGAAGATCGGTACCTGTCCACACTGCATTTGCGCAACCGATTTCTCACTGTGACGTCATCAGCAGCGACTGCCCTGGGTCATCGTATCAGCCGGAGGACTGTGTCCAGGAGACTTCTTCAGCATGGTATCCGAGCCTACAGACCTACCGTGGTGTAGCACTGAGGCGTCAACATCGACGTCAACGTGTGAGATGGGGACGTGTCGTTCAAGGTTGGCAGCGCAGACCATGGGACAGAGTCTTATTTACGGACGAGAGCAGATACCTCCTGAACAGACCTGATGGCAGGCAACGAGTGCATCGATGCAGAGGAGAGGGAGGGCACGTTGCTGCACGCAGGAGGTTGAGTCGTTTGGAGGAGGCGTTATGGTGTGGGGAGGGATATGTGGTGACAGAAAGACAGATCTGGTTGTTGTGGATGGGAATTTGAATGGGCAGCGTTATATCGACCAAGTCCTTCGGCCAGTTGTTCTACCCTTCCTGCAACAGAATCCAAGAACCGTCTTTCAACTGGACAACGCCCCAGTGAACAGGCAAACCCTCATCCAAGCTTTGGGGGAGGAATGGAACAGGATACCTCTTCACGTAATCAGACGTCTGACCTCATCTGTTCGACGTCGTGTTAGAGCCTGTATTGATGCCGGTGGTGACCATACTCGATACTGACTCACATGCGTGTCTCTGTGTCACTGACATTGTGTTATCTCATAAAAGTGGAGTGACCGAATACAGGACATATAAATATCATGTGGTTTTATGCCATTATCTCTCACAATTATTGACCTCGTTTAATGAATTTGATGTTATACACTCCTCACCTATTTGTCTTCAAATTACAACATTGATGTTCTGTTTATATTTTGTCATCTTTGATTAATTGGCTTCAATAATGTGGTATCGTTTCTTTTGCCCCTAGGTGTATATAATTTTGTTTTGATGTGTGTTTTGGTTAGTAAGACTGTCACTGCAATGTCTATTGTAATATATTTATGCTAAATACATCCCCCTAGGTGCACACTGCTGTGGGCACAGCTGTGATAACATACTATTTGAATTGACAAAACATTATCTATTATACAATGCCAGAGTCAGTAGTATAATGCATTATATACTATTGTAGTTGCGCTAGAAAGGATAACCATACGTCAAGCCTCCTAATCTCCAATTCAAAGTGAGACTGCTGCTCTTGTAAATGATTGATACAAATCACAGGGAAATTACATGTTACACACAAAATCAAACTAAGTTGCGAATATTAATATACGTTTTTATCTCTGATATATAGACATAACCATACCTTGTTAATCTGTAAGGTATTCAGCTTACAACCAAATGTTGTGCAGCTGACATAAATGATCAAGAAACCATGCACTTTATACAAAGTCACACACAAAGTTTGTGCCTATAATGCTACATTTTATTCACACTTCTGTAAAGATCAATTACAGGAATAACTGTGCTCCTCGTGATCATAACTGTGCTCCTCACGATCCGTAACAGTGAATTATGTAATAGTACCTAATTTCACTATATAATGTATACAGAACTAAAGGTATATTTCATTGTTTGAAAGTCATGTAACACATCTCTGGTAAACACACCCTTCTAGTTGCATACTGTGGGGAGTTACATATTACACTAATGGTAACATATTGTTTTAAGTGTATTACAGGGATAACAATACAATGCCTGAAATAGCAGTGTTACGTTTAAACATACCACTGTAGGTCTCCAAGAATAAAGAACCATATGTCAAGTTTCTTAAAAACAAAGAGTGTACTAAAGAAACTATAAATTTATCTTGGTTTTCACATGCCGGAGGGGGCGGTGGGGTAGCCTAATGGTTAAAGCGTTCGCTCGTCACGCCGAAGACCCGGGTTCGATTCCCCACATGGGTACAATGTGTGAAGCCCATTTTCTGGTGTCCCTCGCCGTGATATTGCTGGAATATTGCAAAAAGCGGCGTAAAACTAAACTCACTCACTCACATGCCGGAAGTGCTTGTTACGGTCGTGCTTTTAAGATGTTTGAATTCTTATTTCCTTGCTTGTTACGTTCATGCTTTTAAGATGTTTGAATTCTTATTTCCATATACAAAATAATGAAAAATCCACAAAATATGCCACTGATAAATGCACTTTCACAAATACTACTTAGTATCATGGGTCGAAGATATTAGTACCTTTGAAAGTGGTTGAAAAGGAAAAAAATAAGATTGTGTCTCTAAACTGTAGGGGTTTAAACAATCCTTTTAAAAGAAATGAAATGTTTCGATTCTTACGAAAAAAAACCAAAAGTTATTGTTAACAAGATGTACATCTTACTAAAGATCAAGAACAAATCATTAGGCAACAATGGGGCTAGAGTCAGTGCTGTATGACAACATTCAAAAGAATGCCAGAGGAACAGCTGTTCTATTTAATAATGACTTTGAATTCGAAGTTGAAGATGTGGTTGTTGATAATGTTTCAGGAAATTATATAATATTAAATGTAAAAATATGTGAACAACTTTACACATTAGCAAACATATATGGCCCAAACCAAGGTTCGCCAGAATTTTACATTATTTAAGATCACGTGGAACAATTAGGAGGGGCACAGATTATTTTATGTGGAGATTGAAATACAGTACAAGACCCTATGAAAGATAATTTCAATTATAAAAATATTAATAACCCCAAAGCTAGAGAAAAAAATATTGATTTTATTCACGTTTTAAATCTAAAAGACCCATGGAGGGAAACCAACCCCTTCGAGAGAAGATTTACCTGGCGTCAGCCTACTCCAATTAAACAAGCTCAACTAGACTATTTTTTGATTTCTCATAATCTGTTACAAAATGTTACTAACTGTGATATAAGCTCAAGTATAGATTCAGACCATTCACTTATTTCAATAACATTATCTCTATCTAAAACACAAAGAGGTAAAGGATTTTGGAAATTCAAGAATTCTTTATTACAAGATCCAAAGTATGTACAGTTAGTCAAAGAAACTATCAAGAATACTTTAAACAAATATAAATCTAAAACCGACGACCAAATTTCAAAATATCAAATTAATGATCAATTACTATGGGAAATGATTCTTATGGAGATTAGATGTCTACCAAATTACTATACATCATCAAAGAAAAAAAGGATAAGACGAGAATCATCGATCTAGAAACAATGTTGCATGATTTAGAGATAGAACTGGATAAAAACGACAACCCTCAAAATAAAGAACAAATTTTAGAGAGAATAAATGACATAAAAACTTAAATTAATGAATTTGAAACAAATAAAACAAAAGGATCTTTTATTAGATCTAAAGCTAAATGGGTTGAGCAGGGAGCTAAACCAAGCAGATATTTTTTTAAATTTGGAATTTAGAATTTTTTTCAAAAAATCTATGTTAGAAATTTTAAAAAACGATGGAACAACCATTAGAGATCAAGAAGAAATACTAAACAAAACCGAAACCTTTTACGAAAAACTTTATAAAAATGAAAACTACACACAAATAAATCTTGATTCTCTGTTAAATAATTACGATATACCAAAACTAAATGAAGACAATGCCGCAACTTTAGAGGGTGAATTAATATATGCAGATCCCTTAGAGGCATTAAATAAATGAAAAACAACAAAAGTCATGATCATGGACCTGGTGGTTTTACAGCAGAATTTTTAAAATTATATCGTAAACGTATTGACATTTTATAACTTCGGACCGAGTTTTCAGAAGTGGATTAGAACATTTTTTAATGATATGAAATCAAGTGTACTTGTAAATGGATTTGCCAGCACTCTTTTCCCTATAGCTAGGGGCTGTCGTCAAGGAGATCCTGTATCACCATATATGTTTATCTTATGTGCAGAAATGTTGACTATACTTATTAGAAACAATAAAAATATTAAAGGTACTAAATAAGGAAGTATTGAATACGTGCTTGCACAATTTGCCGATGATACCTCCCTACCTTTGGATGGCACAGAGAGTAGTATATATGCCTTACTGAATACTTTATCTTTCTTTGCAATGTTCTCTAGATTAAAAATTAATGAAGACAAGACAATATTGATCTTGACAGGTTCTAAGAAAAGATGTAGATATAAACTCTGTAAAGACTGGCATTTAGATTGGACCCAAAGCAGCTTTAAGCTGTTGGGTGTCATTTTGATGTAGACCTTGATGAAATGGTCAAACTGAATTATGAAAATATATTAAAAAAGATAGAGAATGAAATGAAGTTATGGTCAACAAGAACACTTACCCGCATTGGGAGAAATGTTATTTTGAAGTCACTAATACTAGCAAAATTAAATCATTTATTTTCTTCAATTCCATCATCCCCAGATGAAATTATAAATAAATTCCAACAAGCATGTTTCAAATTTGTATGGAAAAATAAACCTGATAAAATTAGAAGGGATGTATTCGCTATGACACCTGAGTACGGAGGAATTAGTGTTCCACTTATTAAGAACATTATTTATGCATGTAAAATATCATGGATAAAGAGATTGTACTCAAGTACCTGTAAATGAAAGCACTAGCGGAAAATTGTATAATTACCTACAAGAGACTTTGGTTAGCAGACCCTGAATATATGGAAAAACACAGAAAACCTTGCATAAGAAACCCCTTTTGGCGAGATGTCATCTCTGCATGGGGATTTTATTTACAAAAACAATACACTAAATTCAAGGGATATATTAAGTCAAAGTGTTTGGTTTAATTAATGTTAAGAGTAGGCAACATGTCACTTTTTGTAAAAACAGTGGTACAGTGCAGGAATACACTTTAATTATGATCTAATGAACCCCGCTACAGGAGAATTTTACACTCATGAAGAGCTGCAAAAATATATCGAGTCAGAATAAATATCTTAAGATATTACAGTATCAAATCTTCCATAACAGCCTGTTTAAAGAAAAGACACATTTCCCTTCCCATAACAATACCATTTTCTCCCATACTACCTTTCAATATAACCAAATTAAATTTGAAGGTTAAAGGCATCAAAACGATCTATACCTCATTACTAGATCCAAACTATAATAAATCATATGCTTATAAAAAGTGGGAAAGGGTCTTTGAAATACAATATGATAACACAATGTTACGAAACATATACATTCTGTCAAATCGATGTACAAAATGTAGTACTTTGAAACGGCTACAGATGAGGATACTATACGATATTATACCTACAAACATTTTCTTAAATAGAATTAAACTAAATGATACACCTATGTGTACATTTTGTTCGAAAGAACGAGAAACTATTATCCATCTGTTTTACGGTTGCTGTCATGTTAGAAAGATTTGGGAAAACCCACGATTTGGGATTTGGCTTAAGACTGGTACTGACGGCAAAATTGATTTTACACCAGAAAATATTCTAATCGGGTTTAAAGGGAGAAACAATACCTCTTTAAATGCAATATGTCTTGTAGTGAAACAGGTAATATATACACACAAAACAAAACAACAAGTTCCATACTTTAACCATGCAGTAAGGGAGATAGCAAAATACTATGAAATCACAAAATACAATGCATATTCTACATGTAGCAACAGTGAGTTCTTCACCTTCTGGTCATCTTTTCATAATCTATTCAGGTGCAACAACCCAGAGAATATATTATAAGCGTATTTGCAATAATCGTTGCAGTTGGAATGGAGTGTGTATCTATTTCATGATTGGGAAAGTGTGTCAAAGGTATAGCAAGCAAATATCTTTGGAAGCAAATATACACTATGCAACTACATATACCTTCCTTGGTATATACCTGAATGTACCACACATGTATCATGTAAACTATGGAAATGAAGATAATTATAAAAAAATAATAATACAAATCATCAATGGTATACCATTTGGTATTAATAACTGCAAAAGATAAGTGTTCGGTGGATGCTCATAGAGCTAACAATCTGATTATTATTACTGGGTAACCCAAGCTACGTAGGAAACGCGAGAAGGTTAACAATCACATGACATATCCCAAGGGGTACCCATTTTCTGCTGGGTGAACAAAGGCAATTTTGAACAAAGTCACTTGCCTAAGGTGAGACCACGTGCATCACATGTGCTTCGTTGTGGGGCACGACTGAAGTCCTAGAAACCATCAGAAGTCATGTTGCCATAGACGGTCACCCATTAAAGGACGTTGATGAACTTCAACTGATTCAGACTTGGACTCTGTGCACAGGACTACACACCACCACAACTAATATAAAGTTGTCATTTAGGGGGTATTGATAAGAAACACAGCAGGTGCGCCCGTTAAGGTATGTATGTCTACCCTACAGCGAGCGCCCAAGTATAACGATCAAATACAAACAAAATGTACATAGAATTACCGAAAAAGGTAGGGGTGGTTGGTTGGATGCTGATTTTAGGGGCGACTCGCCCATATTGTTCCCGGGAGGTATAGCCTGTTTGCAGCGGGAAAAAAAGATTAATTTTAATTTCACTTTAAACAAGAAAGTACATCTGGAAATAAAATTGCAAATCCTCATAATTTTACCCCGCTGATTGGAAATACAAATCTCAGAATTTTCATCAACTTACAATGTAAGTTGTTAAACATACGATCATAGTTTCAAATGGCTGTTACTGGTTTGTTTCACACTGTATATATTGTGAACAGTTAAAACCACTATTCAAATTGGTAACCATGCCGGAATTGGTACATTGTGTTGTTAGATACTTCGTTCTGGAACGTGGAAGTTTCTTCCATGGTAACACCATGTGCATGATACATTGGTATTTTTTGCCTAGGAACATTGGTGTTTGTTTGAGATTGGAATCGTTATATTACATTATACCCCAAAAATCATGCTGGTAGAAATTCACTACAGCATGCAGTTTGGATGTAATTATTGTCTGCATTTTAGATCCGGGTTCGATTTTCTACATGGGCACAATGTGTGTAGCCCATTTCTTGTGTCCCCCTCCGTGATATTACTGGAGGCGGCATAAAACAACACTCACTCACTTTATGTAACATATTCATTATGATGAGGAATTAAGATGTTGTACTGGAATATGTGGAATCCCATTGGGTATGTTATGATTTGCCGTCATTCCTGTACCCTACTTGCTCATATCCTGTAACCAACATTTAATCAGCTGTATACATCCCTACACATGTACCAAGAACAAGAATTAATAAGGAATCAGAACTGATACCTCTTGGTTATAATATGTGTATCTCCGCTCTACCATAACAGAGTTATTAAGCTGTAAAATACTCTATTGTGATTGTGTATGATTGCTATATAACGTGATTACATATCTCTGAATGACTAAATCAACCACAATCAAGTATTTACTGAAATCATGGTAGAAAATCATACGCACTGTTACGAGAGTTTTATTTGGCAAATCGTGTTATTGATTCGTATGATAAATGTTCAGTGCCGTATTGTGCTCGAATATTCAAGAATCAGTGACACTGTATATAAAGGCTGGTTGGTGTGTTGACACATGGACACACACATGGATTAACTGGAGTACATAATTCAGCTGTCATCAATCTTTGTGAACGCTTGTCCTACATAACCGCTGCTTGACCGCTCGCCCTGTTACATTCAGTATAACTGTTTCTCACTTTCAAACCAAGACTTTATATTTTGACATTATATTTGTGACCGCAGGGGGTCGAATCTCTGTTTGGATGATAATTTTCAAAAGTATATATCTAGACTTTTATAATGTTTGTAGATGCTAAAATTGACACATATTTCAAATTTGAATGAAATCGGTGAAGAAATGGATTTTTAGGAAATTCTACCACTACACTCATTACATAAAATACACAAGGGTTGACACTCGCGATCCTAGACGCCTGATCGAAAACCGCACTGCCCAACTATTTTAAAGTGCAGTTTAAAGTGCGGCTCATTCTTTGAACAAACGTCTGGCCTCTCTTCGGTAAACTTCGACAGTGTCAGTAATCTCTGAATGGCTCGGAAACGCAAGACGGCTCTCATTGGCCAATTTCCAAACACAACAAACAAACATGGCAGACAAAGCATTCTAAAACCATGTTCGAGTTTTCCGAACACAACAACATATCACCTGTCAACACAATATCCAGCAATATTTGCACACCAATGAGAGTCGTCAATGTGACTTCTGTAGAATTTGCTAGAGAAAAGGAAACATTGTTTGATAGGTGGTGTGGGTCTAAGGAGATCACAAATTTTAATGGTTTGAGACAGTTAGTTTTGATGAAGAAATTTCAAGTAGAGTGTTCATTCTGATCTCAAGACTTACTTGTATGAACAAACGGTTGATGACATACATGAGGCAGCGATTCTGGCACATGAATATTGCTGTTATAGAGTTCTTTTAGCCTACCTTGCCGCCTCCCCAAATTAATTCATGCATCCAAATGCCCAGGCGAACATTAGTGTCATTATTGTTTGACTTGAATTGCTGAAGATATGTCCTGTGATTGTAGGGAAATTTCTTCTCAATGCACGTTTTACGTATAACATTTTGCTTTTAAAATATGGTATAATAATCATTCGTTATATATGTGTGTATAACCATTCTTGTCTGCGCTATGTCTGATTCTTTGTGGGTGTGGGTCAAGCCAAACATCGCTCTGGACTTCTGGAATTCTCTTCGTTATAACACATCTTACAGTGACCCGTGAAGATCCGGGTTAGAATTGGTCTTCAGAAGCCCATGCATGTAATACGAGGTGACTAACGGGGATCTGGTGGTCAGGCTTTCTGACATGGTTTGATATCCCAATTAATGCTCATGATGTTGATCAGTGAATTGTCCATCTTTGCATTCAAACCGTAACATGTATAGACATGTACAGTACATGACCAGTAATTTCATTATTGAAAACGATAAAAATGTCACATACAACATAATAAAAGGTTGGAGTTGTCTGTTTGAGACAACATAATACTAGCGAACCCTTTCATGATCGGAAGTCATCACCATTTGACTCATACACCAGGAGAGGGATTTGGACTGATATTCAAATTGGCGCCAGATGTCGTGGGAATCCTTGATAAATCAGATCGCATGGTACACCTCGTTGATTTGATCGACACGTGACATATCCCACTTGTGCAGATTGCATCAGGGATGTAGTATTAAATACATCTAATGAACGTAAAATGACGATACTTGGGGTTGTCCTAGACGTAACACATTTCCCATGTCAGACTGTGTCATTCTGAAGTGCTTCCAATGCTTGGAACCTATCCAGGACACCTTCATCCGGCGGTGACCTGTCCCAGTATTCACTGTGCTGGAAGGATTTCTTAAATTTCTGAAAAATTGTCAATGTGATATAACAATATTGCTAATTATCAAACAGTTGGTGATATGTGATGAAATATTGCTTTGGATGCTAGGTGACATGACATGTTCATGTGACAGATTCCCCACAGCCCGGTCTTGTAAGCGATATGTGCACGGACATTTATACACGTTATCATAAACTGGCTGTATTGAGAAATTATTGAAAAACATCTGAAGCAACGAAGAGTACACGCCTAGGTCCCTAGTTCTTTGAAGTTCTATAAAAAGGGAAAGGTTAACATCTGAATGCCTTTCTTGCGACCTGTAAGTTACAAACATTTTGTTGTGGCATACCGTCACTTTCAATGAAAAAATACACGCCAGAATACATTAGTTATACATTATATAAGTGACAACATACAACAAATGAGTTGTAGAGTGAGAAGCAATAACTTCGAGTCTTTTAGTTGTTTTTTACCTCTCTCATGGTTGCTCCTGGGGTGTTGTAAATCGTCCAGATGAAAACAACTGGAAACGGCAGAAGTGATGAAAAGGATATGAGCCACCCAATTGCTGTTGCCCAGACTGGGTAGATGTAGACCTCTAACTTCGGGGGTCGGTAGGAGTAGAAGGAGTAGCAGCAGATCACCTGGTACAACAGTTGGAACGTAAAACATACACAAAGTCACCCTAGGGGGAAGACAAAAAAGAGGATCATATGGTGCTTTAAATACAAATAGCTTTCTTTCAGTACTATAATAAACTACAGTTTGGAATCATGTTCGTCATGTTCAATATTTGTAAATATTCATCACTCACAACATTGATAAAATTTCATCACTTACAAGATTTGTAAATCTTCACGCACACGTTTCTGACCCCTTGCAAAGGGAGGTAATATGTATCATGACTGATTACTTGCTGCGAATTTGCCCTCTTGTTTGGTAGTGTATAATATTTAGCAGTCGAGAATTACTTACACATAGAAATAGAGGGCACACAAACTTAAAACTTATGGACATGGCCCGAGGTATCGCTTTTCCCCACATCGTACGAATGTCCTCTTGAAGCCGCTTTGTGCCTTAGGGAGAAAAATCGTCTTGTAATACTAGTCTTTTCACATAAAAAATAGCAAGCATGACAATTTTGCAAAAAACAAACAGAAAACAATGCACCCAACGAAACGAGCATGGCCAAAGATAATGTGTAGATAGTTTTTGGAATTATTCACGTCAATCTTTGAGAAACAGGTTCTAAAACCAAAAACAGGACTGACTGTGAGTCGTTCCTGAAGCAGGGACCAGGCAATACCAGCTGTTACTTTAAAAGCATTACCTTTTCATCTTGAATCTGAATCTGAAGGTCAAGCTACAGTTTACTACAATCGGCTACTAATATGTTGAAACGTGGGTCACTCTCTTCAAAACTGTAATAACAACTTTTGAAATCTTTAGCTTGTGGACCTCGGTTAAAGCAGGCGAATTTAATAGTCCGGCGAAGGTACTTAGGTCCCATGACAATAATAATGTTTTGTATGCCCTGTGGTTTAATAGTAGTGTTTGTATGCGTTAGTTGTAACTATGCAAATCACTTGGCCTAGCTTTTCGACACTCTCTTAGCGCTAAGATAGTCGTAAGTGCCATTCATTAACATTATCTTACGACAATCTTAGCGCTAAAAGAGCTTCGAAAATCTAGGCCCTGGAGGCCAGTGTAAATCCTGGTTCAATGGTCATGGTCCAGTGGTCTAACTATTTTACTGTCCTTTGTTGACGGGATTGTGTTTGAATTGTATTGGTTTAAATATATGCATTATTAAATATCTGGTTCAAGTCAAATTACGTCTTAATGTAAACTCACTCATTCACGACAGTACAGATTTAAGTTGAACACGAGGATTTGAACAACTCTCTCCATTCTGCTACTGGAATTGAGCTAGAAAATATATCTACTTCCTTCTCCTACGTGGCAGTTAGTGAGGTCTCATGCTTACTTAACACTGACAGTATTTAAAAAGCAGGAACCAATTAATATATACAAGAATTTAATCTGTTAAAAAGTCAATATAATACAATCATGAATATTTGTTGAAGGCTAAATATCCTGCATTGAGTTTCCCTTGTCATGATAGAATCAAGGTCTGCTTTTTTCATTTTTCCATGACAAGAAATACATAATTTAATGTCAAACAATTGAGGATCTTTTGTAAAATGTTTATTATCAGTTGATAACTATGTAAAGGAAATAGTTAAATTTATTTTGTAAATCGATATATGCTATTTTGTGTAATGGTAGTATAAACTAGCAACTGCGATTGCTAGTGGTTGTATCCTGCAATGGGGTTAAAATATCGGAAACTTATTGCCCTCTTGTGAGGATACGCACAAAGTAAACCTAGACTTAAAGATTGTTTAAACGTAGTAAAATATTGTTTAAACGTAGTATTTTTGTTATTTTAAATTATTACTAAAGTTGCAGTCGCTAGTAGTTGAAGGGATGGTGTAAATCCAAATAGGACCTATAGTCCCTATAGTGTGGTGATCTACCTTCAACTGTTGGTGAAGTAAGGCCTGTTTTTACATTGTATTGGCTGCGTAAATAAAACAGTTTCACATCCACGTTAAAGTTAACAGAAAAAGGTGAGATGTTTTTAACTTTATTTTTCAACCAAACCATTCAAAATGCAACAGGAGAGTTTATATGTACGTTGATCAGCACTCCAGTATCTCCTGTCTTGGATGTCTACATATCTCAGATATGTATGTGCCCAAAATAAAATAACAGATTTTCAAGTGGACGGACCAGTGACTAGAATGATGTCTGATGCAATACTTTATTTGACTTATTTATTTATTTTATTCATCTGAAATTATCGAGATGTAAAGTAATTTGAGATTTTTAGGGGCGTCCAAAAGAATGCATTCTTACCATAACACCAACCCACAGCAATGCACTCCAGGACACCAAACACGGAGGTCGTTGGAAAGTAGGCGTACCAGTCCACAAGCGTCATGGCATATACCCCACCCTGAAATGTGTAGATTGTTCAAAAGGGATGAGAGACATGGAATAACAACTGCCTGATATTCATATGTGTGCATTGTTTAGACTAGTATATTAATGAATTCGTCATTTTTCGGATGCGACTGCGTGACGTCGGTGGTCAAGGAGACTCTTTTGCGCCGTAATGATTATGCTTTGTATCTGTTGTCAGGTCTGGTGCCCCATACACGATCTCTATGTACTTTTGGTATAGTGAGTGAGTGAGTTTTGTTTTACGCCGCACTCAGCAATATTCCAGATATATGGCGACGGTCTGTAAATAATTGAGTCGGGACCAGACAACCCAGTGATCAACAACACGAGCATCGATCTGCGCAATTGGGAACAGATGACATGTGTCAACCAAGTCAGCGAGCCTGACCACCTGATCCCGCTAGTCGCCTCTTACGACAAGCACAGTCGCCTTTTATTGCAAACATGGGTTGCTGAAGGCCTATTCTACCATGGACCTTCACGGGTCACTCTTGGTATATCACATATGGTTCGTGTGTAACACTTGGTGCCATTTTCGCATCAACATCGACGTCGAATTGTGTTTCAGAATGCACAGTGTTGGTGTCGGAATTGAGTGTCATAACATCTAACTATGGACATATGGTCACACGTTGCCGCCCATCAAACATATCAACATTAACAACAACCAACCCCTTTCCAAGAACTGCAGAGATAATGGTTTAGAATGAATCACGTTGAAACTACACATCTGATCAGCAGTATCACTCAACGAATCCGGAATTGTATCGATGACTGAGACGGATTCACTTGATATGCATAAGCGGTAATTGATATAACTGACAGGGAATTGACTTTTGGCCAGTCATTGGATTGCATCGATGGTCCCTTTACAATGTTACATTAGTAACGATAGATAAAATCAAAAGTTGTGACACCTTTTATTGAATATCCCTTAAACTGTGTAATAGAAGACTACATATTCCAAACGAGTTGAAGCTGTTCACTGTTACACGTGAAATGTATAGTGAGTGAGTGAGTGAGTTTAGTTTTACGCCGCACTCAGCAATATTCCAGATACATGGCGGCGGTCTGTAAATAATTGGGTCGGGACCAGACAATCCAGTGATCAACAACACGAGCATCGATCTGCGCAATTGGGAACAGATGACATGTGTCAACCAAGTCAGCGAGTCTGACCACCCGATCCCGTTAGTCGCCCCTTTCGACAAGCATAGTCGCTTTTTATGGCAAGCATGGGTTGCTGAAGGCTTATTCTACCCCGGGACCGTCACGGGTCCGTGAAATGTATATCAAAGTAAACATGAAGAGACTTTAAGAGTACCATTACCCGTGAAACATATATCAATCCAATCAAGAAGAGCACTAGGAGCACAGCAGCGATGCTAAGCCAGCGTCGCCTCGTCAATTGCGGAAACATGTCCTCCAAAGCTGAGATGACTAGTTCAGCACCGGGTGCCTGTAATATGCGTATTCGTAAACACCCACAGCGTGATAATTATGAAGTGTTTTGTGCTAGAAGGCTAGCAGTGAAAGTGTCCACTCGTCACACCAAGGACCCGGGTTCGATTCCCCACATAGGTACAGTCAAGTCTATTTGTGTTGTCCCCTTCCGTAATCCTTCTGGGCTATTGGTAAAACACATGAACAGAAACGCTGAACAGAAACTAAGTGGTAGTTTCATATTTATCATTTATGTATCGTAATGACCGTGGGTTCCTCGTCGATATGTCAAACAGTAGCCAAAACGGAGGTAAAACACGTGTATAACATATGCAACATTTAAAAGTCAGGACATCCATTCACACCAACATGTTAGTACAAGGGTCAGATAAGTGTCAGTATAACTGATTCTTTGGTAACTGAAACAGTTCAGTGATTCTGAGAGACCTGAGGCGTCATCATTACCATAGAATCAATAGCCAAAGACATGAACATCAGGAAGGTCATCACAGACCATAGCTGAGGCAGTGGGAGAGCGGAAATGACCTCAGGGTAGATGATAAAGGCCAAGTCAAGCCCTGGAACACAGTAGGAGTAGCAATTCAATGTAGAGAGTGATAATTGTATTAGTACCCAAATGAAAGCAACAAAAATTATAATCTCATTTGTGTTTTGACCAGTCGACATAACATCAAACAAGAAGACAACGTCATCGCTATCCCTCACAATGGCAAAATACTGTTATGAATATGTCTGCTAGTTATGATTTTACGTGCCAAATTTAGCGAAGAAATAGGGAACGGTTTTAAAATTCTGCTCTGGAAAAGAACACGACCACCAATTTGAGTCTAAGTTAAACTGTTGCCATGGAAAGGACAAACGTATTTAATTCATAATTCCTCAACTACCAAAGAATAAAAGTTCAGACTACCGATGTGCCAAATTTGGTGAGGAAACTTTGAATGGTCATAGAGTTCCGCTCCAGAGTAGAGCACTACCACCAATTTGAGTCGAAGTCAAAACGCGTTGCCATGAAAACACAAACCTGTTTTATTCAGAATTCCACAACTACCAAAAGGCAGCAGTACACTACCAGACCTATATATGTGCCAAGTATTGATTTCGAAAACGAAACTAAAAAGAACTGATTTTCTTAAAAAAGATTCTTAAGAAACTGTGTCTTGAAAACGGTATGTGATACGCAATATGTTTATCTTTATTCGGACGATTTTAATTAAGTAATTAATTTTCTATTTTGATAAATCATTGCCTGTCGATATAAAATGTTTACATATGGTTTTTGAAAGGAAGGTGGGGATAAACTCAATATGCCAGACACTTCGCGCTATGCTGTTTTCGTGAGGTGCGATTTGATAATTATCAGCGTAAATCGCGCGTCCTAGAATAGACATTGATGGTCCACAACAACAAAATACTTCCTCGTAAACATCTCTGGCTGTCGCAATATCCTAAAACGTAGAAAGGAAGGAAACAACTGTCTTAAACTTGTGTTTCTACGTAGAAAGTTATGCATGGTATAAGAGCATGCAATCGTTTTAGATAAACAGTCATATACATAGATACTGTACGTAACGTAAGTACATATAATTTCCGGTGTTAGCTAATTTCTTGTTTGGCATAACAATAAAATGCACTACTGAAAAATTCTTTTATCACTGAATGTTTATTATGAAAGGAATACCTTGTTGATAGCTTCAGTGTGACTCTTGATATGGCTCGATGCATCCTACATTTTAAAGGATAAATGATAGTGATGCTGGCCTTGTATATTTACTGTTTTGATTACATTTTTAACAATATTATTACATATTGTTAACAAACCATAAATCATCAGTTTTAAAGCCTTCGACGACAGAGTCTTGGTACCTTTGTACCACTAACTTCAGCAGCAATAGATAACAGTTTCGAGATACCCATATGTTACTCACCAGAGGATTCAAACGCTTCAACAGTTACTCCACGTTGGAAGGCCACGTGACCAACGACAGAGAAGAAAGCGAAGCCAAATAAAACGTTGGTGAGTGAATCAATCATGCAGAATATTATTGCATCCCTTTAAGAAATAATACATGAACACGTTATTATTGAAATAGAATTAAAATACTGAATGTTTTAATAAATGCAAGAATATCAAGCTAATCATTAGTCCTGGGTTGGGACGTACATTTATACTTATCTTATATTGGTTAGCATCTATTCCAAGATGCTTCGGTGAAAGATCAAAGGCCGACAATACTTTATCAGACGATAATGTGCACTTTTTGCATTACGTCACAATGTGTTGACGTCACTGCGCCATTCCAGTCTGCCCCCTCGAAATCGAACTTTTTTGCATTACGTCACAATGTAACCGACGTCACGATGGATGTCAGTTGTCATCGCCTCGTACAGCCTCCCACAGTAGACTGCTTCGACGCTTCCCATTTCATGCTTTGTAGTTGCATCACACAGCATTCCCACGATACAATCGTGAAATGTCGCATGACTAGTCAGCTTCAGCTGCATGTACTGATCTAAACTTTCGTTGGTAGTAGAAATGAGATGGTCATATTGCCATGTATGGTTTAAGAGAATCACAGATGTAATTAAAATGATTTAGAGAAGATATTTAACCCGAACATAAACCGTCACCAAACTGTGATGTATAGTGTAATGAAGCACACTTCCGCCCTGAACTATTATATCGTTAAAGCTTTAACAATATAATAGTTCAGGGCGAAAGTGTGCTTTGTTACGCTATACATGGTAGTAGAACGAACTCTATTTACTAAATACTGTCCTTTGAAAATACGAGAGCTTGATTCTGACCAGTCACAATCAGTGCCTTATTATGAACTAAAGCAACGTCTGAAGCATATGTGTGAAATTTGTATGATCTTAAATATACCTGAAGCAGTTGTTATCCTTTCTGTTGTGTCCAGACAAAGTGATGATACACCCCATGGCTATACCCATCGAAATCACAGCGAAGTTGCATGACTGAATCCACACCTTAAAACCATACAAGCGTGTCATGTATATACATCGCTGATCAGCTTAATGAACTGTAACATTAGCTTTGAAAATTGCATTTACGTTCATCACAAGGTGATCTTGAACCCCTTCTCATTGATTCTGTTCTGCACTTTTCCACATTAGAACACCTTTTCTAATCCTTCATCTCTGGTGATCAAGGTGTAATCTTGAAACCTTTCTCATTGATTCTGTTCTGCACTTTTCAACTTTTGAACACCCATTTCTAACCCTTCATCTCTGGAGAAAATGAATAAAATGAACATACCTACAGGTAAGCAAATTATTACGATGTAAAGGAAAATTGTACAGATAAAACAAACGCTGTGATAAATACGAAACAGGAATGCAACCTACGGAAAGAGAAGACCAATGCAATTCCATATGTCACATTTGTGTAAACATGTTTATCCTCACTTTGGAATCTTTGAGCTTGTCAAATTTAGGGTAGATGTAGTAGTATATTCCTTCTGCTGAACCCGGAAGTAGAGAGCCCCGGATGAGGAAAACCAAGACGAGAGTATAGGGAAGGATTACAGTGATGTAGACAAGCTGGATGAAAACAGTTATTCAGTGATCAGCGAAACATGTTAGCTATTTTATAGGACACTGTATATCGGTTTCGAGTAAACTAAACATACCTACCAAATACATGCATCAGAAATATACGTTTTCAGCTTCCTTATCGAATCTCATAGTACCCGGTACAGCTGTCTTCTGTTAATCCACATATTTGTAAAACATGGTTCAGTACCGAATGCAAACTGACCAAAGGCCAGAAAGCTTAAGTGCTTTTCGAGGACATTCTACAGTCCATAATTTAAATAAGGTTAAAATTTGGAATGTAGTTTTTGCTGAATAAGCCTCACGTTTGAAAGAACTATGTTTCTAACATAAATTTACACCTTTTTAATAAAGTTTATCCTCATTTAGTTCTTAGTTGCTTTAAATGTAATTGATTTAATTGATTATTTTTATTTCGATCTGTAATTACTTTATAATTTGTTATATTGAATACATTTGTGTTTCAGTGGAATAGAACTTTCCAAAAAGGATCTTATCACTCTTTCATGTGTTATCTTTATCAAGGACCTTTATGACTTCCGGAAATATTTTCAGTTCAAAATGGCGTCGATAGCAGAGGATCTAGTCGGAAAGCACAAGCCATGAATCTGAATTTTGAGAAATTAAATGTGCGTGAACTATACACCTACTTATGGAAAGGATCGATTAAAGATACACGTGGTTAGTGTAAGACAAAGACGATTGGAGAAGTTTGTCAACCTCTCTAGGAGCTATTACCACACCTGCTACGCAAGAAAAATGTCTGGAATAGCAACTTCGAAATTTGTGTAATTATTTGGTTTTTCAAGCAGCAGACACTAGACACTGACCCAAAGAATACTGAACATCAGTTGAAAGCTAAAGTGTTCAATAATGATAGACTCGTTCATTCAATCCGATATCACCACACATCCGCGGACTGTCCTCATTGTTATGGCTATGTCAAAGTGATTCAAAGTGAATTCCATTTACTGACAAAAATCTAAAATTGTGTATATATGATCGTGATGATTGTTCTTCACTTGATTTATAGAACTGTAAGATGAATAACCAAATAACGTTGAAGGTTTCGTACTCCTCACGGCTAATACAGAGGTGAACCCGGTTTACCCCGGTTTGCAAAACTTAATCCTACAGTGTATGTTACGCTAGTTCACCCAATTGTCGAGTGAGTTCAGCCAAGTCGAGACGAGAATTCATATCATACATTATAATTAATGGTAAATCGTTAAACGTTGTCAACGAAGGACAGTAAAATAACTAGATTATCACATATTCGAATTTAAAACTAGTAATTAGATCTAAAACAGTTGAATTTAAGATGACAATACAAAGTAAAAAGCTATACACTGCCAACGACTGAAGGTAGATCATTATACCAGGGACGGATATGAGATTAGATGTTTTTGTACATGTTCAGTTTGACAATCCGACAAGGAGTTATCTGTCTCACTGAAACTGAAACATGCACCCATGTCGCTGTTATCCTGTCAGCTTTGGCTGACATCTCAGAAAATAGACTTGAAACATGCATCTATTTCAAAGGAATGGGCATTAAACTAGGCCGCATTCACAGAACACATGTGTAGTCAGTGTCATTGGTAATGGCTACGCCTTCTATCAAAGGCCTTTGAGCTTTTGAAACTGATCTCTCTTCCCTTCGCCCTAAACATTCATTCAAAGAACCTTTCTTTTAATCGCAGAATATATGTTGTTATTGTGCTTGTGTAAATCAGATTATAATCGCTACCAGCCGAAGGGACGGCAAAATGTACACCGGAGTCCATTCCAGAAGCAAAAGAAGTCCCTATTGTCCCTGGTGTACGATCTGCCTTCAGTTGTTTGTCATCTGTATCGTCCTTTTTATACTGCGTTGCATTAATAGTTTAAAAAGCGTTTAGGGTTATACGGGAGCTTTACAACTGCATTTGTTATCTCTTAGTTCTTTTATTGTTCTTTCCAGGTTTGGGGGAGTGTATTTATCGTGCAAGTTGAACCTCATGAAATAATTCCAATGTGACTTTAAACCTTCACTGATGCGCTGATGTAAGCTCAGTATCAGAGATGAATTAGGTTCAAAGTTGCATAGCTTTGATTGCGTAAATTACTTTTCCTGATACTTTGATTCCTTGAAATATCCAAAGGAATAAGATCACTATGGTGACGGCCAGACATCCAACAAGAGGCCATCTTAGACCTCCGAGATTGTGCAGTCCATCGCTCACTTCCAGCGTCTTGAATCTGTGGATTGAATAACCGTAAGTCATGGACAAGATCTTGTGAATGAGGTGGGCGTTACGCAAACAATATGTAAGTCAGGAGAAAGAATTCAACAAAACAGATTAAGGTCTAGCTCTGTGAAGCGTATGGCAAC
This sequence comes from Haliotis asinina, assembly GCF_037392515.1. Lineage (NCBI taxonomy): Eukaryota > Metazoa > Mollusca > Gastropoda > Lepetellida > Haliotidae > Haliotis > Haliotis asinina. The sequence goes on along the minus strand of NC_090290.1, from coordinate 43,937,832 downwards.
GACAGCACGGGTGTGGTGCTGGGAAAGAGGCTACAGTACTGTCGGAAATTCAGAAAAAAAACAACTTTTCCACATTTATGCCTACAGTTTTTGTAGTTCATATGTGTGAAATATCTGTTAACCTTAGTCTGGCCCAAATATAGCAAACGTAGAAAAAAGGAGAAATTTACAACAGCGAAATTAGTGTAGAAATGAGCAGCTTATTTGGAACAGACCATGGCTTTATGCATATTTATGAGCGATTATGTAAGCAACTAAGTATTAATAAATCTCATGCTATAAAACCCTGGTGTTGTCAGTTCAGTTTTGAGGAGGTCATCATGCGACGATGTCGCATTGCCCACACAAGATACACACATGACGGAGGTGATGCTCCGTTTTGTATCCTTTGTGATGAAGGAATATGTGAAGCATGCCCCGTATTGTAATAGTATTGTCCTGCTGAGTGACAATCGCCAGCAGCTGAAGGGATGGTGTAAGTCCATCTCGGCTCCATGCAGGAAGCTCCTAATATAGTGATACATCTTATATATACATATGTAAAATTTTCTTTTATGTTTTTTATATATTATTATATTATATATATAATCATCACTTTTGCTAGTGTTAATTGTAATTGTGATATTCTAGTTGTTTTACTGTCCTTTGATGACGAGTTTATATAATATATATGTGTTCCATTTCAATATCATATATCTTCTCGCACGATATGGCGGCAATATTGCCGATGGGACGTTAAATGGTATCTCACTCACACAATCATTATTCCATACTATGATTACAAAGCTGGCATCACAGGATTGATCCGTGATCTGATGCAGAAGTGGAACACTTACGTTGTTAAAAATAAATTAAATTAAATAAAATCCTATATTGCTTTCACCTGTCTGGATTGTCAGTCCAGATTTGAGAAGGTCTTTATGCGGTATAGAACTGGCCACACTAGATATACTCATAAATACTTGTTAAAAGGTGAAGATCCTCAGTTTTGTATCCCTTTTGATGAAAGAATCGCTTGACAGTGTTGACGTTTCCCCCACAAGTGATAAGTATTTCCCTGTGCGAACTGTCAGGAATCTTCACAGTACTGTTACGATTTACTGTTAAGTAGGTTTAATTAAATTATTGATTTTATAAAAGAAATACATTATTAGTTTAATTTTGATGAATAGTTTGTAAATAGAGCAATATAATATTTTTGGGGTAGTTTACATAAGTAACTGAGATAGTTTGTGGCTGTACCCTGAAAGTGCGTTGAAGTATTGTAAAATTATTGTCCTCCTGAGAGGGTAAGTAAATCCATTCATTGTTAATGTAAACTTACTACTATTTCTAATCGTAGTATATATTCTGTTTTAATGTACAGCTAGATTTATCTAAATTGCTAACGGCTGAAGAGATGATGTAAATCCAGTTAGGATTCATATGGAAAGCAAAAGTACTGTAAGTTCCCATTGTCCCTGGCACGGTGATCGTACCATAGGTTATTGGTAGTCTATAGCGTGTTTTTATATGGTATTGCCTTCTCAGCTGATAGTGTTTAGCTTTTCATATTACTCTTACTTCTATATCAGTGATATACTTATTTTCCTAGTTATCTTATTGTCCTTTGATGACGGCTTTCAGAATGTACCATTTATTACTATGTATACAATATGGCTGAAGTATTGCCGATACGATGATAAATTTCAACTCACTCACTCACTACGGTAGCCATGCAACCTATATACTTAAGACATTACAAGAATGTCTTGTTTTTGGTCTGTTTATATAACACTTTTTTTACCATTACATATAGTCTGATCTATTATTTTCAGCCTGCCAGTTATTCGTATTTTCTCGATTTTACGAGTAAATAGGCTTTTCTGGATATCCTAACACGCATCCCACTAAACGACAAGTAACGTTATTTCGACCTATGCTATTTGCAATTGTGTAATTTTTATGGATTCAGAGTAACAATATGAAATTATTTTATTCTGTTTCAGGCAGTACTTTAATGTTAATGTTGTTATGTTTTCATTCAGCTCAGATCATAGAATAAATTGTCAAAAGAATTATGTTCTTACGATCCAGACTCATTTGGAAGGAATATACTCTCCACCTCATAAACAACACCTTGTAGAAACCTAGGTATTCAGAAACTAACTTCCAGAATTCCTCGGCAGCTGTCATCCCTCCGTCCGTTGTGTTAGACGTTGTGTTAGACGTTGTGTTAGACATTTTGTCGTTGGATGTAGGGATCTTGTTCCATATGCATGCTGGGGTGTTCCAGGCGTTGTCGCATTTGTCCCAGGGCAGGTTGTATGAGAACGAGTGGTAGAAGTAGTACATATACCATGTGAACTGGGCAGTGTAAAAGCTAACATTCATCCATGTAACGACAACAGAACCGACACCTAACCCTGCAACGATGTAAGAAATGTGTATTAAAGCCCAGCGTTTTGATTTACGAAGTATTGTTACAACTGAAAATCCCTGTTCCTTTCGAGATGTTAGCTGCTATTTCACTTCACTGATTCACCGACTGCCATGACTTTGGACGTTGTGGCGACAAAACAAGAAATATAAAACCTGTGATTGAAATCAATATCACCGGCTTACCTGAAGGATGCCTCACAATCGTAGCACCATGACGAATAGATCACCCATGCAAACGTTACATGTTGAAACTAGGGCATATTTAGTTTCAAAACAAGACTGGTTACCATTTGGGTATTCATTTTATCTCAAATTTCTTTCCTGATGCACAGTGAAAGTTGCCCTCATGTTGCAAGTCGAAATACATTACTTCATTCTTCTAGGCAGTTTGTTTTTTGTCACTTGAATGAATTGTATTTGTTACCTTTGAAAGCAGGACACATATTCCAGACTTTTATAGGTCCACTCTGAGAGAACTGTCCAATTGTCATCTCCAGAAACACACAAGGGATGGCTCCAATGATTGTGAAGAACGTGTAGAGTATCAGGTAAGCTCCTTGCAAACAAGCAATACGAAATATATTTACTTTCCAACATATAGCTGCTGTGTAAACATTAATGCCATTGTATATCAAGTATGATAAACAGTCGGAAGTTAAAGCGCTTACCTTTTAAGAAGTCGATCATTATAGTCTAAGGCATGAAGGTGTGTACGTTTGTTGGTGTTGGGATACAGATCTGAAACTTAGGATTACCTCCTCCGTTGCGCATGCAGTAGAAAGGGAATTTGATGAATGCTCCCGATCCCACTCCATATCCAACTAGGGTGATGATGTAATCCACTTGACTACGCCATTGTTCGTGAACCATGGTTACATTCAAACTATAACAAAATCCACAATAACAAGTGAAGTATCAACAATGTTAGCAATATGCTATATTTTACTATGCTTTTCTTATCACGACAATTGTTCTGTTCGTTAGTGAAAGGTGGGATGCTGTCTGACTTTCTATTTCTGGCTCACATTAAGTAGTCGTGGGTTGGTCAATATACTGAACAAAGCTAAACTATGAGGTAAACAGCTTTGCTTGTACAATTTAATAGAAATGTTTGAGATGATTAACATACCGAGTAAGGAAATGAAACAGATCCAAATGCAGCCAATGTATTCCCGAATGACTGGATTTGCGTATTATTTCCGATTTGGAGAAGTTTTTGTGCCCTCGACAATACTTGTTTGATCAAAGAACTTTGTATTTATTGATGAAGAACTCTGCCATGAGCATGTTCACAAGAAGGTTTTTGACATGAGTGGAAACAATACTAAGGAGATTCATAAAAGGGGAAAAGACGAAGATCAGTTATGAGAAAACGTTTGATTTATCACATGATAGCCCACTATGCCATATGTTGAAGTAAATCAAACGCTTTAGTCATATAGTTTTTGTCATGAGACATGGTAAATAGAGATAAAATTAGATATCTGTTTGGAGGTAATCCTCAAGGTTTGACAAAAGTGGAAGCAAATATCACATAAAGGGTTACTGAAAAAGCGATTTTCGAAATGCTCTAGATCTATAAATTACAGACCCAGGCCTACTGAGTGAATTTTAAATGTCGGCCCATTATGACCTCTGTGGAAGTCATCATTTTCAAACGGTATTAACCCATTTGACAGAACAGCACGAAGAACGACGTGCAAAATATATGCTAAGAGTCCGAAGTGCTTTGTCATCACTCCGAAAGTCAACACAGAAACACCACCACTCCACTCCATATTTGTGCCTGTTAAAATCTGCAGCCTGTTTGGAATTGACACCATCATCTCCCTACAAGAGACACCAGGAGGCAACAAGTACATTGTTGTGGTGACCGACCATTTTGTCCTAATGGTCAACTGCTGTCCTGGAAATCGGTTCGACTGTGATGCATGGACATATTGATCATTGATCAACAAAGTGATTGACTCACCAATAGAACATTTTCATTTCGCATAACCTCGGCTTACCATCCTCAGTCAAACAGCCATTGGGAAAGCTACAACATGACTTTAAACGCAGCTCTGAAGGAACCCGTCAGTGACCATCTTGATGACTGGAACGAAAACATTCCCGGTGCCTTGTTCGCACACCACACACCAGCGCATGCTTCGACTAAATGCACACCATGGTAGCCCAGCAACCGACAGACCTGAACCCGACGGCACAGCTACAGCACCTTCACCAAACACTTCTTGCCCCAAAGTGCTTGAAACCTAGATCTATGCAAAGGCACCTGTTCCATTGTTTCTGACAATATTTCCAATGCACAGGATCACCAGAAGGAAAACTATCAGCGACACACTACCAACAGGGAGATAGAAGTTGAATCAACAGTGTATATCAAGAACAGCCGTCGAGACCAGAGGATGGGAGGCACGATGGATCCATGATTAAATGGACCATACTCCGTAGTTGAGACTTTGACCAAAGGTCGTTCGAAGCTACAGAACCAACAAGATCCTGAAAAATCCACATACCACGCCAAATCTACTCCAGTGACCCATTCACTAATGGCAACGCCGAAAGACTCGGTGATTCTGTTAACAATCTGAAGCCACCACAAAGACTCCGAGATGAAAAGAAGTCCTTACTACTGTAAGTATGTGTGTGTGAACAAATATAAATATATAAAATATATAAAAGCAAACAGACAAAAAAATCACAGGCTATATATCGCCATCAACTGTTGGTAGATCTGTTAGGATGAGTCGTTTGTTTTTACAGTGCAGTTGGTCAGTCAATGCAAAGGCTGACATACCATCCCAGCTTCACCTTGAAACCCAGACTAGCTCAGATTATACCAGGGCCTCATTTCACAAAATACTAACGTGGTCGTTAGTCAGCAAGGTAACCTTAGTAAAATGTTAAATTGGAATGAAGGTTAACCTCCGCAAAGGCTGCTTCGCGTAAGGAGACCCAGGTGTGTGGTCTGGGCTGACCCCGGGTTAGAATTGACCTTTACCAACCCATACCTCAAACGGCTGCGTCAAACGGGATCAAGTGGTCAAGCTCCATGACTTACTTGTCACATGCCATCGTATCCAGCTGTTGATGACTGGACTGTTAGGTCCATACGTGATGATTTAACGACCTCCGCAATATGGCTGGAATGTTGCCCTATTCGGCGTTAAACAACAGACGAATCATGAACTTTATGTTTAGTTTCACTTGAGGTGAAAACCACATGAGTAGCTGAATGCTTCAAACAATGTTCATAGGGCTCTAATGACTCTAAAGTAAAAATATGAGGAATTCATTTGAACCATCACCTCGTCACTTCTTAGAACTGCACTTTATGGGTCCAGGAAAATTTGAACACTCTTCAGTGTATGATAGTCGTTTGAAATAGCTAAGAAACACATACCGTTTATGCGTGGTTTCTATACCGCCAACAGGAAAATCAGAGAAGAAACAGCAGTTCCACTTGGTATTATATGTATATTATGCGAGACTGTGCAACAGATGGTAATACAGGTACAACAGTAATCGTGCTTAGTTCTTACTCAGCATCTATTACTCCGAAATCCATTCGACATACAATTCATCTGTCTGTTAACGCCTTGGGACAAACATGTGCATGATTAACAGACTTTACAATAAATAAAGCCATATTTATGAGGGCAAAATATCCTACCGACCGTCTGGCGAAGAATGTTTCGAAATGGCTTATGTTTTAGCTATATCAAGTCGGAACTGAATTTGGCATTAGTTACGAGAATTAGACATGTATTATGGGTAACCGCCCCCTCCCCCCAAAACATTTGCAACGGGCAGTTTTAGATTTTGTCTCGTCTTCTGGAAAATATGATAATTATCTAGACAGGCTCTTGAATGGCTTAGATGTAAGTCTATGTTTTTAAAACATTTGAACATTTGAAAGTGGTTACTTAGGGTTTTAAATGCATAAAACCAAGCAGAGGTTATTCGATATGCTTATTTATCTATCTAAAGTAATACTGATACTGTTGCCGTTTCTTTTATTTTGATTAAACTATTCCCTTTGAAAATACAATGCAATTTCATATGGTTGTTATTTAAATGAAGTCAATGTGTTGGGCGCAAATAGGCTTTTTACTGGCCCATGTCGCCCTAAAACTGTAAAACCAACCAAGCAACCAACCAACCAAGCAACCAACCTCAAGACCAAATCAGTTGTTTTGTTCCATAAAAATATCCACAAGCAGACAAACTGACCTAATCCATGTGACCAGGAACAAATCGCTTCCTACATCCATGATGTAAACTCATGGGCAAAAGAAACTTATCACTTTAAAATTTCCATTTACGCTTCTAAACAAAACTGAACTAGGTAAAACATACTGAGAAAACATTCGCTAAAACACATTTTTAAGCTGAGTAGCAAGCAAAAAACCCGAGATATTGTGATTTTCGTGAAAGCACGAAAAACAGTGAAAAAGGTTTTTTGAGTGTAACCAAAAGTTCTCGTGCACATTGGTTGCATAAATACAGCTGTTCGACAGTGCAATCATGCATTATCAAAAAGCATATCAAAGTTATGCCACGACTGTCATCGGAGCAACGCAATAGGGCCATCGGTATGGCCCATATGGGGGCGTCACAACGTCAGATTGCCAGAACATTCCACTGCAGCCAGGCAACAATCAGCAACCTCCTGAGACGTTTTCAGCAGACAGGTCAGACCACTGACCGTCCAAGATCAGGTAGACCAAGGGTTACGACGCCCGCCGAAGACCGCCATATCCGTACGATACACCTACGGAACAGATTCGTCACAGCGACGTCAACGGCGACCACAGCCTTGGGACACCGCATCAGCAGACGAACCGTACTAAGACGTCTCCGTGCTGCTGGTATCAGAGCTCGCCGTCCATTCCGTGGAATGCCCTTGACCCGCCAACATTGTCAACGTCGGCTGCAGTGGGCACGAACAGTACGTCGGTGGCAGCGACGTGACTGGCAGAGAGTGCTCTTCACTGATGAAAGTCGTTTCAACTTGTACAGAAATGATGGCCGAGCCCGTGTATACCGACGTAGAGGTGAGCGATTGGCGAGGAACTGCATTCAAGAGGTGCACCCATTTGGAGGAGGTGGTATCATGGTGTGGGGTGGGATTTGTGCTGATCAGAGGACACAGCTTGTCATCCTGCATGGAAATCTGACAGCCCAAAGGTATAGGGACGAAGTCTTGAGGCCAGTTGTTTTGCCCTTTGTGCGTCAACAGCCAAGAGGTGTTCTTTTGCAACAGGACAATGCACGTCCGCATACTGCCAGAATCGTTGAAGATTACCTCAACAACGCCAACATCAACGTTTTGCCCTGGCCAGCACGTTCCCCAGACATGAATCCCATTGAACACCTCTGGGATCATCTCGACAGACAGCTAAGACAACGACAGCAACCACCAGCAAATCGCCAACAATTGGAGCAAGTTCTCTTGGAACTGTGGCAGAGGATTCCTCCTGACGTCATCAGGCGTTTGACGACATCAATGCGGAGACGTGTACTAGCGTGCATTGATTCAAGGGGTGGACACACTAGGTACTGAGTGCTCAGACACTTCCAAGATTCAGTTTTCCACACACTCTGTGAATGCAATCCTCTGTGTAAACTTTCACGTCCACCCCATGTGTCATCTACCTCACTTCCTGCATGCATGAACATTGACAGGGCATCAACAAATACAGTTTTTGCTGTGTAAATGGCTTATCTTTCTTATATAAACATTCTTTCTGACATTTTTTTGTTTTTGTCGTTTTTAACACAAATAATGTCGGGTGATAAGTTTCTTTTGCCCATGAGTTTATGTATGCTAAATACAGACTCCATTGTCACCACTCTGACACTAACAGGATATGGGGCTTACTCTTCCAATTCACTTTCAATGAATCGATATTATTTTCATCATGGCATTTGGGAATAACGTTATGGTGCAAATATTCATGAACTTAGACATAAAACTAATGTGCCACGAGCAGGGAGACAGTGTGAGTGAGTGAGTATGGTTTTACGCCGCACTCGGCAATATTACAGCTATATGGAGGCGGTCTGTAAATAATCGAGTCGGGACCAGACAATCCAGTGATCAACAACATGAGCATCGATCTGCGCAATTGGGAACCGATGACATGTGTCAATCAAGTCGGCGAGCCTGACCACCCGATCCCATTAGTCGCCTCTTAGGACAAGCATAGTCGCCTCTTATGTTAAGCCTGGGTTGCTGAAGACCTATTCTACCCCGGGACCGTCACGGGTCGTAGGGAGACAGTGCTAAATGTACTTTCATGGTAGATTCACTACTGGTAAAGCAAGCTAATAATTATTCTCTTGGGATAACATTTATTATTCATAACATTTATCGCACAGCTGTTCAGTAATACTTCTGATGTCACATAAAACGAGCATAATACATTGGCTATTCACACAGGGCCGTAGGATAATCGAGTATAATTGATTTATTAGGATATTTCTTAATGTGTTGGTGCAAATAATAATAACTTTATAGTGTATCCTACTGAAGTGATTCTAAGCAAAAAAATTCACCGTGAATGTCTCGGGGTAGAATAGGTCTTCAGCAACCAAGGCTTGCCACTTAAGGCGACTATGCTTGTCGTAAGAGGTGACTAACGGGATCGGGTGGTCAGGCTCGCTGACTTGGTTAACAAATGTCATCGGTTCCCAATTGCACAGATCGATGCTCATGTTGTTGATCACTGGATTGTCTGGTCCAACTCGATTATTTACAGACCGTCGCCATATGGCTGGAATATTGCTGAGTGCAGCGTAAAACTAAACTCACTCAGTCACTCACTAAGGAAATAATTCATTCTCTGGGGTTTTAGTATATTATACTACTTGTTATTTGATTAATGATTTTGATTGTCCCTGTGGGGAATGAAGAATGACACTAACACGTTCTCTTCTTTTAAGTTGAGGAAAGCATAAGCCATAATTTCACGAGTTATGTATGCATATTCAAAAAAAATAATAAACAATTGTCCTTGACTGGAAACCTAAACAACCTAAAACGGTGACGAGAGCGATTGACGTGGGCGTTGGTGAAACAATATGTCAGAAGAATGAGTGCAAAACTGGTGCAGTTCAATGAAGTTTATGGTATTTTGTGCTGAGAAAATCAATACCCACGATTAAATGTTATGTTGCAGTATTGTATTTGCGCACGTGTACACCATGCATTGCTCATTGGTAGTGACAAAGAGAAATGATTGTCCGCTCAAGAGCTGTCTTTCATTGAAAAGTGTGTTGACGCTTATACTTCCTATTCTAACTGGGAGTTCAGTTTCCCCGACCTTTTTAAAGAGTATTTTAATGGTATTACATGGGACATAGTTTATTGTTTTATCTATTACTCACACAACAGAATATATCGAGCAAAATGCTTCTTTGCTAAGAATTCAACGAGCGTGATGACTCTCAGTTTTTGGCTAGTCAAGCAAAGTCTGATACTATTGTGACGTATGTACTAGCATTGTAACGTCATAACCGTAAACCACTAGGACGTACGGCATCTGTATTGTGTGATAACATTGTAAAATTATTAAATATTGTAAACCAACATTCCCGGAAACTGCAAGAAACATCGCATCGCAAACAATTGTTTTGTCACTCAAATCATATTGTGACGTAAAGATAGAATGACGTCACAAATGAGCTACTGCTGTACTCGTACTCGATATAAACGAGTGCAGACAGTAAAACCCTTTGGTTTGCTTTTTTGTTTACAATGTCGATAACAACATGACGGTTGCACGTCGGTTCCAAATGTATTCCCGTGCTTCAAATACACAATAACATCCGAAAATTGGCCAACACATGATGTTTATCTCCTAAGTGATATCTTCAACGAGTGAGTAATAATTTTTTACGTTACGAAAGTTATTCATGGTAATTTCAGTATGTATATTTGTTCATTACCGAGCATGATTATATACATGATACATCTCATTAGAATAGTTCCATTACACGCGCTGATAAACGTATGTGACAGTAACATATTTTGTACGATTTTGTTCTGTTTTAACATGCTGTGTATAGAATAGAGTTCATGTAAATAATTGCTTGAAGTTTTTTGCGTAGTTTTAGTCATACTATTTGTCCTATTACTCAGCCTGCCTTAACTTAGTCTATCACTCAAAGCTAGTTGACTGAGCATGCTTATCGTATATCGTAACACAATAACATAAGCCCTTTCCAACTTAGGTAATTTTGTCTTCACAGCCAGCTAGGACAATCAGCTAAGCTTTACACTTCTACATATTAGAAGGTTTGTGGTCACTCCACATTTAAACGTCAGTGTGTTGAAATGTCTTGTTGATTTTCTGGGACAAATCTTTTGATAAAGTCTTTGGATCGCATTCTGAGGTAATTTGGCTGCTTTATTTTGTTATTGTTCATATCATATTTGGATATGTCTTGAATGGTGTATGAGTGTTTGTTTGTCTCAGTATGCATAGCACTGTGAATTTGGTGTTCTTATTGCTGTAAATGGGCCAATAAATACTCTGCATTCATTGTAATGTAACATTAATAACATGATTGATAAAAGGCAAAGTTAACCGTGTGATGACTGCATAAACACAAATATTGCTTTGTAATCATAAATGGGTGAATGAACACGCATGAACGAATGAATGGATGAATGAGATCTTATTTTTGCATTGTCTTATATCGTGTTCAGCTACAGCAACATTTGTATGTTTGAATACTGTATCATTGCTGATGATTCTTTATCTGTTCGTTATTAGCATGGCTTTGCATATTATTATTTTCTCTGGAAACAAGCATTTGATACGTACAGATACAGCAGCGTCCCCAGGTGTGTAATGAACCTAGGCCCACAAACCTGGTACGTTTATGTATTGTTTATATATCGTGTATTTCAAATGCAAGACATTTTGTAAATGTAAGTGGTTTCTGAAGCAACCATTTTATAAAGTTATAGCATATGTATGAATTATATGTGTATATCTATGTTAATATGTGATATTGGTACATTTATTTTATTGTACACCTGTTTGTTTCAGGGTTGGTGTTTTCACCTATACACATCTCCAATGAAACGTCCACCACTGAAGAACAACAAACCTAGTTCATGAATGATGTGCGTGTGCGCAACTGACGCGCAGCCCTGCTACTCGTTTAATGGTTTAACTTGTACACATATACAGGAATCATGGTTCCGTATTTATATGCTGATGATGTATCCTGTCAGAGCTTTAGATCAGTGCAGATTGAAATCAGCATGAATGATGGACCACATGTTTTCATTGCGTCATCAAATTTGTTAATGACGTATGACTATTGTGTTATATTAAATAGCCATATATGGAACTGACACATAAAATACATCAGTCATTATTATGAGTCACGCAAAATAAAGAAATGATAAAGTCCGAAAATAAGAGACAAGAAGTATGCAGCCTAGATCCTTCTCCTAGCAGACGAACACATGGATGTGTTCAGGTTATATATAGGGTCAAGTGTCACACATTACACCCCTATTAATTTTGCATACGATTGCATCTTCCCACAATATTTATAATTTAACAAGTTATGTTTATCAAGTTATCACATCCATATGGATGTGATATGAAGTGTCTTCAATAATATATGGTAGCAAAGTTACTGTAAGTCCCCATGGCCCCTAGTATGGTGGTATGCCTTCAGTTCTTGGCAATCTATAGCCCATGTTTTATATTGTATTGTCTTCTTTAATTACAACATTTAGTTTTTCATACTACTTGTGTGTTTATGTCTGTGATATACTAGTATTTTACTGTCCATCGTCGACAGGTTTTTTATATTGTACATGTATTCCTTCCCAATCTTAAATGTTCTCGACACGATATGACTGAAATATTGCCGATGTGACATTAAATTCTAACTCACTCAGTCACTAACTCTTCAATAATATATAAGCAATTACTTTTTCAAAGTTACTGGATGTACATTTTCGCTATGTTGATGTTTTCTTTCTTTTGGGGCATAAAGTGATATTCCAAGAATTAGCGACAATGGTCCTTCTTGAGAATCTCACTAAAATTCAACATGGTATCTTCCACACGATGCATGAAAAGATAACATGCGCTATCACTTGTGTTATTTGATGCAACAAATATATGCACCGTCGCTTTCAACTAACCTGATGTTTTACATATCGTAATGCATCATGGAAAAGGTAGTGGTAAATTAATACAAAATGCGCAATGTATCTTTATTTCCAAACTAACGTTAACTTTTATGAAAAAGTTCGATATTTTTGCACTTACAATCATGCGACGACGAATTAGGGTGAAGGTGCACGTTTGGTGAGAAGGAGTGTTAACACTACCATGATAGTAATGTGCGACAAGTGAACATACTTACAAGCAGACAAATCAGCCTACTTCATGTGCATAATAATGTGCTCTCTATATCCACAATGAGTATATGCCTAATTCATCATGTTTCCATTTAAATTCAAACGCCTTCTTTCAAACTTGAGATCAGTGTAGACATCTCCACTTAAACGTCTTTCGTGTAATTCACCATGACAACCATACGATTTTTGCCACCAAATCAAACACCGTCGGTGTAATTGCTGCATTTCCTTATTGCAATCACTCAAACAGACATTGAAGTTGGGATGAGAACGGTTCATGAACTAAATGGCGTACAAAGTGTGTACAAGCCATGACAATCTTCCCCAGTAGCACATGCTAGTGTATTACCTAGTACTTCTAAATGAAATTTATGTCGTTTGAGTTTGATTGTATTCACAATATGCTGGAATACTCTAAACTTTAACGCTCCCCTTCACTCTAAACAAACATATGCGTTTGATGTCTGATGCGCTTAGCTATACGTCCACGCATTAAAAAGTGAAAACACATATGCATTGGAGCAGACATAACCTTTCTCATTTTGATCAGTGGAAAAAGGTTAGGTTCACTGTGTATAATACACCACAGGATATCTACACCCTTTTACACAAAGATTAAAAAAAAACCAAACACCCACGTAGTAACACATTCGCACCCACCTTTTAAACCGTCTCAAATATTCTAAATTCGCTTCAAGTATTCAAGTTAAATAGACGAAAGTACGTACCACAATTGATTTGGCATAAATAAAGTAAATAACTACGAATTTATGATGAATGAATGTCACATTGTTCTGTACGCATGCTTTCAACCGTGCCCGTTCTGGTGTGTACACCACATTAATTTCACGGCTAAAATAGATCGTACTTAATTAAACCATAAAGTGAAACCACTGTGAAAATCTTCTCTTAATGATGAAATGAAGACAGAAGTTATACATTTTTGTGTTCATCATCTGCTCTGAGGTACAATCGACCCTCCTTTCTAAAACTGAAGTCTGTGATGCAGCGTTTTTTATCTTGATGTTGACGGCTATCGATTATCAATGGTATACGGCAATGCAAGGGCCAAACATCATACTTTCTAAAAAACTGTTGAATTACAAATTTGTAAACCAGGGGACATGAGTTCGATCCTCACTGGAGGCTCCAAATCTGTAACTGGGATAGCTCGACAACAGAAAACCAAGCTCCGTTGAGCCTGTAGTTGGGATTTATTGCTGTAGTTGACTGATAACACAAGTCTGAAACAATGTATATGGATATGTAAATCTCCGTCAAATAACCCTTTTATCACATTCAAGGTATTGCCCATTGTTCAGATAACAATGGTTCCACTACCACTGAACATATAAAAAGGTCTCAAATAAATGGACATCATAAAATTAATGGTTCAGTTACATAACGAGATTCTTAGCAGGGCAATTATGGAACACTTTTGGCATATTCCAGACAACGAAATATGAGATTGTCGTACCATCTATGGAACAGCTTGCATCAAACTGTCCACATGTTGTGCGGCACCAAAATTATACCCCTGATCCAAGGACCTAAAATACATATGCATGGAAATGGAAATGCTAATTCTCACCAGAAAAGTAAGCGTACAATCTGCTTGGACTCAAATATTAATCTGAATCAATTGTAAGTGAAATTATTGACAACAACAACTGCCAATCCTGAGTCAAAATATACCTCCATCAAATACATTAATTCAGCTAAAATAAATACTGAATGAATCGTTCAACAATTAAACGTATTTTTGTAGTTTATTCCTTTATGTAAAATCAAATATAACTAACCTGAATTCCACCAAAGTCAGAATCTCCTTCCCATGACTTTCAAATCACTTTGCCCACTTGGGAGAAAGACAGCAAGTGAACAAACTTCACACTTTCCAAATGCAACTACATTCAACATCCAATCAAGATGCTGCACATCTTCAGCCAATGAAAACCAAGGACAAAACAGCCGGCCTGACCTCATTAAACCTTGGCTAATTTGCATAGGAACTACTTTCAACCCATGAAACAATGATTTTGAATACATAATGGACTTGTGAAAATGTGAACCTTTTCACTGACAGTTGTATTCCTGTTAAAGGTGTTCTAAATTGATCCAAAACAGATAAATAAGACAAGACATGTTATTATACTTTATTTTTCCAGAACACTTTTACAAGTTGTGTTTTTTGTACTTGTTATATATTTTGTACTTGTTAAGTGTTTTAACCTTGTTATATATTTTGTACTTGCTATATATTTTGTACCTGTTATATATTTTGTACTTGTTATGTATTTTGTACTTGTTACATATTTTGTACTTGTTATGTATTTTAACCTTGTTATACATTTTGTACTTGTTATGTATTTTGTACTTGTTACACATGGGACTAAATATAATGTGTTTATAAGTTCATTCTTCCAACCTGGTTGTGATCCTAGGATACCTATTTCAAGATGATAATGCATGTGAAATTCACGTTATGTACTTTTGACACAATTAAACATAATTAAGCATTTGATATTTGTTCGTTTTCCAGAAACGGAGTGAAAACCAAGCAACTCTGATCCCGAGCTTTACAATCGTTCTGACATAAACGTAACATACTCCACGTCGTGACTCAGATGGAAAAGAGAAATACTCTGGAGCAAGTATGTATCTTGTAAGTTGTTTCCTCTTCAGCCTCACTGCCATGTGTATTCAAAAAGATACAAATCTTTGTTGAATACCATTAATTGATACTATTCGCCAAACTTAAGCACGTGAAATGAGTGAGTGATCGAGTTACGTTTTACGCTGCACTCAGCAATATTCCAGCCATATGGCAGCGGTCTGTAAATAATCGAGTCGGGACCAGACAATCCAGTGATCAACAACATGAGCATCGATCTGTGCAGTTGGGAACCGATGATATGTGTCAACCAAGTCAGCGAGCCTGACCACCCGATCCCGTTAGTTGCCTCTTACGACAAGCATTGTTGCCTTTTATGACAAGCATGGTTTGCTGAAGACCTATTCTACCCCGGGACCTTCACGGGTAGCACGTGAAATGAAGATTTGTTTATGTGCATTGATCTACTGCAGATTATGGCGTAACTAGGCGTGCCCGGCGTAACTAGGGAAGCTGTATGAGAACGAGTTGTAGACTTAGTACATAAACCATGTTAATGTGAAGTTGAAGGTTGACGTTTCAAGAATACCGCCAATACCTAGACCTGCAATGGTAGGAAATATGCGAGATAGCATACTGATGTATGCTCTACTGACTTTACGTCTCTTCGTTTGATTTCGAAACTCCCTGAACTTAGAGAAGCGAGGGACATTTTAACCTCCACATAACATGGCGTCATCACCACAAAGGGGTGATGAAGACCGCTGATAGGAGCGGATCCTGGTGTGGAGCGGATTTCAGTTGCAGCTTCCATTCACGGTCGATCAGGATCATAGTCGCGATACGTGGGTTCGACGTAATTTTTATCTTGCTTCAATGCGTCAATCGACGACAGAGAAATGTTTTATTGTTACGTGGATCACTGGAGAACGGAGAAAGAGCTAAGGCATCTGTTCATCACTGGAAAACGGAGAAAGAGCTAAGGCATCTTTTCGCTCAACAGTAAAGCGACTCGGCTGCTCATGGAATACGGCTTCTCGCCAGATCAGATCACCAAGACGTACGGGAACCAATTTTTCACATCGCAATTTTGAGCTGCTCGAAGGACATGCACCATCTTACCAGGCCGTGCTGGGTGACAGGCTGGAATATTTCGCTTGATCTTTCCCTTGGATGACTACGCACCTTTCGAAGTCAAACGATGACATGTTTCAAACATTCGGCAAGTCCGACCACCCAGTTCCGTTAGTCGCCCAGTGGGTTGCAAATCGAATTTAGACCAGACAAGCCAGTGATCAACAAGATGAACACTGTTCTATACAACTAGTAAACGATGACATGCATCAACGAATTCGGCAAGTCCGACTACCCAGTTCCGTTAGTCGCCCCATGGGTTGCTGAAGATTAATTCTAACGTGCATCTTCACGGGGCTTCTTGGTGTGAGGTATGTGTTTAATATTCAACACAACACAACCCAACACAGGCTGGAAATACGAAATGAAATAATCTGTTGATTCAAAATGTCACTTTTTAATGAACGCGAGCTTGTCCTAAAACGTTTACATAAAAGCTAGTCAGAACATATTCGTACGTTCCGTTGCACCGAAAATACGCCATGATGAAAAGGCGTCTAATTGCATTTGCTAACGGCCGGTGATTTTACGCTATTTAAAAGTTAATTCACTAAGGAAAAATAATATTTAAACGAATGACTAACCAAGCAAACAATTAGAATCTGTAATTACTGAAGAGATGCAATTGTAAACCATGACATGTGAACGCATGCTGATTGGAAACTAAGGTATGATTGACTATCAATTATGATTATTATCAAACAGGATGTTTTTTATTGTACAACTTCTTTTATTATATATTTATTTCATTTTAATAATACTTCCTTTAACTACATTGCTAACGCTGAGGGAATGTGAAGAGAGGGAGGGAGTTACAAATTTACGGCACATGGGCAATATTTCAGTTATAAGATGACGGAAAATGGGATAATAAACTAATTGTAGTAAATAAGCATGCCATCGATGGACACAATATCACAGATACAATATAAAATTAGTTGACATAAGTTAAAAGAAAACATTATTAATCGACAAGACCATGTAAAAGTAGTCTATAGAGAGATTGCACGCAATGTTACTAGATGGAATGGGAACTAACAATGTCAAGCAGCTGACAATGGGAGACAAATGGGGTGTCTGCATCTTTTGGCAAGTCCACCCCAAAAGTTTTGATTTCGAAAATCAACAGTTTTCCAATTTTTGGTGTAGTTATAACTTGGATTTAGTACGCATGGATCTTCTGAAGCTGATGACAAATTTAGGGGGTATATGTTAAATACCTATCTCAAACATGACTCTTTTAAAAACCGTCACTCGGCTTTTTCGATATCACCATTTCCGATTAAAGTGATGTCTCAAAAATATTTGCTTCATATAGTATTACTGTAACAGCTATGGCCAGGAATCATGGGATATACTCATTTCCTTTACAAAAACGTGATTTAACCAAGATGTAGATTTATTTGCTGTTAAATATTTCATTAATGTCTATTTTGTGTTTATTAATAAATAAATATACTAGACCCTTTATGAAATTAATAAGCTCAGTTGAAGAAGCCGATATCATTCTCTTGCAGGACGTAGAACACTGAAACATACTTAAATCATTAACGATAATAATTTCCGATATCGAGTACATTAAATTAAACTTTCCTCAATCCAGATAAATTGCTAGTTCTTTTCCGCTATGTATGCATCCTTTAAGCAATTATGTCTGTGAGTTACGATCTATGAGCTATTGTCACGTCACAGTGCCATAGACTTCTTGGATTGGCACTCTAGAATGAGGACTATTTCATGGATATACAACTTCTTTTATTTTGTGTTAGCGACATTTGGACGAAGTATGTATGTAATGTCGGTGTCAAGCAAGTTATACATGGGAAGTAATTTCGGGGTGATACACACACACACACACACACACACACACACACACACACACACACACGCACGCACGCACGCACACACACACACACACACACACACACACACACACACACTACACAAGTAATTTCCGAATACACCGCACGGATCTTCTTAGAAGTTATCTCCTTTAGATACAATATTCAAACATGGAGGAGACGATCCGTGCTGTTTTATCATTTCGGAAACTACTTGTTATATACATATACCACTGTACGCTCGGTATTCTCAGCACTATATATATATATCCAGCAGTCTGTACATAATCGCGTCTTTACCAGACAATCCAGTGATTAACAGCCTGGGCATCGACCTAAGCAACTGGGATACAATGACATTTCAGCGATCCTGACCACCCGATCCTGTTAGTCGCCTCATGGGTTACTGAAGATCAATTTTTCCCAGATCTTCACGGGAAACAATTTAAGAGAAGACGGGTGCTTGTAAGACACATACTGTGCTTTGCGATCAATTCTAACCCGGATATCCACGGATCGATTCTAGTTGAGCTCCAGATGAAACAGAAACGATATGACTAAACATGGCGAGTTGTATGCCGCCAAATACTGTTTCGAAATTTTCAATCAAATGCGTAACGGGCCTGGCATAGCTTAAGGTGTCGAACAGCGATGGCACCAATGATCTTTTTGGCAGTTTGATTCCATATTTAACTCTTGATTCATACCCATGAACAAATGTACATAGGCAGACTATGCTCAGGACTAACTATGCTCCTTAACACAGAATCCCAACAAATACTTCTATTCACCAAACAGAAAATGGGTACCTGGTGGGAAAATCATTGCAACCTTCTAAAGCTTTCTTATCGCTGCTTACTAGAAACCTCTTCACGACCACTTGGGTTTAATGAATAGATTCCCTGACGTCTGACGGTTTGTAACCTCAGTTAGCATATAAGAAACATAATTTTGGTAAAAATAAAACACATGTATTTCACATGAAAGGGCCAGATGAATAAGAAGTCATCTTCATAGTCATGCAGACAAGTTCTGCTGAGGAATCATTCTAAATTTCGGTTTGGCTACTTAGTACTGACATTTTATGACATATGGAAAAAGAACCTGAGCGGGAGACCCGTGAAGATCCGGGGTAGAATATGTCTTCAGCAATGCATGGACCCGTGAAGGTCCCGGGGTACAATAGGTCTTCAGCAAACCATGCTTGCCATAAAAGGCGACTATGCTTGTCGTAAGAGGCAGCTAACGGGATCGGGTGGTCAGGCTCGCTGACTTGGTTGACGCATATCATCGGTTCCCAATTGCACAGATCGATGCTCATGTTGTTGATCACTGGATTGTCTGGTCCCGACTCGATTATTTATAGACCGATGCCATATAGCTGGAATATTGCTGAGTGCAGCGTAAAACGTAACTCGATCACTCACTCACCAGGGTGGGAAACAACATTTTGTGGCACACTTCAGTTTATTTCACCACCTGTTCAGTACTTTATCCCTTCCCCTTGATTCGCATTTAAATGGTAACTAAGAGGCCGAAAGAATAGTTCTATACCGAGCAATGAGACACTTTCGTACAAAATGGCACCCACTAGCCAGATTAAACGTATTTCGGTGGACAATCAATTAGAAATATTTGAAAAGAGTAAAATTTGTTATATTTTAAATCCCTGAAAAGTAATTATATGATCAACTGTATACTACATGATATGATATGTGCAACTGGACAGTTTTCTGTTCGTACGTTTCTGTTTTTACGTTTTCTAGTGGCAGTCTCTGCAGAGTAGGCGTGTTCCCGATCATAAATATATATTTTAGATTTCAACAACATTTGCAACTGCAGTATAACCGGGCTGTCCTGGCTGATAGTCATGTTGTTGTCAGGAAACTGATATTTAATTACAGGAACATTCGCGCTTATTTACTTCCGACTTCAACTGATGTTTGGCTCAAGGTCTACCATTGGCTGTGAAGCCAACGGTTCTGAGTGTCTCCAGTATTTGTTTGGTTGGAGAGATCTCTTCAGTTTCTGAAATGTATGAATGTGATAGACATTTAACACGTCCGTATAAAAATATGAAATATTAATATAAAAATGAAATGTAAGTAACAGTTGTTATTACTGATACAATATTGATGAAATATCTTGCTTGACATATACTTTAGTGTAGTAGGGAGTGAGTGAATATGCTTTTACGCCGGTTTTAGAAATAGCCCAGCTATACCCCTGCGGTGGACAGCAGAAATGGGCTCCGCACTCTGTACACATGTGGGGATTCGAGACCGGGCTTTCACCTTGACGTGCGAACGCTTTAAGCACTGGACTATTCCACCGCTTCTTTAGATGCTCAACGGCTATTTAGAAAAGCAGCATGTTGCAATATATCAGTCCACCTATCGTGATAGTCCTGTCAAAACCACGTATCTGACTTGTACAAAGCTATCAGATATTCGAAAAATAACCCATTTCATTCTTTTAAGCGCAAACGTAACCCGATGAGATTTCAACCTTAACTTTGCATCATTATTTGCAGTGAAACGAATCATGTTTGCCAACTAATTTCGGGTTTTGGCCGGAATGAAAAATAACAGGTTTTGCATGAAGTTTATTCTTGAATAGGGTATTTTGAAAAACAGTTAGTTTCACTAAAATGTAGTCAAATAACACGTTAACAGGAAGAAGAGGCGATGTGGTGCCAGAGCCATTATTCAATTATAAAATACAACGTTAATCAAGAAAAAAGATAAATTGCTTATTTGCAGGACAAACTCCATCGGTGTAAGAAAATACTGAACTGGCCCATTATCCATCATTATTGACTGTAGTAGGCCATATTCATTACAAATCCATCTCAGTTACAGTATCGTCTCTAAATATGTCTAACACAACGGGTCCCTGACCTGTGCTGATGTACAGCCCAACTCCTTACATAGAGCAAACATTGTTACAAAACCTTTGTAACTTAAATATGAAGGATGGATCAAATTGTAACATGTTCTGTATCAACTCTGGCGACTTAAATCTTAGCAAAACCTGTACGTCTATACAGACGTCTATGCTGATGACTGATAGAACAAATAGGAATGAACCGTTAGGTCATATGGTTCAGTCACCATATTTCAACAATAAGTCTCTCATAATTATATCGTTTCTGACAACCCGTTAAATGAACACACACACATGAAACTCCTGTGTGGTTCGATTTGTAAACACAAAAACAAGTTCCCTCTTCCAGGGCTACATTCTGAATTATGAACATTATCAGCATAAAAGCATACAGTTTGTCACTATTTCAAACAAAATGTCGGTAATAAGAAATGTGTCTCTTCTACTCATCAGTATGATTCGGCATCCCTTGTTTTATGTCAGTGACAGATATGTTACTGTTTCTGCTAATAGAGGTATAAGTCAAACAAGGAGAGGGTTCTTCGACATGGTCGTGCATAACCAACTTGACTTCACAGGGCTTGCTATCACTGACATTTTAAGAACATCAACGTGATCAGCTGGGGTATAGGCAGACCTATGCCGCATAACTCGCTCGATGACATTGTGAACTGACTTCTTCAAAGCACTTCTGGGTGACAATCAGCTGCTTGACTTAAAATCTCAACTCAGTGACTCACTCGTCATTTGCTTCTCAGATGCTAGACTCAACAATGCGTTGACCAGAGTTGCATTTCTATTTTGATATGAATAATAATAATGAGACATTAAAAGTACAAACAGTAGAACATTATTACCCCAGATAACCCTAGCTGCCTCTTAGGCGGTAGAAGGTTATAGTCATATGACCTTTACCCATCAGGTACCCATTTTCTGCTGGGTGAACACAGGCAATTTCGAACAAACTCAGAACAGATTATCATTATAACATGTTTCATTGTGGGACAGGACTGACGTACTAGATACTCTCGGGGGTCGAGCTGCCAAACACGATCACCAATCCCAAGACTCACGGAGCTCAACGTTGCTCAGCTGATTTGCTGATTTTGAATTTATGTTCAGAACACACCAACACGTACATATGCATAGCAGTCACTGCATCGAATGACTGTGTCACCTGCAGAAACTATTCTTTTGGTCTAGTCTGTGATGCAGGAGGAAAACAGAGGAACAACCAGTTCCCCACGACCTTCATGCAAGACGTATAACATGATGTCATGTGAAGCAAGATAAAAAATGTTAAAGTTGTCACAGGTAAACTTGCTTTTATACTACAATGCCAGTGATGGAGTTGTCAATACTTCATGTAGATTCATTGTGAGAACGTCCCCTTTGATTTCATTCCGTTTGTCAAAATGCATTTCTGTTCTTGCTTTTCCCCTGCGCTTCACATGAATTGAAATACGTATTTAGATACTCTGCCTGCTTTGTGACCGACACATATAAGTCATTGGTCTTTTCAGGCCTGAAGGATGCAGTGTTTTTATTGCGATACTAATCTACAATTACTAGTCGACTCATGGCTGTAGCTTCATGCTCTGCACATGACTTACAGCTCAGTCATTGAGTGAATGTTGGATTCTAGAAACAGTTTATATACCGGAATTTCTACAATAATGGGATAGCAGTTTTGAGTATGAGATACAACACGAATATCAAGGATCAAATGTTATATCCTAGAGGTGATAAAAACATACAATATCAGTTACCCAGATTCTTCAGTTCTAAGTCAAAACTTGTGGTTTCATGTTTATTTCACAAGTCATCATTTTATGAATGTCATAAATTAGGTCGTGTTTCGAGCACAATACAACTGTAGTAATGTAAACAGTATTGAAACACGTCTTCACAAAATGGTGGTTGCTGAAACTTGTGAGGTTGGGGTCCAATAAGACAGGTGCTTTTGAAAAAAGGTCATTTCAGGAAAATCTTCTGGAGGACTGTTATGAGAGTTTGACAGAAAATGCATTGTTACAACATAAATGTAATTTTTTTTATCTAGAGTGAAGTGTGGCAAAATGCCGACTTACGAGGTTTTGACAGGACTACGACGCCATGTTACATGTCAACGCCATGATTCACAGTATCTTTACTCGAATCTAATCGGTATCATTTTTAAGTTATACACACACACAAGTTTTGTCTTTATGTTAAGTGTATGTTTACTTCCTTCACGTTTGCCCCTGGAGTGTTGTAGGTCGTCCAGATAAAAACAGCCACTAGTGGGATGAATGTCGAAAAGGATATGACCCACCCAAGAACTGTTGGACAATTTTGCTAGTCATCATCTTACCAGATGACTGGAAGGTATCCAAAGTTACCCCACGTTTAAAGGCCACGTGACCAACGATACCGAAGAATGCGAATCCGAAGAACACGTTGGTGAGAGAATCGACCAGACAAATGATTATGGCATCCCTTGAAGAAACAGTACGTGGCTGATGAATAACACATTATAACAATACTGGTGAAAACATTTGTTACAGATGTTACCTCGAGTATTCTGTGTGTCAGTGTTCTGGTGTTACTGGCATGTGTCCCGTTCCTCAAAGCGATCGTGACGCTACGATGGTCGTAACTCCCATACTTTAACATAGACTTACGACAGTCGTCACAATACAACCGAGGAACGGGGCACTGGACAGTAAATTGTCTCATCTTGTTGTTTCATATCTAATATAATCATGACATAGTCAAGGTTTCATCACAGAAGCCAGTCGGTATAGAAGAGTATTTGTTTCATTCTTTCTCGTCCCTAATAAGGTACTGTACCTTCAGTTGTTGGAGATAATAGCCAGTTTTTATATCGTATCAGCCTCTATGCTAGATTTAGTTATTAGATTTATATATTTGTGATAATCCAGTTGTTTTATTGTCCATCGTTGGGAGGTGTTTTGTATGATTTATTTTAATTATTATAAATCTATTGCTTTTTTAGGCACAATGTGGCTGAAATAATGCCACTTGCTAATACTTTGTCGATAAGCACCACTAGCTGTGCTTTAATATGCACGTTGTGCTAATTACAAAATTCAAACTGTGGGTGCATTGAATAGAAAGTGCGTGTTCCAGATTTTATCTTTGACGAGTAAAGGTAGTGGAGTTGGTGATAGACATAAAATATACCTGAAGCAGTTGTTATCCTTTCGGCTGTGTCCAGACAAAGTGATGATACACCCCATGGCTATACCCATGGAAAACAGGGCCACGTTACACGACTGAATCCAGATCTGAAAGTATATCATTTATGTATGTTGTCAGGAGGAGCGCTACTTATCACAAAAATTACAATGACTTGATAATTGTTCCGCTAACAGTGTATATAAGTCCCATTACATTCGAAGTTTTAATGTGCATGTATGGGACCAGTGTATAATTATTGCTGTAGACCCATCATGTTTGTAATCACCAGAAACATCTGTTATCCAACTTCGGCCATAGCGATAATCCTTGCACGCATCACTGTGTTTGTACGAGTCGCCGTCCTGGTCCAAGATGCGCGTACCTAATCACTGCACATGCGCTATGGGCGCAGCGCAGCACAGCTGGTGAAACCACCTTTTTCCTTTGCGCTGGAGGAAAATTAGTGAATCGTTTGAAATTCGATTTGGGATGATTTTTTCAAAGCGTTATTTTTAAACTTTATAATTTGAATTGGCATTTTTATAATTCGTTTCTGTAAGCCTAATCTCTTTCTCCACACACATACCACCACCACTACCACAACCACACACTAACATTAAAAGAAAAACAACGAAACATAACTCTAAGTGAGTAAATGACTATTATCTTACTTGTGGATCTGTGAGGTCCTCAAACTTGGGATAGATATTATAGTAGTATATTCCTCTTACTGATCCCGGAAGTTGACACGCCCGGATGAGGAAGACAACGATGAGTATGTAAGGGAGAACTACAGTGATGTAGACTGTCAGAAAGAAATCAGTGAGCGAGTGAGTGAAGGGGGACTCAAGGATCATCGGAAGAGAATAATCAGCCTCGAAGATCTGGACATAAAGGGTAAAAGACAAAATAATCCTATTTATTTGAAAAATGAGTGAGTGTGTGAGTTTAGTTTTACGCCACACTCAGCAATATTTCATCTGTATAGTGGCGGTCTGTAAATAATGGAGTCTGCACCAGACAATCCAGTGATCAAGAGCATGAGCAGCGAGCCTGACCACCCGATTCCGTTAGTAGCCTCTTACGACAAGCATAGTCGCCTTTTATGGCATGGGTTGCTGAAGGCCTATTCCCTCCACGGGACCTTCACGGGTCTATAAAGGATAGGTTGTCACATGGGCAAAGGATTCCCTAAATTACAATCATATAATAACCCAGGCAACGGCTCTGAAGAGGTCATCGGAAGTATTAGAATGATTGTATTTGTATGATCAAGTGAGATGCTCATTAATTCTCTATTACAGGGAAAACAAAGACAGTTTACTAAACGGGTGTCTGTGTTATTCCATTTGTTCTACAATTTGATTCCAAACGTATCTAAATGGTGAAAGTGACCGAAACAAGACTTCAATAATTTACAATCAAGAGAGTAGTCTGACCTTAGGGCACCACGGAATCTTAACCATTAACGAACTTGGAACTTTGATCTCACACATATATTTACGCCAATTATCTCCTATAGATTTCACAAAAGAAAAGACAGCGCATCTTTAAACTGCGTCCAGCAGTATTCCGTTATTGGTGAACTCCTTCAACATTTAACTTCTAGGTCACCGAGTGTTTAATGCATGACAAATCTCCAACTCATTTAATATTGCAAAGTTCAAACCGACAGACGCATCGTATTATATATTGTATTGTGAATTGTATTTGTAACAATTCTTCGTGAAACAAAAACATATTGTTAATATTGCTATGAGGTTAATAAATTTTCCACCAAGTTTCAGTCTTGACCAGAGAATTATGCGTGGGATTATGCAGTTTACCTTCCCTGATACTTTTATTCCTCGAAATATCCAAAGAAATGTGATCACTGTGGTGACGACGAGACATCCAACAAGATGCCATCTTAGACCTCCTAGATTTTGCAGACCCTCGCCTTCCCCGAGCATCTGGATTCTGAAAACGGAAACACTCTCTGGTTTAATGTCGAATGTACACCGCTCTCAGCTGTTTTCCAGCAGTGTCTGAAGCTTCACGCAATGGGACACCAACCCGGGTCAATCGAACGCTTTAAGCGCGAGGCTACTCAATCACAAGATTGTAATGTACATGTATATGGTCAAAACATTTGAGGCTAGATGTTTCAACATAGTGCAAGGAAGTTATTATATGATTGAAAAAGAGCAACGAAAAGCCATTCATAATCATACTTCCAAAATTCTTCAGCAGCTGTCATCCTGCCGGTTGTACCGTTAATGGCGTCTCCTGTTGTATTTAACGCTGTGTCAGGTGATGTAATCTTGTCGTGAGTGCATGTCTAGGTGTTCCATGCGTTGTCACAGTGGTCCCAGGGCAGGCTGTGTGAGAACGAGTAGTAGAAGTAGTATGTAAACCATGTGAAGGTGACGTTGAAGTAGCTCACGAATATCCACATCACCACCACACCGCATATGCCTATACATGCAATGGTAGAAAGACATAGAATAGTATCGAGAGTGACGTCTGATTTTACGTCTCTTCGTTTGATGCGTTTTTATCTATTGTCCTTACATTTTGTCTTTGTGCGAAAAGGAAAGTTTGTGAATGCCGAATGCTAACGGTAGCGCAGGACATGCACATCGACGATCTTCAGGTTTTCATTCATGAAATTTTCATGACTTTCCTTAAATTAGGCCTAGGATATAATTCATCAAACACTTAGTACTAATGATATCTTTCTTTCTTAAAATCCTTCATGAACTGACACAAATCCAGAGGGTTTTGGTTTAGCTTAAAATCTGTTCATGTCCGTAGAGGGGGCTCAACAACTTATTTTTCATTATGTATTGCATGATGAGACACATACTAAATGGTTTACACTTCGTGATGTTAGTGAATACAATTTAATACACAATTACAAAAAGTAGGTCAAAGTGAAGGCACGTTTCATACACGTGTTATGGTTAACTGGAGTACAAAGAGAAAAGAAACAGATTTCCGACTAATTTCATCCTTTCTCTTCTTTAAGTTACAGTGTATGATTATCATCTTCTGTCTTTAATCATTGGACAGTAATATGATCTTTTATCTTACCTCACAAATAAATATCGTTTTCTGATTGTTAAGAGCTCTTCTATTATTTTCGACCCCCTCCCCATCCCCCCGCCCTCACAAGCGAGGTACACTGGAATGTACCCCGCTGCCAATGGCAACTCATTCGGTACATTGTGGTAGTACTCCTTTATCTCGAATAACGTTGAATCATGCAAGATGTACGGAACGTGCCGATGATTTTGCGAATGCATATTCATAACAGGGAGATAACTCTAAATCTGTTTGTCTCGTATCTTCTGCAAAATGTAGCCATTGCTAAGAAAAGTGTCTCTCGCATTTCAATAAAAAAAATTTGTCAAAACTTTCGAATGTAGTCCACGTGAATGTTAAAAAGGGGAATTACGCCGCGGGAATTACACAATACCTGCGTGAAAAACAGCAAGACGCAAGCAACAAATTGTTTGCTTCACATAGGTCGGCTGAAGTGTACGATCCAATACCCAAGCTTCAAACAGTTCAGCATTAAAATTGAGGTGTTCGGCAAGGTGAATACGTTGTTCACAGGTCCATCGGGGCTCATGGGTTGATGTATGTGTTTATGTTCCCGGAGCCAGATCTCTTATGCCTATACATAACTAAAGCCATACCGAAAATATAAATCTCAAACAATTATGTCCCCCTTCGGCCATGTTAGTCAGAAGCTATTGGTTTGGCTCCCTATTATGTATGGCATATTTCCCTGTTGCCAGAAGGGCATGAAGAAATGGTTACCTTTGAAAGCAGGACACATATTCCAGACTTTTATAGGTCCACTGTGAGAGAATTGTCCGATTGTCATCTCCAGAAACACACAGGGGGTGGTTCCAATGATTGTGAAGAACATGAACGGTATCAGGTAAGCTCCTTGACAACAGACAAATAAGCTTTTAGGGAAATCTTTTAACGCCGCTTCTGTTAATATCTTGGAAGATACAGATGATGGATTGCGAAGAACTGCTCAGTGGTTGGTTTGGTCTCAGTTATTTACATATTTTGTGGCTTTCTGTTGTGAGAATTATTAAGACCATACGGAATTAGCAGTATTATAACTGACCCATTTTCAGCATGCAAGTATACAATCAGCTGGGTGGCATTTGTGCATCCTCATTGTTACCTTTATCCAGTACTTTCAACAAGTTCAAAATTGGGGATCTATTTCTCCCAATTCACATGGGCATTATGAAGTGGCTTCCACCAGTAGTGTTCAAAGTTTGAAAGTCGTGCAAGGCAACATGGTAAATTCTCTTCTCGATGTGATAACGAAATGCCCTTGATTATCCTTAACAAACATTGAAAGAGTTGAAGACATCTGATCGACCACGGTGCTTTATGAGTTTGGTTTTTGTCTATTCCCTCTCAGATACGTGGGTGATATAAGTTTTTTTATTTAGGCCTACCTCCTCCGTTGCGCATACAGAAGAAAGGGAACCTGATGAAAGCTCCTGACCCAACACTATATCCAAGAAGCGTGATGAGATAATCCAGTTGACTGCGCCATTGCTCATGAGTCATGGTTGTCTCCACCCTGTAACAGATTCAACGTCCAGTTGTGTGTGTAATTTTATTAGTGATTAGTGAGTAACGTTATTATTTCCCTGAAATCCATTTCCATGTTACTCTGTTAATCAGTTTCTGTTTTCAATAATCACTCATTCATCCTCTGTACGATTATCAAAAATACGTTCTACTTTTTTAAAAAGATTTCCCTATCCATTTAACCTTTTACGTCGTTACAATATGTTGGAAAACAAAATCATCAATTCATCATTTTCTAGGAAACTGCAGCGATGGCTAGAGGGGATAGACAGACACGTGAAATTATCCAACTGGTTCTCCGAGTAAGAGACTAGGACAAGATGGACCAGGAGTCCGTGCTCAGTGACCTCTTTAATGGCATGTAAAAGCATTTTAATTATGAATTTCAGTGGCATCATTCATGTGAAATCTGATCCATATTTGATGGTTTACATACCTCTGTCATAGGGCTGTAACACTAAACAGCAACACGTAGATATAAGGTCACAAGACAGCATGTTTTTGCTAGGAATACCATTAGAAAAAATAGGACATTTAAGAATTAGTCGTTTGTGTATAAAAGTGTGATTAGGAAGCCAGCTACGATGTCTAATCTGCCACCATTATAACATTTTGTCGGTATTTTTCGCCCACTCTACTAGTCTGCATTCACATAACTTGGACTACGGCCAATATATATATTTAGTACACATAACTCACAATACTGCTACATATTTCAAGACTAGATACAAGTTTGCAAAGTGTAATGATTACAGGGATTTAACCAAATTGTATCTACGGCCATACTAAATTTTCTTCTCTTATTTTTTCTAAAACCGAAATAGTTACCACGTAACATGGTTGTCTGCATGGTATTTCAGAATACAAATGTACATGACAAATACAACAAGTTCTTTAAACAAATACGACTGATAACAGCAGGATAATTCAGGTCAGCCTAGCCTATGAGCACCATCTAATATTTTTTTCCAAACAATAGTAAATAAATGTATTAATACACGTACCAAATATAAACAGTTGATAATCTTTTCATGATTTGGGTCACTAGTATCAACTTTTAATCGAAATCATAAAGGTATATAAAGTTATAATAAGACACAGTCCTCTGCTGGTTATAAAACCCTGTTAGAATCATTGGAAACATTTGCGGCTGCTAGAGCAATACTCAAATCGATGACGCTTTTTCTGATCCCATGCATAAGATAGCTGTTATTATTATTTTCTATCACAAAGGATAATCATTGCAAAAGTTGCATCCATAATGACCTCAACGTACGTCCTCGTTGGTTTTTCAAAGAATTTTAACAAGATAATTATGTCCAACATATTTGCAAATTGTGCTGCTTTTTAATATTGGTAGTGTTAAATGTGCAACTGTGTGGCTGCATGTTTGTAGTGGTGTAAAATTATTGTCGTCTTGAGATGATTTATAAGACCCCCCATCATTCAGTGTATGGTATCTCTATAACGTTTGTAGTCGGAGTATATTTGAGAATCGTAATTGTCTAAAATTGCATACAACTGCTTGCAGCTGGGGAGCTGATGTAAATCCAGTTAGGGAACCGTGGAATTACAAGTACTGTAAGTACCCACTGTTCCCCATATGGTGATCTGGCTTTTGATTACTGTCGATTTGTCGTCCGAAATTAAATTGTGCCTTGGAATACTAATTTAGGTTTCAAACTGGTTTAAATATAATTTGTGCTGTTTGTCAGTTGTTGCACTGTCCTCCAACGGCAGGTTGATGTATAGTGTAACAATATATTATGTTTACAGATAAAGATGAAAATGCAATAGATACGGATCGGGTGATCCTTGTACAGTTAGATTGGTAAGGCTCATCATCAGCTCAGGGCACTCTCCCGACCAGCGCCAAGAGATCAGGAGGTACCAAACCAAGGCCACCGAGAACAATGAGGAGGCTGACGACAGTGTACTTAGCATGCAAAGCGAGACATTTCAAACTCAAGGCCCGGATATTTAGAATGCTTTACCCGAATCTTACTATTTACATGGTGGAAATGCACAATATTTTATAAAGATTCTGTGACAGAATATTTTATTGAAATATCGAAATGCTACACATTCCACATCTTCAATCTGCCAAGGGTCACACTGATAACGAAGGTCCAAGACCAATATCTTGTAAGTGTCAACAGATAGAGATAGGCTAATCCAATTTATCGTGGTCACATTGATATCGAATGTCCACGACCAATATCTTGTATGTGTCAGCAGATGCATCATGTCTTTCGTTTGTCAACGCCGTTGTCGTCAAATATGTTATGAAAATCTTTATGTAATTCTGACAGAAAGAGTAACTTAACTTCGCAGTAGGCACGTTATCGGTAATCGAATTATTCAACAGGATTTACATACAACAGCCTATCAGCAATATTATCAGTAAACCCGATTAGCTATAACAACTTGGAAAGGGTATAAAACAGGGACGACCACAGTCACAAATCATCCTGTGACTGTGGCGTAATACACTCCTTGTTTATTCACTCAGGTAAGACCCTTTTCTTCCTTCTACCTTGACAAATCGTTACCATTACTATTCAATGTTTTCTGCAATACATTTTGGCCTCATGTTAAGATCCTTGGCAAGGTCGTTATCTTTATGTGGAACGTGGGTCGTTAATATATTTTAGACTGTATTACTCTCTATTGCTCTGTTCAGGGGCGGTGGGGTACCCTAGTGGTAAGAGCGTTTGCTCGTCACGATGAAGGTCCGGGTTCGATTCCCCACATGGGCACAATGTGTTAAGTCCATTTCTGGTGTCCCTA
The DNA here is from genome assembly GCF_037392515.1 of Haliotis asinina. NCBI lineage: Eukaryota > Metazoa > Mollusca > Gastropoda > Lepetellida > Haliotidae > Haliotis > Haliotis asinina. The sequence continues at coordinate 43,905,950 of NC_090290.1, read as the reverse complement.
GCTATTGCTTAAATATTGTCAAGAGCGCTGTAAAACCCAACTCGCTCCCCGTATTGCTGTTCATATATGCTGTCTGTTTGATAATAGTGGTTTCGTGGCTGTCGTGGAGCGTGTCGTGTATTGTTTCAATTATTATTGTATTATGAGTAAATACTTTCCAGTGTTGAATGATCCTGGTATAATGTATAGAGTGTGTTGGACACTGTGTATTTCATTATGTACTGCGTAATGTTGTTTTGGATATGCTAGTATTATAAGATGTATGAACGAAATTGGGTTGATGTTATGTGTTAGAAAATGTATCTTGATTTATGTAGTATGTGTCGTGTATATCGACGTATGATGATTATGTGTAAGAAAATGTATCTTGATTTATGTAGTATGTGTCGTGTACATCGACGTATGATAATTATGTACTTTGTATATCGGCCTATAATGATAATGTATTTCGACAACTGATTACCGTGTCAATATGTTCTAATAATTATTTGTACCCTATACTATTGTGACTAATTATGTAAACATGATCCTGTGACTGTGGCGTAATAAACTCCTTGTTTATTCACTCAGGTTCTCGTGTTGTGTGTGGGTTGGTATAGTTACACCTCCTAGCTGCCCAGCGAGCTAATTCCCCAAATTCGCGAGTTAACATTACAAATGCCCTTGCTGTAAAAAGGGACAGAAAGATCAATGATATAAATAAATTCACTGGTTTTATCAAAAGGACAAGATCAGGTTTGTTGACAGGAATTCTTCTCGGGTTGTAAATGGGCCTATACCACAAGAGTTTGAAAGCATCATTTTCCATGACGTCTTGGACATCTTCAGGGTCGTAGCATGGATGGACCTCAGAGTCTAAGCCACAGGCATGGCGAAGACGGTGGTAAAAGCAGAGAGCCATGCCATCATGTCTCTGAAGATATGCTGTTTTTGACCACGGAGGAGCATCCACTGACAGGGGTGTTGGACAGTCTCTGTAAATTTATTACTTAATCGAAATTTCAGTTTAAGATTTTCTTTCAGAATAACATTCTGGCGATTGCGAGTGGGAAGTGACTGGTCTTGAGCAGCGAAAAGGAAGCCCTCAGTTTCACATTTAAGACCAGCCGACTTCACCCAGGCGAAGGAGTCAGCTATTGCTATTCTGTGTTACACACACTGCATACACACACGATGCAGTGGCTTCTCAGATAGCTTCTCCGCAAAGGACCGACTGAGGGCAGACTTGGTGTATGACTTCACCTGGTTTCCTCCCATCGTTGTACCGTCCCGCAATACATTACCATCACGAAAATCAACCTCAAATTTCAAATTTTGTCCAACAACTTTAGCGCACTTAAAATAGCTGTGAATTCCTTGTTTTCATCATGAGGCTTGAAATGCATCACCAGGGGGTCATCCGATAAATAATATGTGCACAAGTACAAGAATTTATCGTGAAGGGCCTCGATATTAATCAAACCCCAACCTCCCTTTATTTTCTTATACAAATGATAAAGAGAAGAGGGAGGTTTTCAGACTCTGGATGTCTTGTTGGGTCCGATGAACTACTCCAATAGGAAAGGACGGGCGGATCAAATGTATTGGCGATTTTGACCTTCGAGCATTTATCACTGCGATCCAGATTTTCTTGAAGAGAGATCTATACTCGGCTTGAAGTTTTTCTTGTCTCGAACTTGCCATCCAAGGTAGGTGCAGACTTTCTGTCGCATGGCTGTATATGCAGATTGTACACGAAATCTTAAAGTCAAACTATTCCTGCCGATTGACTGTCACAGTGAGGCCTTCAAGATAGATACCTACATGAAACCTGGGTGAATACTATCGATCGTTTCATGCACGCATATTATCATCGTTTAATCTTTTAAAACACTGTTAAAGACAGAGTTGGGATAAGAGACATTGTGTGGATGTGTTTTACCTTAATCAACTTAATGTCCTTAGATATTCATACGATTCGTATTTATTTTAGTAGAGCATGAAAAACATTTTGCCTCGACTTCCAACCATACGCAACCTTCAACCAGCGCCCTTTATGAAAGTTGATATCACGTGGCGTTGTCTCTGGCCGTGTACAGTATACTCCAGCCGTGGTTGGGATGGATGGTTGTCATGTAATCAAGATCGCAGACAGGAATATAAAACTAGCATGGAAAAGTAAAAAATTATATTTATGCTTTAGATCGACAATCAGTGAAAGTTGATCACCATACAAGGGACTATGGGGACTTACAGTACTTTAGCTACCTGCATGGACCTTAGTTGGATTTCCACATCCCTTCAGCCACTTTTGATTGCAGGAAAAAATAGCCTTACATTAAAAATCACATATATTCTGCGAGCAAAAAAGTGGTACTTCATCAGCAAATGTGGCTGCAACTTGTATGACATTCAGACCAAGAGTAGTCTCCTTGAAATGTCTCCCGAATGGGCGCTCATCGAAACAATATGGAAACCATCAATCATGACATCAAAATCGATCACGTACACTGGAGAACTTTAGTTGTTCTACCGGCAACTTGCGTCACTCACGTAATTTCAATGAAAAATAACTCAGCGTGCCAGTAAGTCGGTAGATGTCTATTCTCCAAGTACTAAAAGTGCATCAGAGACTTGCATCAGGCATCATGTTGATAATCAACGTATTCTATTTATGACCATTACCATGATTATTAGTCCGAGATGGTTGAAACATCTTCAGTATTGGAAATTCAACCCCATGGGTTTTCTGGTAATTTTGAAAAGGGTTTTTTCCTATTGCTGTTTAAATTAATTGCGAAAGCTTTCGCCTTTTCGTTAATAGTGTAAGTTCCCATGGTCCCTAGTATGGTGATCTACCTTAAGTTGTTGGCGACCTTTGGCCTGTTGATATTGTATCGTCTTCTACAGTTGCAATGTTTTAGATTTCATTTCTAGTTTTAAATGTATATATCTGTGCTAGACTAGTTGGTTTTACGGTCCTTTCTTGATAGATATTTTAAATTATTAACATTGTCTTCATCGCCATATGGCTGTAATATACGATTTAACTCGCTGAATCGGTTTTAGTGATTTTTCGCCATATGCTGTTTGACACAAACCGGATATTAGATGCATATATTTTAAAGAATTCATGCTTTGACTGAAATAAGGTTCACGCATAACCATGCTCGCAATGTAAAGTGTACGAGCATGCTCTCGCCGAGAAGAACTATACTCACCACAGCTGAGAAGATCGCTTTGTGCTGCATACAGATGCGGTCAGAACGAAATTATTCAGTTGAATACATGCTTACAAAATTACCCAATCACAATAACAGACATGGCACTTCCACACGCAACTGGTGCACTTTAAACCATGTATATAAAAACAAGAAATGATTGCACCTGTTACACCAATTATAGTCGACTATATTTGACTTTATTGGTGGCTGTTTCATGTCTAAGTACTCATAATTTGTAATGCATGCTTCCATGTACAACATGTGGACAGTGGAAAGCATGCATACCTTATGTCAATCAGAATGCAGTCCACATTCGTCCACGCATTCTTACCAGCATAATCATTCTTCATACCATCACAATACCAAGAAGGTAAAGTCTTCGTTTGTTTCCTTTAAAAAAGCACTTGCTACTGACGACCATTTCCTTTTGTATTTTCACGCTTTGTATGCATAGCTGTAAATATTTTACATATAATGTATACCGCACATCAAAAGTTACCGCTTAACGCTAGTAACAGTTCATTCTACTGGGCGTCCATTCACTGTTGTGTAAACGGAATGTGAGTACTTCCCTTTACTTTAGACTCAATAGTGTAAAAACACTCACTTACTTCAGTCAGCTGTTGTAGAGTAAATTGTTGCAAAATAATCTATAATGTCAAAAGGTACAGTTTGTACATGAACTGGTGCATTGTAAAACAGCAGCTGTTCACATGCAGGATATTTGCATATACTTATCACTAATTTGATACATGATTCTCCTGTAATTAATCTGCTTACGATTTGCAGTTGGTTTATCCGAGTTAGTGGTAAATTAATCTTCATGTAACCATATATACCAACATAACATATAGTCAGGTTTTAAAGTGAGTCTAGATTTTTATTGAATAGTTTACATGCAAAAGTTCGTGAAAACTCCTGCTAGAATTGGTCTTCAGCAACCCTTGTTTGTCATAAGAGGCAACTAACGGTTTCAAGTGATCAGGCTTGCTGATTTGTTCGACACATCCGAATCTCGTAGATCGATGCTCATGCTGCTGATCAGTGGATTGTCTTGCATATCTCTGCCACATAGCTGGGACATTGCAGAGAATCTAAAAAGCAAACTAGCGAACATATTTTGCAATTAACCATAGATAACACTTATATGACTAACTACGGATACCACTGTGACGCATTTATTCAATATTTGCGATTTGTAACTCATTGTACTCATTTCAAGTATGCGACCTGTTTGTACTTAACTTGTTCTCATCGATGTGAAGGTGAAACAGTCGTACTACATATGCATATACGGCGTTTAGCATTACTTATGGATTCTTAAAAATTATTGTTGCTTTGAATTCGCGCTTGATATCGTCAGCTGCCTTATTTTAAAACATATACAGTGGAGAGTGTGGCATGGTTTTGTTTCAAGTCACAGAGTTGATTTTACAATTAGCGAATATAATTACATATTGAATATAGCATGAAGTCAGCAATACCTATTCATAAACGAATAACTATTAGGTTCCATAACTGAATACTGAATTGCTTATTCCATACATCCTGTCGCCAAGGTAGGGAACTGACGTTCGCGATCAACCAAAGCCTGTAATATAACATGTTCCGTTCAGCACCAGCTTTGGAATACACCCTTCATGTTGCGTACATCCACTCATGTCCTTTCTGATACTAACATACCAGCATGCCGCACTCATTAACTCAATATGTTAATTTAATTCAATTTAATGTGTTTATAGATACAGAAGCGTTTATTTAGGTCAAACATGATGTTCATGCAGTAAGTTTAGGACCAACTCAAACTCCTAGTTGTACATATGCACTGCAGATACTCATTGAACGCAGCAGCTGACGGGATGGTGTAAATCGAACCAGGATCCATGCAGGTAGCACAGGTACTGTAACTTCTGTTGATGGCAATCTATAACCGTTTATTATATTGTATTGTTCAAATAGGGCCATTAGTTTTAACTCTAACTGTGATACTCTAGTTGTTTTATTGTCCTTTTACAATGTATAATATACATATATTTGCTTTCAGTGTCAAATATCTTCTCGTCAGGATATGACTGAAATATTGTCAAAGTGACTCACTCATTCATTAAACGAGTGTAGATACTGAACATTATGTGTGCGGATTGTTTACAATGAGTGAGTGAGTTAATATTTAACGTCACATCGGCAATACCTCAGCCATATCGTGACGGGAACATTTAACACTGAAATGGAATATATGTGTATTTTAAAGATCTGTCGAAAAAGGACAGTAAACAACTAGAGTGTCACAATTAGCGTTGAAACTAGCCTAGAAAGTTAAAGCTAATATCGTTATATCGACAATACAGTATATAAATAGGCTATAGATCGCCGACAACTGAAGGTAGATCACCACACTAGGGACTATGATGACTTACAGTACCTTTGCTACCTACTTGGAAGATAGTTGGATTTACACCATCCCTTCAGCCGCTGGCGAGTGTACGGAATGCTAGCCAAAATTAAAAGAATAAAAATACTACGGTTAAAGAACCTGGTAAGTTTACATTGACTTGAAAGTTTGGGACTTATGTACCCTCTCAGGAGGACAATAATTTTACAATACTTCAACCCCCTTTGAGGGTAGAGTCACTAACAAATCTAGTTACTAATCTAAACTACCAATCATTAAAATACATCTATCTACAGAACGTATTACACAAAATTCAACAATAAAATCAATTTCCTTTAACAAATAATTAATTAATAATTAAATGTGCACTGACTGTGTTAAAAAGATCCTTAACGGTTTTTACAGTAAAATACTAATCCCTTATGATGGAGAATTCAACACAGTCAAACAGGATATGCTTGACCCTGACTCTCTTATCACAAGTAATGCAATACGGAGGATCCTCACCTTTCAACAGGTATGCATGAGTGTATCTTGTATGATCAATACGACATCGTTGCTAAATGACCTCTTCAAACCTGGACTGACAACCCAAGTAGGTATAACCAATGTAGGGTTTTGTTACATGTTGTTTATTTATAAATAACCATTTGGGTCTCACAGCTCTTCTTCATTCGAATTGTGTACACATTAACGATGAGTGTAACTATTTATCCCGTTGTATACAACAGAACAACTTGTTCAGTAAAGAACTTTCTCAATCAATTTAAACTTAGTGACTTAAACCTAATTGATGAAATTAAACTTAGTATTATTCATTACACTCCTCTACAGAGTCTAACTAACCCTAGTAGAAGGTCGCGTCAAACAACCTTTGAGCGACCTATGACCGTCCAGTCAAACGCGAGATGACCAAGCGGATTTAACCAATCAGATAACCGTCAACAGTTAGGATTTGGCGGGATAAAAGCAAACGAAAACCACAATAAAACACATACATTTAAAATGCAGTATATACGCTTTTGGCTCTCTGATGATCTTTAGCCAATATTTTCGTATGCTGACATCACTGAATAAAAATGATATTTTCAGCGACTGTTTACTCACTGCTGAGCGTATTGTGGCGCACTCCACAATACGAATACGCGATCGTACGAGCAATAGCTTTCGGAATCGTTCGGATATAAACCTTTTCGAGGTAAAATGTATGTTTGCATGACCTCTTTCGCGATTTGGTAAGCTGTGTTCTGAATGGTCAGTCTCATGGTTACCTGACGACATCCTACTAGGATTTGTTGGACTCAGTAGGGAAGTGTAACGAATAATACTGAGACTAATAGTACTGAGGTTTCCTAGACTGAGAACTTTCTAGAATGGTTTTCAAACAGAAAAGGGGAGTGAGGACTGATGGATAAGCCATACGTCAACCCCTTTTGTCGGGATCTTAATTTGATATATTACAAAATTATGTGTCACAATTAACATTTTGTAATCTTCTATTGTTTGAAACAAACAATGGTGTTTAGGGTGAAGGGGCAGCACACCGTATTCGAAACAGTTATATACTGAACATCAAAAGAAAGGCAGCTCTGGGTTTTTGTCAAGTTTTTAAATAGAAGGCATAAACACGAATGCTTACTTATATGAGATTTCATTTTTTCGACACCTGCGTTTCTTTTGCTGTTCAGTATATGTACTCAAATAGTCTGAACTTGGACAAATGTGACAACTTTGACATGACATATGTATGATTAATATGACTGACATAGTGCACGTATACACGCAACTAGGACATGCTCAAAAGGCGCAGTTGTTCTTCCAGTGATCATTGGATGTCAATCTTAACGACGTATCGCATGAGGAGTTTGGACTGACAAAGACATCTTGGATGATGAAGCTTTGGTTTCAGTTGAAGGCAAAAAAGACGTTTCTTTTTGTTTTGTTTGTTGTGTAAGCCGCAATTTTTCAGCTGTATGACGATTGGCTGTAAATAATGGAGTCTGAACAATCCAGTAATCCACTTCATAAGCATCTGTCTAATAAAATCCCGGGCGGGACAACTTAGGAATGGCCAGCGAGTCCTAACTTGACACACAGAAGGGAGCAAGCTACAAAGACATATTTTATATCATTGGAAATATCTCGAGGAGATGAACACGAAAGGTTTATGTGCCAGTGTGTCCATGTGTTAATAAGCTCACAAATTGGCTCTGAAAATGCATTTCTGCAGAAATTTCGTATTCATGCGTGTATTAAACCTAACTTCATCGGTAACAACTACGGTATGGAAAATAGTTCCTCTCAAAATCGCTTTAAAATACAGCAAAATATGTTGTTACGGAATAATGTATCAACATTTGTTACTCTGATAAAAAATATCATGCAATATCATTGAAAATAATAACAGCTAAAACGTTAATTTTAAGTTGTAACCCCTCAGGTTACATGTTCAATAACACCCCGAAAGCAGAACATGAGCAGAATTAACATGACACGCGCACTGATCCTTTGCTTGGGGTAAACAAAGTTTTAATATCAATTGTAACAAATGTCAAAGGATGCACTATACCAAATAAATAAGTTCTCTACGTAATAATGTTGTTGGTGACATATTCAGATCTGAAGAATTTTCGGGCCTTTTACGAAACCACAGTCATGTCCTGAAAAAAATGTTTTCTGTTTGTCCATGGTCAAATGTTAACACTATGGCTGTAACAATGCATCAAACTATCGATGGCTTGCAATTAATCGATTGGAGAAACGAAAAACTATCGATGCATCGATAGTATGTGTGATCATTGGTAGTTTTGTAATTGATTATAACTTCCGTTGATAAATGTGCAGCGAAACATTTTTTGAACATTTATGTTGGTTTGTATTTTTTTTTACAACAAGAGACTTGCAACAAGAGGCTGAAACTGCTTCAACGTCTCTTATTTTAAATACGCTATACATTCATTTGGGACCTGACTTCAAATGGGACAACTGAAAAGTAATAGTATCACAATCAATTGTCGCAACCGACTTGCTATCATAACAGTTGTTCCCCTCATCTGTACATACTCTACCTACTTGATGAATCACGTTGAGACAGCATCGCTATCGCCCTTTTAGGCAAAGGCAATTCCACTTCAGAATACGAATGTTTCAGAGTGGTACATTGTTTAAACTTAAACTAAAATGGAGATCGTGTTGTTGTGCCAGTAGAAACAGTTTACTGTGCATCAAAGATGTTTTTGCCACTTTGTATTAACTGACCGTAGTATATAGTGAACAATGCTTAATACCTCTTAAAAGCTATAATTTCTTCACCGTGCTTTTACTATAAATGCCTTTTGAATACCTTGCCATAAGAGGCGATTTAGGGGATCGGGTGGTCAGGGTCGCTGGTTGACAGATATCATCGCACCACAAGTGCCTAGTCCGATGCTCGTGTTGTTCATCACTGGGTGTCTGGTTAAGACCATTGTCTACGGACCGCCGCCATTTAGCTGGAATATTGGTGAGTGCGGGGTAAAACAACACACAACTTTTCATAGCAAGCAGTCAACACGTGTAAGAACATATCCATACAAATTGAGTAAATGCTGGAGAAAGTAACTCTGAACAAAACACAACAGCAAAACACAAGGAAAGATCTAAAACGATCGTTGGTCACAGACATTTGGACACGCCGAGGGTTATTCTCCTTCGACTGAGTTTTTTGCCAGTTTGACCATTGGTTGTAAAACGTCAGTGAAGTCTTCTGTTAGCCCAGATCGGTTCCAGTATTCATTGGGCTCGATGGATTTTTTTAGTTTCTGAAATGTGTCGAATGTAGCAGTAAGCATCTTGATCAAATATCCCACACAGATTTTCTTACAGGTTAACAAAGCCGCAATCCTTAAATTATTAAAATGATGTTAATCCATAGTGCTTTTGAATCACTATGCGTTTAATTGGTGGTAATTCAAAGTGTTCGCGAGAACGCAAACTGCAGCATGAATAAAATATTGCCTGGTATTATGGACATTACTACACTATTCTTCCGTTTATCAAGGGATTTGTAATGTGTTCGTTTTGTTAAAACGTGCCGGATACTTTTAATCTCTCACAAATTGTTGGGTGCATGCGGTGGGAGAGCCGAATGATGAAAGCGTTCTTTCGCAACCACGGTGACCTGGGTTCGATTTTCCACATGGGTACAATGTGTTAAGCCTATTCCTAGTGTGATATTTCTGGAAGTTTGCTACAAGCGGAGTAAAACTAAACTCATAAAGTCACCCACGCGTTGTAATTCGTGTGTTTGGGTTGTATTTACCTCTTTCATTGTTGCCCCTTGAGTCTTGTAAACCGTCCAGATGAAAACGATCGGAAACGGTAGGAGTGAGGAAAATGATATGAGCCATCCAACAGCTGTTGCCCAGGGGGGGTAGATGTAGTCCCCATACTTCGGGGGTCGATAGGAATAGAAGGAATAGTAGCAGATCACCTGTTACAACAGTGCAAGTATAGCACAAACACACAGTCATCCTGCGATTTTCATATTTGACTATACGTAATCTCCGTATATTCCTCATTACCGTTCACATTGTCTTTAAAGGTCTGAAGTATCTCTGGGAGGTAATGTGGAACGTTACAGAGCATAAGGATTTGACCCAGTGTGAAGTATTTGTTAGAATGTATGCCAAGCAACGCTATATTTGTCGTTTGACTATTTTGACATTTGCGTGTGCCTGGTTTAAACACCGACAACGTACACAATCCTCACGGTATTGATGGATATTATTGATGGCAACATTTAACACCATTTTGTCAAATTCGTCAAACAGAGTAATGTCTGTTTACATCGTTGTTAATATATGGTGATCACAGAGCACACAAGTTAGTTTTGTGGGATGCATTACAGCCGGTAAAGGCTGACGTGATGAAAACGATATGAACCACCCAACTGCTGTTGCCCAGACTGGGTAGATGTAGACTTCTAACTCGGTGGGAGTTGAAGTAGCAGCAGATCACCTGGTACAACGGTTGAAACATAACATGTCTTATGTCCTTCACTTTGCACGACAATAACGGGATCGCGTAAACATCGCCTCGTATTTCTCGTCTCTTTAGAGTTGTACTTACCCTGTAGAATATCCGATATGGCAAATCATGTCCAGTTACCCATGTTTGCCGCCATCATGAACTTACATTTCGATCACTTGTTTATTAAAGAACTCGAGGTTATATGGCGTTTTCCTGACAGATGGCTGATAAGGGAAAACGCCTTGTCAGCAGAAATATTTATGAAATATTTATGTAACCACTTCCGTTGACTATTCAATATGTTTTAACACAAGTTCATTAACAAGCTTTACATATTGAGAATGACTTACAACTAGAAATAGAGGGCACATAAACTTGAAACTTAGGACCATGGATCGAGGTATCATCTTCCTCCACATCATGAAGATGTCCTCCTGAAACCGCTTTATTCCTTTAAGGGAAAGTCACCATGAATTACCATTCACATACATGTTATAAGCACAATATTAGAATAAGAAGAAGACACAGTCATTAACATCCCCCGCATTACCTCCAAGTTCGGTCAAACTTGTTGCCATGGAAACGCAAAAAAACTATTTTATTCAGAATACCAAAACTACCAAAAGGCAGGCAGCAATACACCACCAGATCTAGCTATGTGCCAAGTTTGGTGAAGAAATATTGAATGGTTTTAAAGTTCGGATTAGGAAAAGATAAACGTGCACGGGGCTGGGGGTGGGGTGGGGTTGTGGACCGATGGGGTGCATTTTAAACCCCCACGCAAAACGCGTTGCGGTAGATAATGAACGTAGAGCCAAAGATAACGAGTTCGCATATTTCATGGGGCTATGTACTGGATTTTGATTACACCATTCAATGCCGTCCAAGACGTGTTATTGTATATATGGAGTAGCGTTTCCAGATTTATAAAATCAGTGACATCCGACATCCGATGCAATTTCCGATTTTGTCATTTTCAAAATTTTGTCATGTTTGGTATCTGTTACTGAGTTCACAAATGTAACCGAACACGTTCATTTGGCCCTTAGGTGGGGTCGTCTGGCACTTAAAGCGTTCACTCGTCACGCAGAAGACCCTATGGGTACAAGCACATGTCCGCCGTGATATTGCTGGAATGTTGTTAAAAGCGGCATAAAACTAGACTCCCTCTCACTCATTTCATGTTTACACCTAGTATCATCATTGTTTCACATATTGGTGCTATTGTCGTAATAGTAGATTAGATTCTGATTAAAAAATATATCTCTTCACTCTCCAACGGTACTGTCGTGTTTCTATTTGACAGGTGCTTGAAAATCTGGGTTAGAATCGATTTTCAGCAACCGATGTTTGTCGTAAGAAGTGATTAACAGAATCGGGTGGTCAGACTCACTGGCTTGGTTGTCACTTGTTGACATCGTATCCTAGTGTGTAGATCGATGCTCATGCTGTTTATCACTGGATTTTCTTATCCAGCTAATATTTACAGATCTCCACTCTGTAGTTGTGATATTGCTTTGTGCTTCGTAAAACCAAACACACTTTATTGAATGATAGCCAAACTTCAACCCTACTAGATATTTCTAGACGTACGAATGTTTTTGTGTTATGCATATGTTACGAACAGGAAGTTGACCAGTGTGGTGTCAGAAAATGCTAAATAATAATGGTTATTCATATCTGCATGTGTTAAGAAAATAACTACAGTAACATATACAGAAGGGCGGTTTGAAATAACGTCCAGCAAAAGTAACAAACACAATGTGGATAACCTTTTTTAAAGGTAGCGAGTGTAAACTTCATTCTTACCATAGCACCAACCCACGGCAATACACTCAAGGATGCCAAACACGGCCGGCGATGGGAAGAAGATATACCAGTCAAAAAGCGTCACCACGTATATCCCACCCTATAATATATAGGTTACGCACAGAGGTAGAGGCATCGGACATACATATATACATACATACTTAATCGAGAGGCGTTACTTACACATACGTCATTTGAGTCCAAAAATCCATGTAAATGATAAAATACTATATGAAGTTTAATAATGACTGCTTTAATAATCAAATCAAATGAAGGCATAAATAGGTACAAACATACAAGCAGTTTATCCAATGACCTTTTGTTGTTCACAGGTACATGTATAAAAAATGAGCACATGTCATTGTATCTCCAATGTGTAGATAAATGTTCATGCTGTTGATTGTCTGGTCCAAATACGGACCACCTCTATATATAGATGGAATATTGCTGACTGTGGCGTTACACAACAGCATGACAAACAAAACATTACTTTACCTGTGAAATGGTACTGTACCGACTTGAAGAGCAGCATTACCTGTGAAATATATATCAATCCAAACAGGAAGAGGCTGAGAAGCACAGCGCCGATGACAAGCCAGCGTCGCTTCATCAACCTCGGACACATATCCTCCAATGCAGAGATGACTATTTCAACTCCCGGTACCTGCACATGTTATAACAACCGAAAGAGCGTCACGTTCGTTACTATTTGAAACATTTCCCCTAAAGTGACTCAACACTTTGTGTGCTGGGTATGTTGCTCTCAACGGGCTTGTTCAATATGGATCATGAGATGGAAGAACAGATCCAGACCGTACAACATGTGTAACAAAGCGCATGAAAAGTACGTAGCGAAATTTAATAGTTAGCATCCTTGATGGGGTGCTGATTCCAAACCTTTCGGTCATCAGTTAGGTTATTACAACATACCCTTCATTAACAATCATATATTGTTTCATTTTGAAAATGACTACGAATTAACGGAGCTTCTTTATTACCGCAGAATCAATAGCCAAGGACATCAAGGTCACGAAGGTCAACACTGACCACAACTGAGGCAGAGGAAGACCGGAAATGGCCTCGGGGTAGACGATGAAGGCAAGGTCAAAGCCTGAAACAGATACCATATCAAATGTAACGTGTAGTCTCAGGTTAGTTCGACAGGTAATATTTTATGAAGTTCCAAATAAAATTCAAATCTACTGGATCAGGATAGCAATGTATGACTTTGTTTATTTGATGTTAAATGTGGGCCGGAGATGTTGCAGGTACACGGCTACACGTTGCGGAAAAACGTTCATGAATTCAGTGGCTTTGATGGTTTTCATTTTTTTACACATTATGAATAGACGAACCGAAAACAGGCCCTCATTCTCATGTGATGGCAATCGTTGTGAAATATATCAGTAAAACGGTTTTGACATCATAAGGGCGAAAGTAATTCTTTACAACGTTTCATGTATCGTATTTTTTCATATGAATGTGACAAAGAATTGAATTCCGTGGCACTGGTTGTATCTGACGAGCAAACAGATCGCAATCCAGACAAATGAGTGAGTGAGTGAAGTTGGTTTAACGCCGCATCAGCAACTATTAGCGGGGAGACAAATATTTGCAACACGTTATGAAAACAGAGAAAACGGGTTCAATTTAAGTGAACCCGTCCTAAGTGAGTGAGTAATTTTGTCACACTCGGCAGTATTGCCGCTATTCGAGGGGGGTTCATAAATGATTGAGTCCGGCCTAGACATGTCAGTAATCAAGAGCACGCCCATCAATCTTCGCAGTTGTGAACTGGATACGATGATATGTGTCAATCAAGTTAGAGTCTCACCCTCCGATCCCGGCAGTTTCTGAAGACCAATTTTAACGCCACGTGTATTCCAAAAGGCGTAGAGGCACAATCACAGATTTGCTCTTGTACAGTTTGAGACAACCTGACCACATGTACCTCTACATGCGTTCAGATTGCAGTATAATGCATGTCATAAAAATAAAATTCCCTAATGTATCAATGCTGTACTTGCCGGAGGACTGAAATGCTTCAACAGTTACTCCACGTCGGTAGGCCACGTGACCAACAACAGAGAAGAAAGCGAAGCCAAAGAAAATGTTGGTGAGTGAATCCATCAGGCAGATGATTATAGCATCCCTTAAAAAAAACAACACTTAAGCAATATACGATGATAACAATAATAACAATTGAAATAGCAAAATGCATTATAGGCATATCGAGGCACTTCCAGGCAGTGAAGTTTATTACAGCTAATTCTGCGACATGGGTACAATGTGTGAAAGCCATTTCTGGTGTGACACGATGTGATATTGCTGGAATATTGCTAAGAGCGGCTTAAATCTACACTCACTCACTCAATCTAAGCTGACAATCTTCATAGGTCCCTTTTTCACATTCATCCAAACAAAGGGTGTAACAATGCATGGAACTGATCACGATTGTGAACCACCCCTATACACCCCCAACCCCCTCGTTGATTGTACTTTATCGATAGGTGTATGAAATGACGATATATATGGTTGCATGAACTATCAATACTATCGCTAGAATATGTTACAAAAATAGCGGTAACTTTCTCAGATTCAACCTTGCTCATTTTTTACGAGACTGTTAAAACTGAGGTCAGAAATAGCCTTTCCTTTTTTACTCACAACTGATGAATGGACTAGAAGACTCTTAAATCTGCACATGTGGACAGACTCTTGTTTCTACAGAAGAATTGGAAAGATCGAAACCTAGATAAGGGATGAACTATTCTCTTCTTTCATCACAATATTTGAATAAACTCAGATTTAATGTGAACATTCATTTTGCATACAAAGGTGTGGGGATCGAAGAGTCTGCAAACACCGTTTTGTAATAAATAGTATTAAATCCTGTGTGGATGTGTTAGCTTGATGAGTATTTTACTGCATTATGTTCATCAAGAAGTCATCGTGAAAACTTGGCCAGTACTGACCTGAACGTTATAAGGAATAAACAACTGAACACCTTTTAAGGTTTAAGTTGTTTAATGTAAACGAAACTATAAGAAAATGCCAGTTTGCTGGAAATTTCAATTTTGTCTGAACCATTACAATAGTTACCGTTATAGTAGCTTGCAATAGTCTATCGTTATCGCAATAGTTCCTTAGACAATAGGCACACCTATCCCAAAGGCTGTCATGGAACGGAAATGCATACTGTATACTCACAGTAAAGTTTACATTAAGCCACATGCATCGTGAAAACCTGAAAATTGTTACGTTGTATTGTATTATTACAGATTCATAAGGAGACCGTTGTCTGCTTGTACGTATAGTCAGACGTTTCTAAAGCATCCAGAATATCCTACTTCTGTCAAACCCAACGCAGGAACTCCAAAACCTTCTTAATTTTAAAAGTGTTGGATTTATCCAATCCCAAATTACATCTGATGTTACAAGATCCGCAGTTGTGTTGAAGATCACATTGAATCCTGCAATCTCAGGCAATTTTGGAATCTTGGCTATTGCTGCTGACAGAATACATATTGTTATTATGTTTTACAGATTGTGATAGAAATACAGCAGAGAGGATTTGGGTGATCCTGGCACAGTCAGGCGGGTAAAGCTCATCATCAGCTCAGGGCCCTCGCCCCTTCTACACGCAGCCCAGACAGCGAATGGGACTTCTCCCAGGAAACACTGCCTAGTCGAACCCACCAAGAACTTTCCGGAGAATATGGAGGCTCCCCGACACTGCAGCCTTCTGCATTACCCAGATTGTCAGAAGGGCTGTGCTCAGGGTGGAGAACCCAGGCACTCTCCTGATCTGCGACAAGAGATCAGGAGGTGCCAAACCAAGGGCACCGAGAACAATGGGGAACCTGACGACAGTGTGCTTGGGATGCAAGGGAGACATTCCAAAAGCCAGGTCTGCATATTTATCACGCTTTTCCTGAATCTTGCCAATCACATTGCTGTCAAAAGGGACAGAAAATTCAATGATATAAATAATTTCATTGGTTTTATCAAACAGGACAAGATCAGGTTTGTTAGCAGGAATTCGTCTCAGGCTGTATATTGGCCTATTCCAGAGAAGCTTAAAAGCATCATTTTCCAGGACGCCCTGGACATGTTCAAGATTGTAAAATTATTATTATTATCGCTATACATATTGTATAATCACCAATTGTATAGTATACTGCAACTGTGATAATTTTACACTACCATTACACTTTCTTTCAAGTAATTTGTAAACTATTTTTGAAATGTTCATTTGTGTCACTTCATTGGTTTTTCAACTAGTTCTTGTCCTTTCGTGCATTGGTGCAATACTAAATACTGATTGATAACTAACATATCCTTTCTATGTCCTGACATAGTCATAATACACCCCTACACACATGGAAAACCGGGTGTAGCTACACTATTAAATTCATACTTTATAACCATAGGATCATTTATTGATTCAACAGCTGAAGCGTTTCTATAAAACCTGTATGATCTTAAATATACCTGAAGCAGTTGTTGTCCTTTCTGTTGTGTCCAGACATAGTGATGATACACCCCATGGATATACCCAGGGAAAATAGGGCGTAGCTACACGATTGAAACCATATCTGAAACCGTTCACGCATATCATAAATGTAAAGATCGTATCAGAATCATAAGAAATAACCTAACCTTTGATGTGGCATTTGATGTATGTATCCGAGATCTCGATAACGTCCCTAAAAGTATCCCCTACGTTACTGACAAAACAGTAAAAGTTTTTTTTCTAGAAACATGTTCTTCCTCCACTTCATTGAAGAAAACTGCACTACACACATATTCTTCAGTACGAACGTGCATTCTATAGTATTGTGCAGTGATACACACGTTCCCTGAATACTTGTATTCGTTTCCCATCCTTCCTCTGCGCACATTAGAGTACTGGTTTCTGTCGCTTCATGATATTTGTGGTTATTACGCTGTACAGCTATAGAAAGGTAATTTAAAAACATGCGAAGGAACCGAACCAGGATGTACCCACTTTAGCGTCAGCAAGCTTTTCAAATCTAGGGTAGATGTAGTAGTGAATTCCTTCTGCTGAGCCCGGAAGAAGACAGCCTCGGATGAGGAAGACAAGGATAAGGATGTAGGGTAGAGCTACGGTCATGTAGACAAGCTGACAGAAAATAACGAGTGAGTACCGACTAAAACTTAATATTATTGGTTTAAAAATGTGAACTAACGGTTGCATAACGGAAGCAGGCATACTTAATTTATTGTGGATATTAAGTTAAGTGAGAAGAGGAGTGAAAGAACTGGATATTGAAGAAATATTTTTTTTGTATCTGTACCAATGATCTTTGATTTTTGGTTTCATTTGTGGGTGTGTCTGTGTCTGTGTGCGTCTGTGGGTGTCTGTGGGTGTAGAAGTCATTAAATGTGCACATATAGTTCATATCCTGTCTATATTTTTAGTCGCACACTCTGTTTTGCTCAAGAACTAACGTAAGGCATTGCACATATTACCTTCCCTGATACTTTTATTCCTTGAAATATCCAAAGGAATAAGATCACCGTTGTGACGGCGAGACACCCAACTAGGTGCCATCTTAGACCTCCAAGATTGTCCAGGCCATCACTCTGCCCATGCATCTGGAATCTGAAAGAGGGAACAGCCTTAGGTCTGCCGCATACTAAAGGACCAACAACCAAATTCAGGACAAATTTCAGCGAGCGATATCTTTACTTTGGTGCGCACCGTTCACTCAAGTTTGGTCATCAGATCAATTCATTCCATCATATGTAAGACATCTGCTCTTGAGTGATCTAAGATCATCAAATACATTGTAAACAGATGCATAAATATTGCATAAATTGCTGAGTTGTCATTTCACTACACTGTTTGCAAACACATGCAAGAGATTAGCTTGACCACAACAGACCTAATACATAACAATGTGAGGCAAAAGTTATTGTGACATAGGATCGTTTGCGAATGAAGTTTTGGATATGAAAAAGAGAAAAAGTTTGTTGTAATGGACGAAGAAACGATACCACGCAACTAAGTGGACAAAAGTTCACTTCGCCGATTGGTTAACTACCCTGCACCCCGATCCACAAAGCATTCGCAGCGTTAGGAAATTCATAAGCCAACTGTACCCTATAGGGTTAGGACAGGTCGTAATGGTACAAACAGTTTGTGGATCGGGACCCATGCCCGTAAAATCCCATGCTTTTTCACCTATCCAACAAAGCAAAGATGTCACAAACTGCAGGGCTGAAATCGACGTTGAGTGCCAGTTGCCAGACCTGCATCAGTGGTCAATGGCCGAGGACCCAAGTTCGAGTCCTCATATAGGTCAACGTCTGAAACCCATTTCTGGTGTCGTCCGACGTGATATTGCTAAAAGTGGCAAAACTAAACTATTTACTGACTGCTAGTTACCATACCTTGAATCATTTGTCTTTTCGTGTAATAATTTTCTATTTTCTTCGAGGCAACAAACTCTGATTCTGTTTATGTGTCACAATAACATTTGCGTTTGAGTATGTTTTAGTGTACTTCCAGAATTCTTCGGCAGGTGTCATCTTTCCGGCTGTTTCATTAAAGGTGAGTCTTGCGTCTGCTCTGTTTGACGTAGTATCGTTTGATTCATTTGAAACGTTCTTGCTGAGCATGCATGCTGGAGTGTTCCATGTGTTGTCGCAGCTGTCCCAGGGCAGGTTGTATGAGAACGAGTAGTAGAAGTAATACATGTACCATGTAAAGTTGACGTTGTAATAGCTCGTGAATATCCACGAAACAATAGCACCGCCAATGCCTATTCCTGCAAGAGTACGGGATATATGAATCAGTTCAGTCATCCTAATTTACAAGACGAGCTCTATTTGCCAAATACCACAAGACCATGTAGAAATCGTTACCTTTGAAAGCAGGACATATATTCCACACTTTTATAGGTCCACTCTGAGAAAACTGTCCGATGGTCATTTCCAGAAACACACATGGGATGGTTCCAATGATTGTGAAGAACATGAACAGTATCAGGAAGGCGCCTTGTCAACAAAGAAAAGGTAATCATGAAAGGAAATCAATTAGTCCTTGAGTCTAAGAAAATATTGGTACCAGTGGTGGTGGCGTGACTGTGGGGGTCGGAACATATCTTGGAAATAACACTATTCTATTTTGTTTTTGTTTTCCTCATTGACTCAAACAAGATATTTTGCACAAGAAATAAGTACTTCAAAGGATCAATTACAAGGGAGCCACTGGTGAAATCATCACATTTGAGAACAGATGATAGACTGAGGAGAAAAGCCATTGCCAAATTGGATTCTAAGATTATAGCAACTACAAGCCGGGATACTGATGCATTACCACAAGAGGTGCTCCAGAGCACATACAAGAAAGGATTACAGACTTCACCACTCAACTTTAGGCACCAAAGTCACAGAAGAAAAGCAATGAAGAGGCTTTGACAGAAGCATTTGATAAGTTTTCCATGTATATGCAAAACACTCTATTCCAGAATCCAACTGTATAAAAGATGTCAGAGATAGTCAATAGATTGAGAAACTGCATGGAAGGAAAAGGATGCAAGAATACCAGAACAACTAAAAACATGCACAGCAAAATCAAGTCAGAATTTGGTGATAGCCTGCATGTATTTCAAGATGATAATGTCAAACTTCTTCTTTTCCCCAGTACATTGGGAACTTGAGGTATTGCCACCGAAAACCAAACTATGAAAGAACTAGATACAACTAGACATTTGTATAGTGCAGATATCCAGTTAGTTCAACTGCTCAAGGGCGCATTTTCTCCCTCGATCATTGGATGTTCATAACAACGGCACATCGTATTTGCAATTTCAACTCCCTGGGGATCATACACCTCTTGCAGCCTTACCAGGCTCACTGAGTTACTTTGGCTTTCCCATCCTTACGAGGTACCCATTCACAGCTGGGTGGACTAGGACACATAGCCACAGTACTTTGTCCATGTTTACTGCACGTTGCTGTACCCGCAACTAGGTGTTTCTACGTATTCGTGTGGCCACCATCTGGTCATCTACCAACGGATTCGTGGGTTCTTTTAAGTGCACAGGGTTGCGTACTGCACACTAGGAGTTGTGACAACACTGAAAGAGTCTGAACACAAAGTTAACTCTAAGGTTTTTTACACCCGGTGGGCTCGATCCCGGCACCTCCAAGCTGGCTGGATTAGTAGCCTGGCGCCTTAGACAGCTCGCCCACCGCGCCCCCAAAGAACTGAATGCCATAACGGAAAACAGCGACAGCAGGAAAGCCCTTCAGAAAACAGCACCGCTTCTTCGACAAAACTATAAAGAATATTGAAGAGGAGTTACCATGGCCCCCAAAACAGTGTGATTTAGACAACTGCTCATAAGCGCATTTATGAATACTTAGAGAATGCTGTATGTTCTGTATTGTATGGAGCTAAAAATACTTTTGGATGACACGGCTCTGGATAAAACAGCAAACAAAGATATACAGACAGCAGGTGCAACAAAGTGTCAGTTTTAAGCCTGGTGCTGTTCCTAGTATTATCTGATGGCAGAGTATCGCAGTATCTTCTTAGGTCAGATGAAAAGTCTTTCAAAGTTGACCCGATCAGTCATCCAGATGTACAATTGAGGAGAGCAAGAGATGAGGTAGATGCTTTTTCTGTTGTAGGCATGTTGGAAAACTAATGGGTGAACCCTTTCTTGAATTCCGAACTCATCTCCTTGTCATCACCTTCTCAAGGCACAGGCCATTGGAGAAGAGAGAATGATGGACTTCTGTACACATCATTGACAGCCTTTGTCATGACTTTCATGATCAGCTGCTAAGAAACAAGCTGTAAACCTTCCCCAAACTGGGCCAAATTATGAAGAAATTCCAAACAAGTCAAGTTGAGGGTGTCCTGAGCTGACAGGAATCTTTTTGCCTATATGATTAGAATACCTCAAAGCAGGAAGTTTCGCATGAAATCTGTCATTCTCATGGACCACGTATTTTATCAATTGCATATCTTGCATGACCCATCCCGTTGTCTGACTGACCGTATGGCACTTGTCCAGGAGTCAGTCACAGCAGTCATAGTATTGATGTCGATCGTCTTTGTTGTAGACAAGATCGTGTAGATCAAAAATGCAGAGAAAGTTCAGAGCAGTGGAACGCAAGGAACACAATACAAGAACATCTCCTGCAGGCCACACCATAAAACAATGACGGTAATTCCTTTCCATATTATCCAACAAAAAAATCGTGTTCTGTCTTTTGTCAAGGATAGGGAAGCTGAGACGTATGGAAGTCGGATTAGAAACAAGAATCTCCGTGTCACCTTGAAGAGGAATGTATCAAGCTGGGCCTGCACACTTTAGAGAGGATAGAAGAACTAGCATCCATTCAGGAGTGAGTGAGTGAGTTAATATTTAACGTCACATCGGCAATATTGCAGCCATATCGTGACGAGAACATTCGACAATGAAAAAGAGCATATGGACATTACAAAAACCTGTCAACGAAGGACAGTAAAACAACTAGAATATCACAATTTCAATTGAACCTAGCATGGAAAGTAAAAACTAATATCACTATTTAGACAATACAATCTAAAAACAGACTATAGATCGCCAACAACAGAAGGTAGATCACCACACTAGGGATCATGGGGACTTACAGTACCTTTGCTACCTACATGGACCCCAGTTGGATTTACACCCTCCCTTCAGCTGCTGGCGATTGTACGAGAAGTTAGCAAAAATTAAAATAACATGAATACTACGATTAAAAACCTGGTAGACTTAAATTTACGGTGAATGTTTTTGGACTTACGTACCCTCTCAGGAGGACAATAATTTTACAATACTTCAACCCCCTTTGAGGGTACAGCCACCAACAATTCAAGTTACTAATCCAAACTACCAATCTTTAAAATACATCTATTTACACAACATGATATTCAAAATTCAACCAAAAAATCAATTTCTTTCAAAAAACCAATAATTAAATGGGAATTACGCTGGTAAAAAGATCCTTAATTGTTTTAACTGTAAAATACTTATCCCTTGTGATGGAGAATTCAACACAGTCAAGCAGAATATGCTTGACCGTGACTCTCTCATCACAAGGGATACAAAACGGTTGATCCTCACCTTTTAACAGGTGTGCATGAGTATATCCAGTATGGCCAATACGACATCGTCGAAAAATAACCTCTTCAAATCTGGACTGACAGCCCAACTAGGTGTAACCGATATACGGTTTTATTTCATGTAATTTATTTATACCTACTTGGGTGTCCCACTTCTTCTGCATCAGATCACGGATGTACGTTCTAATGCTAAATTTATAATCAGAATATGGAATAAGATGTGGTGTCACAGATTTGTTGAGTGCTGCCTTGGCAGCAAGATCGGCCATTGCGTTACCGGAAATGCCTACGTGGAAATGCCTACGTGGCTGGGTAACCAACAGAAGACGATGTTGTATTGGCCAGTAGCAAGATTATCATACAATTCAATAATTTCAATTAAAAGAGGATGTTTACAAGAAATATTTTAATTAGCCTGAAGGCAAGAAAGAGAATCTGAATAGATTACATATTGTTTACGTTTAGGGTGTCTTTGAATATATTTAAGAGCTGTTAATGTGGCGTTAGCTTCTGCTGTAAAAATAGAACTATTATCTGGTAATCTAGAAGATACTGTTCTGGATCCAGTGCACAAGCCACTGCGCCACCGTCCTTGGACCCATTTGTAAATAAGGATTTATAATTGCTATATTTATGTTCTAGTTGGTTATATTCTTGTTTATATTGTAATTCATTCGTTTCTGATTTTTTAAATGTGGTCAATGTTAGGTCCACTTGGGGCCTAACCAATTGCCAAGGAGGAGAAGAAAGAAGACGGGAAAGAGCTATATATTCCAGCTCAATGCTGGCCGAAGAACGAATTGGTTTAATTGTTAAACCAAGAGACGGAACAAGAGAAGATTTCTTTTTGTATACATAGTCATACAGAGAACTGAAAACACAATTATATGCAGGGTTTGACTCACTGGAATATAATTTTGTTACATACTGTAAAGCTAATTTTATACGTCGCTCAAGAGATGGCTCATCAGCATCAACGTACAGGCTGTCAACAGGTGAAGTTCGAAAAGAGCCAAGACAAAGTCTTGGACCTTGATGGTGAACAGAATCTAAAAATTTTAGGCTGCTTTTACAGACTCAACCATATACAATGGAGCCATAATCAAGTTTTGACCGGATCAGTGATCGATAAAGCTGTAGGAGGGTAGCTTGATCCCATCCCCATTTAGAATTTGAAACGACTTTCAACAAGTCAAGTGCCTTAAGGTATTTAGTTTTGAGGGATTTGATATGTGGTAGAAACGTTGAATGTGAGTCAAAACTTATTCCCAAGAACTTGGCCTCCTTTACAACTTGTATGGGAGATCCATTTAGAAACAGTTCAGGATCCATCAATTAAATCGTTTAAAACTTTCGACAAACTATTTATCTTGATACTAAAAATTGTTACAGACAAACTGCTGCCTTGTGGAACACCCTGATCCTGATTGTAATGATCAGACAGGGTAGAACCAAATTGTAGAACCCAAATTGTCTGTAATTTAAAAAGTTTGCTATGAATTCAGGCAAACGACCTCGCAAACTGAAAGCATGTAAATCTCTCAAAATGCCATATTTCCAGGATGTGTCATATGTATTTTCGAGATAAAAAATGATAGACACAGCATGTTGTTTATTAATTAGTGCGTTTTGCACAAATGATTCCAGTCGCACTAGGTGATCGACAGAACTTGTTTTTACGGAAAACACACTGTATATCTGTAATGAGGTTATTTGTTTCCAAGTACCAAACAAGTGGATTATGTATCATGTGTTCCATGGTCTTGCAAACACAGCTTGTTAATGAAATCGGACGATAATTTGACGGATCGGAATGATCACGTCCAGGTTTAGGTATTGGCACTACTATAGCGTCACGCCATGAAGAAGGAAATTTCCCGGAAGTCCAAATATCATCAAATATATGCAAGAGCATCTCTAAACAGGATTCTGGTAAGTGCTTCAGGAGCTGATAATGTATGTTATCAGCTCCTGTAGCAGTGTCATGAGCTTGATCAAGAGCAGTATGGAGTTCATGAATAGAAAATGTTTCATTATAATCTTCCCCATTATCTGAATTGAAATTAAAAGTTTTCTTTTCTTGTTGTTTTTGATACTGCTGGAATTTAGGTACATAGTTAGAAGAGGAAGAATGTTTAGCGAGAGTTTCCCCCAGTTTATTTGCAATATCTGATTTACCTGTAAGCGATTGATCTCCATGTTTAAGATGATGGACACTAGATTCAGTACCTTTACCTTTAATTTTTTGGACCATGTTCCATACCTTGGACATGGGTGTCCGAGAATTTATTTTGGATACATAATTTTGCCAAGATTGGCGTTTGTTCTGTTCAAAAGTACACCGCGCTTTAGAATTTAAAATTTTAAATTTATTTAAGTTATGAACCATAGGATGGCGACGGAAATAATGTTCTGCTTTTTTCCTTGCCTTCCTAGCTTGTTTGCAGTCATTGTTGAACCATGGTTTTCGAATATGTGGAACTGCAGAGGAATTTGGTATACACTCATCAGCTATGGAATTCAGTTCATCAGAAAAGTATTTAATAGCATCAGGAACGTCAAGAAAACGTTTGGGTTTACGTTTTTCAGCACACAGTGTTTCATATAAAGCCCAGTTAGCCTTTTAAAAATCAGATGGAGTTATAGATTTTAGTATATTAGGAACATTGGTCACTTCCACAGAGGTCATCGTGGACTGACCATTCAAATTCATTGAGTAGTTCTGAATTTGTGAGTCGAGGGCAGAATACGTTCCCGTACCAGGGTGTTTTAACTGTCGTTATAAATACATAAATCATTATCAGAACAAAAATCCTCAAGTGATTTACCTTTAGCGTTTGTATTTACACTTTCCCAGGGTTGATGGTGGCCATTCAAATCTCCCATTATAATACAGGGCTTCGAGAGTTGGTCATACAGAGCTTGAAGATCGGTTTTGTGAAACGTCAAAGACGGAGAGATATAGAGAGAGCATAATGTAAACGGAACGTGCAAAGTTAGTCGCACTGCAACGGCCTGAAGATTAGTAGTAAGTACAACAGGGCTATGGATAACGTTTTGTCTGACTAGAATGGATGATCCTCCTGTGGCCCTATCCCCCGGAGGTGGAAAACAATGATATGCATCAAAATGACGAAGATCAAATGCATCTGTCTGTTTTAAATATGTCTCTTGGAGACAGATCGCTGAAGGTGTAAAATCTTGGTCTAACAGCGGTAAGTTAGTCCTCAGTCCTCTGCAATTCCACTGTATAATATTGTTGGAATAAACAACAATTCTCTTTTGGGGGCATTTATTGGGGATCTACCCCGCACTTTTTAAGAGGGCGACAAGCTATGTGCCCTAGAATGAACGTTTTCAGATACGCACATGTCTTCAAGTGATCCATATTTATTGAATAATTGAATTTTATTTTCTGACCCTTTTGGGGCTCTGCCACTGATTGTTTTTGCAAAATCTGGCTTTTTATTTAGTTTTAGTGAGACTTTGTTGAGACTGTGTTGACGATTGTGAAGATGATTCAAGATCGGGTGATGTTTCTGATTGTGTTTGAGAGGGACCAGGAAGTGATTCTCCCGTTTGAGTAGATGTAGTGGGTGAGAGAAGGTTAGGAGAATCCATTTTCACCCACGTTCAGTCTGTTTGACAGCTGACAGATACAGTAACTATGCTAGATGTTGTTTCAGGCGTTCTTTTGGCAATGGAAGCATAGCTTTCTATTTGTCCCGAGCTTAGAACTTATCTTTTTGCATCATTTATTAATTGCCATATGCTGTTTCCAAACAGGACAGTCCTTAGAGTAAGATGGGTGATTCCCTGTACAGCTGACACATTTGTTAACATTACTGTTACAATCTTCTGTAGTGTGGGTCTTTTCCCTGCAGTGAGCAACTACAATAGACAAGGTGCACGAGTTTACTCCATGGCCAAACGTTTGGCATTTGAAGCACCTGAGAGGATTGGGAATGTATGTGTCAACATTTACATTGCAGTAGCCTGTCTTGACTGATTTTGGAGCAGAAGGTAAAGAAAAAGAAAGCAGATATGTGTTGGTTTTAAAGGTTTCATTGTTTTTACGAGTTGAAAAACGTCCATTTAGGAGGAAGCAGACACTCGATCGTTACTCCACGCCAGACATGCAACATCATCATTTGTGCCGAGAATGCAGATGTCTATTTCTATGTGTTGTAGATTTCTATGTGTTGTAGATGAAGCAAAAAACAAAGAACCGAAAAAGACTCATGAAGGTTTAAAAGGTAGCCAAGGTCCTCGGTGAGAGCGTTTGTGAACCACTACCTGCATGCCATGCATGTGACACCACTAGCTCATTTGCAGGAAAGGGAAATCTGTCTCCTCTTAGACTCCGAATAAGAAGTACCAAGACTGCTTCAAACAACTTGGAATGGATCCTGAGCTTACAGATTAATTTCAAGGTCCTGGAGGACTTCACGTGTTCACTGTGCAGACCATCCCTCGAGAGTGTCAACGATCTTCGACACATGTTGTTCCTCCTGAGGAAGGGCGAACTCTTATCCCACAAGCTTTCTCCTTGCAGAGACTGTGTACTAAGGCACTCACAGACAGCATGGTAACAAGCTCATGAGTGGCAGGTGGCCTTGGAATGCAAACGTGGAGTTCCATTCCCTCTCGGCAAAGGATAGATGCTTCAGGAGAGAGACGGTGAAAGTGTGCTTAAAGGTGAGTGGTCTACTGGCACCTGAAGCTATCCTACAGCTTTTAGCATGCAAATGCGCTAGAACATGCAAACTCTCAAGCTGTGCTTGCATGGCAAATGGACCCAAATGTTGCAAACCTGTGCATTCACACAGACTGATTCTGATGTAGAATATAGCAGTTGTGATAACAGTGATGAGGATGACATATATGATGAATAAACACTGTTTACGTTTCTGTCATCAAAGGCATCAAGTAATCAATTTCATAATGTAAACACTAGATGTATTTGATAATTTATTTGAAAGTAATTCAACTGTTTGGTGCAAATTAGTTAACTCAGATAAGAAAAATGGAATTTTTTCGCACATAAACATTCATGATTTTTCATAAAAAGTGCAAGATACTACCAATTTATATACCATTACCAACTCTTTGACATATCTGACTAAGAAACACTTCGTGACTACTAAATGTTTCGTAACAAATTATGTTTTCTTTTATGTTAGAGGTGAGATGGATTTTTCCCCAAGATTATGATGTACCTCAGAGGTCAACAAAATAGCTGCCAGAAATATTTTCCTATCACATCAACACATTATAACCACATGTAGGGTTAAAATATATGCCTCCCTTAAACTTACAAACTTCCATTGTAAGAGATGTACACTGTTAAACGGCTAATAATGGCATAACTGTTCACACGATTACTCACATCTGTGAATTCTGGTTCACTTACCTCCTCCATTGCGCATGCAGTAGAAAGGAAATTTGATAAAAGCTCCGGCCCCGACTCCGAATCCCAAAAGGGTAATGACGTAATCCAGCTGACTTTGCCACTGTTCGTGCGTCATGGTTGTCGCCACACTTTAACAAAGTAACAGCTAACTCTAAGTCATAGTGAGTTTCAAAAGTATAGAACGCATCCACAAGAACACCTCTCAAGAATCAAATCAACACCTGCTGAAGTCAACTGCATCATTATGAACATATGCTATATGGGAAAATATTCGAGCAATGATATTTTTCGCTGAAACTAAATGCATGGTAAAAAGGCGGCAGCAACTGACTTTCCTATCAAAACACCGAAGCCGTAAAACGTGAACGTCAGCCGTGAATCAGTCACAGTAATTTGTTCAACAGTAAAAACGAAATAGCAGAGAAGTCATCAACAATAGCTGAGGATTATAGGAAAGGGACATGCCTTTGTCCCACCTGAATTTGTGTTGGATAAAACATATTGTGAAGGTCTAGACCCACGTGAAGGAATATTGTAGCAACCTTTAAGGGTTTTTAAGGGTTTCCAACCTGTATCGCTGCCGATGGTGTACAGAGTCTTTTGGTCAGTCTTGGTGAGGCCCTCTTCTCAGTCCTCAAACCTCCTACTACGCACACTCGTCATTCATCATCAATGATATTGCTCACACTCACGGAATACTGTTTCACTTCATTATGACACTGCACAAAGGCAGACATGCTTTGAAATGAACAGTCACAGGATTACGTTAACAAGAGGCAGCGAGATGACGCTTTCCAAATTGCTAACTGTTACCGGTGTAAATTATTTAACAACAGAATGTCACCATTTCTTCCGGTCCTCCTCAGTCAGATTTCCATGAATATATGCAGTAAAAAAGGTAACAGCGTGGGGTCGGAGAATGCAAAACCTTCCCAACATTTCAAAACGTTACTAGTACGTGAGGCGGGGGCCCTTTCTCATGAGAACGTGTTGAAAGCAGTTCTTGGTGCACAAAGCACCTATTTTGAGGTCTCCAAGGGACATCGGACATTGAACTCGAACTCATGAACATCAAAGGCAACAGCTGCAGTTGCGGCACCAGATTCATCTGACCTGGATTCAGATATATTGGCCAGACGGAAGCAGACCCCTGTGTGTTACGCATGATCGTCGAGTGGGGACTCAATATATATCACTGAAAAACAGTCATCCTACTGTTCCCTTTGGTGAAGGCTGAGTAGTTTTGGTATCAGGATGTGTCACCCATGACTGTCAGTTGGCAATAGTGATTGTACCGGGAAATTTAGTGGTCAACTTACAGCAAGACCAGGTCGGAACCTCACTGAAGACTTCTTTGATAATATTTGTCGTCGTTTGCAGGGGGGCGTCCCTCGTGACAAAATGTGGGTCAGTAGGAGGCAAGGGCCTCAAGAAGGTATTTAAATATTCTCCGTGTATATAAATATATTTAGGTTATTCATTCTCATGCTATACTACTTCCCTGCTTAACATCACACAAAACAGTAATACTGAAATGTACAGCTAGAATGTTTGACGCCGTGTGGTTCAACCGTTACACCATTTCTTCTTCGCCTTCAATAAATGCAACAAAGCGATTACAGCCCAGCATGAGTTCGGGTCCCCACCTCAGAAACGCTGCAGTTTTAGTCTTTAGCTGTACCAAGTCAGAAGAACTGTGTTCCAGGCAGCAAAACCGGGCATACTCCCAGTGGCAGTCAACAGATCGGAAGGTACCAAAGCTAAGGCATGCAGGACAATGCTGAGATGGACAACTTCAGTTCGAATGCAAGTGGAGCCGGCTGTGGTGGATAATGTCCAGCCACTGGACAGCTAGCCATAACATTGGTAGTTCTTTTATTGTGGTGTTCATATTTGGGAGGGAGGCTGGAAAGTGAGAACCTTTCTCCAAAAAAAGTTGATTTAGGAAGTCATACAAGCCAAATACTTCACAAGTGTAGAACGTGTTTGAGGAACAAAATATGTGGTACCTGATAACTATTCAGATAATATATACAGTATAGGATAAATTATACTGTAATTAAACATATATTGACAGACAGACAGTTTATTTGTATATGTGGCCCTAGGGTCAATAGTACATCTGAGTGAAATCTTTACAATGCAGGTATGTGCTACCTGAAATTCCGTATGTTGCTATTACATGGAAAAATCTATAGACACTCATTTGTAATTTACATTACTTTCTCTGAACCTAAGTATGTGGTACAACACAAGAGCTACCTTAAACAATAGGTCCGTCTCTTCTGTGCTGAGCTCCATGCAGAAATTTTGTCTCGAGGTTTGGTTATAGAAGAAATTAGGCAGATATTTTTTCTAATTTCTGAGTATTGCGGGCATATAAGTAGTACATGGTACTCATCCTCTTGCGATAGATTACAGAATGGACACTGGGTATCTATTGTATTTACAGTTTTGGCAAATCGTACGGCTTGGACATTAAAATTGAGGGCATTACATCTAAATTTAGTGAGCGCACGCTGAAGTTGTGGTGATTTAATCTTTGAAAAGTAAATTTTTGTATTAATGCAGTATTTATATTCTGCATAAAAGTTTACAGACATAGATTAAGTTATTTCATTGTACCATCTTGTTGATAAATATCTTTGCATCTCCGCCTGAATACTTCGATGAAATATTCTGCATTGCTTACATTTTGAGCGATCCATACATTTCCAAAGCTATGGCTAAACAGAATAATTCTGACGAAGGAAACACAATTAGTATCTCCTGTATCATCTAATGCGTTAAGCATTTCATAACTGCATCGTGAATATCGTGAAATTGGTTGTCTCATCAATCTTAGCCAAAAGGATATAACCCGACAGCGGGCGTTAATAAATAATGGAAAACGTCCACATTCAGCTAAAATAACCTAGTTCGCGGTTCTGTAACCAACACGTAACAGGAACGTACAGAACTTTGAATGTACATTTTCAACATTCTTATTTATCCTAGTGCCCCATATTTCAGAACCATACAGCAAAATTGGTTGAATCTCCCCATCAAACAGTTTAAAATTTGCGTGGATCGGTAGTTCTTTGTATTTACAATGAATTTCTTTATGACATGTAGGGGTCGTTCGGCTTGCATCGATAATGTTTCACAGGCTCTGGAAAATATATTTCTACGATAAAATATGATACCTAAAGATTTATAGTATGATACCACCTCCAATGTTTGGCCGTTGAGGAACCATTTTTCACTACTGGAAATTTTTCCTCCATTTTTGAAAAACATTACTTTAGTTTTACTCATATTTATCTCGAGGCCCCATTTCAGACAATATTCATTTAAAGTACCTATCTTACATTGTATCTGGACAGCAGAATCAGCAAGGATCACAACATCATCTGCAAATAGCAGCACTACAAGATCTCTGATATGTTCGTTAATAAATACACCTCTCGTATCATTTGATAACAGTTAGTTAACAAGTTCTTCGACATATAACAAGAAAAGCACCGGTGATAGAATGCAGCCTTGCCTGACTCCTGCATATGTATCAAGCACATCACGCATGTGATGTTTATTAATTCTGACAGATGCTCTCACGTTGGTGTTCATATTACGTAAAATACGTTGGAGTTTACCATGTATTCCTGGCTGTAGTAGAACATATAACAGTTTCGTTCTATTAAGAGAATCAAACGCTTTCGTAAAGTCCACGAAAAGGCAATAAAACTTTCCCCCTTTCTTCCGTAGGTATTTATGGATAATACTAAGAGTAAATATGTGGTCCATAGTTGAATATTCTTCTCGAAATCCTGCTTGGCACTCTGATAGAAGTTCGCGTGTAGACACCCAAAACCTAATGCGATTATCTAATGCAGTGGTAAATATTTTATTTAATGTACTTAGTAATGTAATGCCTCTATAGTTGTTTGGATCACTACTTTCTCCCGACTTATGCAGAGGTACCATCAGTCCTACATTCCAGGCATCTGGGACAACACTGCTATATAGAAGTCGATTAAACAGACTATTCATAAGAGGAAGCAATAAAGAAATACATTCTGTAAAAAGTTGGTGAGTCCATAAAGTTGTAATCCATAAAGCTGTATGTTTCATTCTGTAAAAACTTCGACTGGAAAACCATCTTCCCCGGGTGTTTTTCTACATTTCAAAGTTTTTACTGCACATACTATCTCGTTATCAGTTATACAGTCACCAAGGTACTCGTGAGACGTAATACAATCCTCGCATTCGTTAAAGTTGTGGCTATTTACATAGTTCTGCACGTGTTCCACAAAAGGATTATCAATGTTGTTCGTATCTGCAGCGAGGAGGTTTTTTAAAATAGTCAAACCATTCGTCAACAGATATATTTCCAGGTATATTTTCCCTGCAAAGACAACGTTTTTTTTTATAGATTTCCAGAAATGACGACAGTGTCGTTTCTTTGCAGCATCAACAATTTCGTTTAAAATACATTTTTCATAATCTGATTTCTATTTATCACAAAGGGTCTTAAAATCATTCGTTGCTGTTAAATAGTGCCTACAATGCAATATGTTGTTTGTTTTTCCGAATCTGTTAAGCAAAGCGTACTTATGTCTTTTAAACTGTTCGCATTCGCGGTCGAACCGCATGGGCTGTACACGTGTATACTGTGGACGAGCGCGTGGTAGCGACTGTGCACATGCTCTCGTGGGTTGGCGTGATTGTTCCCTAAGCGGGTGCAAGGCTCTGCGGATGAAGACATTCAATGAAGTGATAGCCCCATCAACACTGTCGTGTAATGCATTATGAAATATTGCGCTGAATTCATTAATGTTTTCCGAAATGTAGCGGATAAACTCACCGATACGGCTAGAGTCCCATCGCTCTGTCTCAACGTTGTGTATGTCTGTACGTGGTATATCATGTGATATTTTCATATCGACTGTTATAGGCAAGTGGTATTTACTATTATGAAACGATGAGATACTCTATAATAAATAGTATCTTTTTCCAGAACAAGGTACAGAAAGATAAGAATTCAAATCTTTCTCACCTGTAAAGAAAGAATCTCCCTCCTATAAGAGTTCATGCAAAATGCATGAAGAGGACGGGTGAGAAAGGCCAGTCCAAAAGGCCAATCAAAGACAGGTAGCATCCGACAGGCGTCAAAGGAAGTCTGATGCTGGACAGTATATTAGGTGGTGGAAGTGTCTAAAATAAAGACTCTAGGGGAAACTAGAGAAATCAGAGTCTGGTATATATGACTGAAGATGTCAGTGGCCTGACATTCAACTGCAGGTCAACTGCAAATGAGACTGGGGGGAATAATGGATGAGAGGTTGTTCTCTTAAGTGGTCATAACTCAGTCAGAAGTATAGACACCACATGCCCCACAAGCGTGACAGTTAGTAAGGGTACTGAGCATATTTATCATATTGCTTTCTGAGTGACACCACTGAAGAACAGTCTCCTCGTCGAGGGTGATAGGTAACGCTAATACCACAAATTTGATTTGTCAAGTGTTTTGCCATAGGCCATATTCAAATAGCTTATAGGTATGTAATATATATATTATATACTGAATTCTAAATGCCCAGAAGGCGACGGCTCATTGGTCAATCTGGTGGATTTATTTTTCTTGAATTGATACTTCTGCTGGAGTATAACATCCCAATACCCTTGGTGCGGCTAGTTGGAAACACACTGGCATGAGTTTATGGTATCGCTTGTGATGTTGTGTCAATGAAAAGCATCCGATCTGGTTATATCTTACTTAAATGCAAATCACCTTTTCAATCACCTACACGTTTGGCTGTCAAACATCTCGTTTCTGCGCCAGTTACTGTGTCACTGCACATAACTTTCAACAGTACTAAAGACATTGTCAGCGACAGAGAACGTTGTCATGCAGATGGGATAGCTTGTGAACTAAATGGCCAGGGTGTAATAGGTGTTAAACGTTTTTCTAAGCAGGCACTATTGCCAAATTGTAAAATTGAATACTTGTCTGTTCCTGGTTTCTGTTCCAGCTCTGCCACCACCCTTAAGCAAGTTACTGCAATGTCGGTGTAGATAAGTACATACCGAAGCTGCTTCGATGTTACTCATGTCAAAAGTTTGGTCATGGTGACCAAAGCACAGGGGCTTGTAACGCTGAAAACTGCCATTAAGGTATATATTGTCTCTAATGGGGTATTACTACTATATTCTCCCTAATGGGATATTACTACTATATTACTATACTACAGTAGTAATGCCCCATTAGGGACACCATATACCTTGATGGCAGTTTTCAGCGTTACAAGCCCCCGTTGGACCAAAGATTTGCTATCCGAAAGAAATGTCACCGCTGAGGTGAACCTGCACATGACAGTTTACACTGCCAAAACCAAAGTGTGGTATTTGGTCTGGTCACCGCGCTGCTTCAAATACAACCTGCCCTGTCTGGAAACTACAATATCCGACTGAAACATGAAAACAATATCTCTTGCAGAGGCTAGACATTTGGTGACACATGCTAACAATCCAACTGTATCCGTGTCATAACCTACAGTTGTTACTCGTCAGCCTACTAAAGTACTGCTGGAAAACCCCTACATTTATATGTACAATATACATATAGTTGATATGTGAAAGTGTGAAACATCTGTTAAACTTCGGCATAGGGAGATGGGAAACGTAGGAAAGGGACGTTATTGAAGAGACATTAAGTCCAAAGCGACTTACTTGAACAAATCAGGGACCCGTTCCTGAAAGCGATTGTGGCGCTATGACGACTGTAACTCCCTTACTTTAACACAGACTTTATACAAATTAGTGTGCGCTAATATTGTATCACTATGGTAACTGTTTTTGTAAAATGCCCATTGACATTGAAATTACATTTAAAATCAGTTTCCTTAAAGCTGGTGTAAAAATGATAACTTTAATAGTGAAGCCATGAAGGCAGCAGTTTCCAGGAAGTCAATGTCACTCTAAAGCGAAACAGGTAAGAGAGGTTGTCTGAAATGCGAAACCAGGAAGAGTGTCGCAGACGGTGGTTTGAGGTCGGGTAGAGATATCAGCTAAGATAACATAATCTTTCAAGAAATTAAACAGAGGAAGCAAACGGCATGTCACAACAATTTACAAATAATATCCAGTCCTGTCGATCTTCGAGTCGTCATTCAACCTATATATTTTGAGACATTTTTTACGATGGCTGATCTAAGCCTTTTTAGTGGATATCATACGTTTACATATCTCAGCATAAAGTTTATGAAAGAAAAATACATGCTAATCAATAGATGAGACATATTTAACACACATGTAAAAAACATACAATATCTTTGAGATGACCGCTTGTGCTTGTTGGCAGGTGAGTCAACAGTCAGTCGTCAGACGTAACTTGCCATCAATAGTTTGATCTATTGTTTTTTAGCAGCTATTGGTAATTTTTCAAGTCTTGCTCGATTTTACATGTAAACATGTTGTGGGCATTCTGTAACTCATCCCACTGAATGCCCAGCTGGGCCAAAGAGAGTTATTTCGACATATTCTGTTTGCAGTTGTGTATATTTTATGGTTACAAAGTGAGAGCCTGTTTTGTTTTATTATTATTATTTTTTATTTCCAACATAACTTTAAGTCGGTTAAAGCAGCTCAGTGCCGGACAGAAATCATCTTGGTAAATGCTGCAAAATATTAAAGGTGTGAAACGCACACTTCTTCCATCAATGCAAATAGAATCACAGTCCGGTGGGCAATCTCTTTTACCAACAGTTGTTATAGTAAATGTCAGCAAGACAGCTATTGAAACAAAACTCGAGTCGGGTATCAACGGAATCCTGTACAAAATCTTCAAGAGGATATGGACGTCACTCCACAACAGTCATACGTCACAGTCTCAGAAAATGTCCCGTGTACCACTATCTAATGTAAGATGAATATAAGTAATACACTTATCCATTGGAACTTGAGAACTGGCCATTTTAAATGAAATACACTTATTATTCACGATTTTCAACCAGCAGTTTTCTGTCTCCAAAAACACACCTCAAACAGACAGATAAATTTAATTTAAATCAGTACAGATCTCACCATTCATTTTCTCCCCCAGACTACAAAGCCGGTGAGGGAGGGTATTATAGATAGCCCTGTACTTTTTACTATTTCAAGCTGTTGCAGCCCGTTTATCTGTACACATTGCATTTACTTTATGCTCTTTATATAATGTACTACTCAAAAGAAGTTAAGGGTCAAAGGTAGATTTCAGCATGACATTTATGTGCACACAGCAAACATATGAAACAGAATTTCCAAGCATGAATGTGGTTCTAATTGGTTTGTGCAGTACATGTAAAACCTGCGCCTCCAAGGCGTGGAATAGAATGTGGTCCAAAGGATGAAGAACAGAGTTGAAAAAGAGAGCATCAAGCACCTTAAGGAAGAAGATATTAGCTAAACGCTTCATGGAAGTATCTTCCCAAAGTTATACCAGAAATACCAGGAGCTTCCGGGAAAGAAGAACATTAATTTCAACTCTGTCAGTGGTGAAAACTACATGGACTACAAACAGCCCTTGAGCAAGCTCATGATAGAGCAACAGGGGCTGATAATATTCACTATCAGCTCTTGAAGTATTTACCCAATTCATGTATTGCAGTGGGTTTAGTCATTTTCTATGAACAAAGGACTTCAGGAAAATTCCTTTCTTCTTGGAAGATTGCTATGTTGTTCATATACCTAGGCCTGCTAAGGATCATTCAGATGCATCTTAATTATCGACCGACATCATTAACTAGCTGTAACTAGCTTAACTCGCAAAACTATAGGATGAACTATACCGTTAGTGTGGTATGTGGAAGTCATTGCTCTGATTTCCAGCATGCAAGACTTTTCCCATATAAAAGCGAGTGAGCTTTGTCTCACTTACTCGCTGGCAACAACCGTAAAGTGACAACAGCACAATGAATGACTAAACAAGGACAGCTACCAAGCATTTATTTCAGACAGCTACCAAGCATTTATTTCAGACACTAAGTCCACACACTGAAGCTCGGAACAACGATGTTTGGCTCTGGTTTAAAGGTTTATATCATTGGCTGAAGAACTGCGGTGTATGGTGGTTCTTCCTGAGGTGAAAAGATCCAGCACTTCTTTGGTTGTATAGCCCTTTTCAGTTTCTGGAACAAATGTCATTGTTGAGAGTTATAAAGCTTATATGACAAGGACGTTCATTGTATTCAGACGTTCAGGCCTCCGGTTCATATACATTGGAGTTACATGTATTATACAAACACATACAACTTGAATACACGGAATATCACGCTTAGACATTGCATTGTGATTGTGTTGTGATATTTTCATGTTCATACAGTTGACAGTAATAGACAAAAGTTGACAATAATTGTTCAGCTGCCACAGTTGGTAACTTGGAGTGGTAGCATTCTGGATTTATTGTTTACGTGAATCTATGCGAGATGGACAAACAAATAAGAAATGGCATTCGTTTTCATTAGATGATTTACACAGTGGGCAGATTCCTGTATATCTGTCAATAGAGACATGTCTTCCTCCATTAATCATTAGGTTCCATAGGCCTAATACAGATCGTATTGATGAATTTCCCAACTGTTTGGATATTAAGTATCATAGGTACTTTTCAGGTTGGAGTCGGGTTTAAAACAGGACTTCTAGAGACGCCACTGCTTTGCTCATGAAGTCGCAATTCATTCAAGACTGCAAAAGGTGTTGTAATTCGAAGCTTGAGATGGTTTACTTTTACCTTCAGTCCAAGCATGTTGTTACTAAAACTTTGGAATGGTGACAATCCCACTTTTTGAATACGAATGTGAAGAATAGGACGAAAAACCGTCAATGTCAAGCAAACAATTACAAAACGTTTACACAGCTTTGTTTCAGATAAACGAGTGTAATTTGACAGTTCGTTTAAAAACACAAACACACTGTAGCCTTTGAAGGCTTGAATGAGTGAGTGAGTGAGTTTAGTTTTACGCCGCACGCAGCAATATTCCAGCTATATGGCGGCGGTCTGTAAATAATCGAGTCTGGACCAGGCAATCCAGTGATCAACATCATGAGCATCGATCTGCACAATTCGGAACCGATGACATGTGTCAACCAAGTCAGCGAGCCTGACCACTCGATCCCGTTAGTCGCCTCTTACGACAAACATAGTCGCCTTTTCTGGCAAGCATGGGTTGCTGAAGGCCTATTCTACCCCGGGACCTTCACGGGTCTGAAGGCTTGAAGCCTATAATACCATTTCATTCTGTCAGTATGTGTCAATATTGACACACGTATACAGCTAGAATCCCTTGGTACCACCTATAACGTTCACAACTGTCAATGAATGATCGTACCATCCTCTATTCATTTGATAACTTAAATGACAGACCCCCTCCTTGAAATCCGAGAGTCAATTTGAAATGGCCATTGGCTTTTAGTTGACGCTCATGACTGCACCAATTTCAGCACGTAGACAACATGCACATTTAAATCTTACCGGAAACGAAACTCCATTTATCATACAATGGATAAGACAAATACCTCGACAAGTGAAGCCCCGGGTGCCCGACAGACCTTCCATGTAAACATGACTGGGATTGGTAGAATGGAAACAAGGGAGATCATCCACCCTATGACATTGGCCCATCCGGGGAAGTAGTAGTCTCCATATTTAGGTGGACGGTAGCCATAGACGGAGTAGGCAAAGACAACCTGAAGTATTTATACATTATTACTATAATTAAATGATTATCATGGAAAAATTATTCTAGACACAATGGAGTGTGCATTTTGGTAGATTTATAGTTATTGTTTTGGTGAAACAACTGACAGAAAATTAAATTTAGTGGGAAAAACATTGTTAGGGATATGTGAACATTTTCAAATTATTATAGGAATCTATTTATTCATTGACATGCTGATGAAATATCAATCATAAAATACCATTATCCCCAACTTATTTTGTCCAGTATAGATTTAAAAGCAAAATATGGAGTTGCTGTACTCATCACTATTCTAGCAATATGTGAGCGGTCTGTAAATAATCGTGTCAAGACAAGACAATCCAGTGATCAACACAACAAGAATCGGCGAGTCTGATCGACCACATTAGTCTCTTACGACATACATGGTTTAATGAAAATCAGTTCTAACCTGAATCTTTACTGTAAATACCTAATATAAAAATAATTAAATTCAAAGGCAAATATGATTCATTCATAAAGAACGTAATCTGTTCAGACTTTAAAGCATCATCATACATATCATGCTTGTAAGAAAGTGGTAAATAAGCTGGGCAGATCATGGAGTTCGTCTTCGGTATTCGGGTGATTCAGGCAGTTACAATGCCAACATACATAGTCATTCTTTAACGGAACGCTAGAGGATGGTCACAAATGACGAGACGAAATTTCTAAAACCGTAGATAGCAAAAACAAACATTGGATCAGAACGAAGAGGGCGTGAGGTTAATGAATTCACTTACACTTGGCCAGAGTGCATTTGGCTAAACACGCTTTACGAGTATGAAGAGCATGTAAATTAGTTTTACGTCGTTTTTTTATGAATTTTGCAAAAATATCACGACCGGGGATAATAGAAATGGGCTTCGGACATTGTACCCTTGTGGGGAATCGAGCCCAAGTCTTCGGCGTGATGAGAGAATGCTCTAATCTCTAGGCTACCCTACCCATGCTGTACGTGTATCGGAACTCTGCTTGATACGTGCATGCATCAGTAGTATTATGATGAGATTCTTAGAAGGGAGTTTGAATACGAAATCCTTACTGTTTGACAGAAGGTCATGGATTTAATCACCGATCAAAAGAAAAGCAGACTTATAAGTGCAATCAAGTCATCTACAACGGACTCCAAATAAAACCTTCTCATATTGATGTTAGTAAATGCAAGTGAGAACATGTTGCTCTTAGCGGTGTTGACAAACAGACTCTTCTATAGTCCGGGTGGCCAGGAAGTTTAAGACGCCTCAACCAGCTGTGTTTTATTGCACCTCTTGTGCTCTCCAGGAACCTAGGATTCGAATCCTGCTTCGCTACGGTACCGTTTCCCGGTTTGTCCACGTCATACTCATGCCGGTGGATCCTACAGAATGTTAAAACGTCTGAGACCTGCAACAAGCTCTCATGCCGTTGAACCGGCGTTTACCCAACCAATTTCTGTCCTCTTTCAAAATCAGGCCGCAGATGAGCCCCATACTTACGAGGAACAGCACGGGACATACGTATTTCATACACAACTCAAGGACTCGAGGCATTCGTCTTCCCCACATTGCATCGATAGCTTCTTGTAATCTATGTGTTCCTGTGAATAGAATCGATAAATATGTTTTCACAACTTCAGCAAACACCCGCTACAGATCCAGGAAATCATCTTAAATACACACCCTTCAGCTGGAGGGGCTCCAGGTATCAGCAAGGAAACTCACCATATACACATGACATACTCGAGAATATCAACACAGACTCTCACCATACAGCCAGGAGACCCTCCGGGATATCAACACAGACTCTCACCATACAGCCAGGAGACGCTTCGTGTTATCATCACTGACTCTCACCATACCTCTAGGAGACGCTCCGGGATATCAACACAGACTCTCACCATACAGCCAGGAGACGCTTCGTGTTATCATCACTGACTCTCACCATACCTCTAGGAGGCGCTCCGGGATATCAACACAGACTCTCACCATACAGCCAGGAGACGCTTCGTGTTATCATCACTGACTCTCACCATACCTCTAGGAGACGCTCCGGGATATCAACACAGACTCTCACCATACAGCCAGGAGACGCTTCGTGTTATCATCACAGACTCTCACCATACCTCTAGGAGGCGCTCCGGGATATCAACACAGACTCTCACCATACAGCCAGGAGACGCTTCGTGTTATCATCACTGACTCTCACCATACCTCTAGGAGACGCTCCGGGATATCAACACAGACTCTCACCATACAGCCAGGAGACGCTTCGTGTTATCATCACTGACTCTCACCATACCTCTAGGAGACGCTCCGGGATATCAACACAGACTCTCACCATACAGCCAGGAGACGCTTCGTGTTATCATCACTGACTCTCACCATACCTCTAGGAGGCGCTCCGGGATATCAACACAGACTCTCACCATACAGCCAGGAGACGCTTCGTGTTATCATCACTGACTCTCACCATACCTCTAGGAGGCGCTCCGGGATATCAACACAGACTCTCACCATACAGCCAGGAGACGCTTCGTGTTATCATCACAGACTCTCACCATACAGCTAGGAGACGCTCCGGGATATCAACACAAACTCTCACCATACAGCCATCCTACTGCTAGACACTCCAGGATGGCAAACACTGCTACAGATGGGAAGACGACAAACCAGTCAAACAACGTCAGAACGTAGATCCCACCCTGAAGATGACATACATATAGTCAGTTCGTCTATCTCTCCTGGAATGTTGTCACCAGAGTGTCTTTGGCGGTGTGCAGAATGTTTTCCAAATTTTGGTTGACAGTCTGGCTACCTATGCCTGAAAGTTACTAGCCCACAAAATAATTCACCAGCCCAACATGTGAATGGAGAAACTAAGAAAAAAGTATTGCCATCAAGTTACTACCATACAAAAACAAACAAGAAACGCATGGTCTGGCTATTTCGCATACTGGTCTTCATTGAACACTACTGACGTTACACCTATGCACATAAACATAAATTAATTCGTTTCAATTAACTACTAACAGAGATTCCGGAGTGAGCACTAGTTACAATAGCGATCAAAATTGTGTCAATGGGTCAGTGAAAAGATGTCAGAGATGACACCGGGTGTACACCCTTGTGTTTCGTTCTATTCAGCTGTTCTGTTTTTCGTCCTGCTCCAGACACAGTGTGACGAGACCACTGTCCACTAAACGATACCCTGCATACCTGTGATATGTAGATGAGGCCAAATAGGGCGATGCTGAGTATGACAACGCATTTCACTGCCCAAGACCGTTTCTTCGACAAGCGGGGCAAATGGTCTTCTATAGCTGCAACGATGATCTCTATCCCGGGCACCTGCACAGGAGGTGATTGAGTCGTTGAGTGAGTGAGTCGGTGAGTGAGTCACGTACATATATAACGAAAATAGCATTAATTTTACAGTGGGACAATATGTACATATTACAAAGGGTATAGTGGTTTGTATGTAGTAGAGTGGCAATATTCACATATCGAAAATAATGCAATAGCTGTTTTTACCAGTTAGACAATATTTAAATATTGTAAATAGTAAAGTGGTTTGTATTTAATAGCTGGCAATATCTCCATGTTGCAAGAAGTAAGTGACTTGTATTTACTAGAAGGACAATATCACATATCGAAAATAATAACGTAGTTGTTGTTTACCAGTGGGGTAATATGTAAAATATTGTAAATAATGAAGTGTTTTGTATTTATCAGTTGGGCAATATGTCCATACCGCAAGTAGTAAAATGGTTTGCATTTACTAGTTGCACAATATGTTGACATCGCAGATAGTGAGTTCATTTGTATTTGCTGGCGAAGTGGTGGGGCAATATTTACACATCAAGCAAGTGATTTTCATTTGCCAAATAGCTGTCATGCTCGTATGATAATTCTTGACCTGGTTTTGAGGTTTAAGAGTTCAGAAATCGGAAGTAGTGAAATTCACATTTTCCGGTATGTCGCAAGAAGAAGCATTTTGTCCTTAAAACAACAAGTCAAAACCCCTGTAGAATATATACGGTAATGACATCATATACATTCACCATAGAGTCAATAGCAAGTGTCATCAAGGTGATAAAGGTCAGCGCCGACCACATCTGGGATAGCGGCAAATAAGCCATTATTTCAGGGTAGACAATAAACGCCAAGTTGAAACCTGTAATATGAAAAAAACCAAAGTTATAAAATGCAAGACACAAAATTTCAATTACACTCTCAGAACAAAATCGACGTATAAGTTGCAGTTACCTAATAGTATATATAACTATATCAGAAGCGAACTCGAATATTTGTCAGTTAAACGTGGGGTTGTGGGTACAAGAATGCGTGAGGAATGTGAGTGTGTGAGGTTTTTTACCCTTGCCTTGGACGGGCATTCTAGAAGTAGGAGTATGTTTTCATCGACATACATCTTCTTTACTCTGTCTAGGCGACGTTTCGACAAAGATTCTAATTTTGTCGAGCAAATGAGAACGACATTAGAATCTTACGACATTAGAATCTATGTCGAAACATCGCCTACACAGAAGAAGGAAGTTGCATATCCATAAAACTAGCCATCAACCTTGACGTTTGACGTTTGACGTTGGCACAACGCTGGAACACGTCCTGCCTACCTGGTATTGCTAGTGACACTCTTAGTGATCACATTTTTTCGATATCACTACTTAGTATCTAGACAGTGTAGTACCTGTATTGAACTGCAGTCCGTTTGGGGTCAAACGAGAACGTTGACTGATTACATAACTCGAAAGAGGAATAAATGCAGAAAACACAAATGTGACACATGGTCCTGAAACTTCTGTACTCAACGGGATCTGAAATCTGGCGTTTTATGATCAATCAGACAAAATCCTCTTTAAGAAGCTATCATGTAACATTGTTCTATTGGTGGTGGAACAACGCACTTGTTTTCGACTACTTTAATCATACATCATTCTCATTTGAACCCAAACG
Source organism: Haliotis asinina (assembly GCF_037392515.1). Taxonomy (NCBI): domain Eukaryota; kingdom Metazoa; phylum Mollusca; class Gastropoda; order Lepetellida; family Haliotidae; genus Haliotis; species Haliotis asinina. The sequence continues at coordinate 43,862,303 of NC_090290.1, read as the reverse complement.
GACTGTATGCATTTCAGCTTCTCATTCCGACACCCAGTAACCTTGCATGCTTGAGAAAAGAACTCGCATTAACAATAAGAGACTGTTCATAACGAAGATATGTCTTTGCCTACAATCACCAACAACTTCTAAGTCCAGCCGTTCATTTGCTGGCGTTATTAGAAACTGAATGGGTATCATTTCTGAGTTGTTCCGTCATTAAACTGGCCACAATGTCCCGTTTAGCAGAACTTTTAGATAACAGTCGATGTGATACTCACCTGATGATTCGAATGCATCGATACTTACGCCACGTAAGTAGGCCACGTGTCCGATGATAGAGAAGAAAGCTAGCCCTATGTAGACAGTGGTAGCAACGTCAACCAAACATACCACAATGGCATCTCTGAAGTTCAAGGAAATCGGACTTCAGTAATCTACACCTTTCTACGACATGTAGACACTGCTCTAATGACGCATAATGAAAAAGGATAATGTAGGGACTAGCTCAAACTTTAGCAACAATGATATGATCATTGATCATATACTATTACGATCCCAGACCTGATTAACGCATGTCATCGTATCCGAAATTGCGTAGATCCATACCCACCATGTTGATCACAGTGACTGACATACGCATCTCTCTACTGTATACGTTGGCATAACATTTATCGACCAAGTGACGAACTGCGACCAATCCTGTTGGTCACCTCTTGCCCAACCACGTCATTGGAAAACTTAATAAATACGAGCCAGACAGTGCCAAACATGTCAAACATTACCTTTGCAAGCACTGTGCACTCGAAGGCAAGGTTATTTCAAAATAAACATATCGTTTTTATTCTTCAATAAAAATAGTGCAATTTCATTTCTCTGGCTTTCTGGTCCACCGAGTGGTTGTCTGGCTTGCTTTCATGCTACAGCAGCATTGCAGGAGAACTACGGCATGGTATCAGGCACAAACACACTGTCAAACACAACTTATTTCTGGATGTAGATTGTGTAAGTGGTTGCTGCTACCGGCCATTCGCTCTTAAAAAGAGTCTGTTTTGCATGTCAACTTTTGACGTTGTCTTATCGTTATCTTTTAGCCATTCTTCTAGTTGATTTAGGAACAACAAGTCATAGCCTCTTCCCGTCGGACCCAAGTGACAATCTGCACTAATCTTGGACTACCTCTGTACACTCGGATTGGGATCGTAGACTAAACCTTACGTATGTGACATAAATGTAGCGATAAAGAAAGTAGCATAAACACGCCCAGACCGCGTTGTTAGTGAGGTGTTCCAAACCAGAAGTCAGGCTGTCCATTACAGGAGTTTCCATACAAGGTCATATTTTTCTTACTTGAAGCAGTTGTTGTTTATTCTGTTGTGGCCAGACATTGTGATGATGCACCCAGAAGCTACACCCATGGAGTACAAAGCGTAGCTGCAAGCTTCCACCCATACCTCGAATGACAGAAGGAAACACGCTCAGTAGATAGACTATCAGGAGCAAACACACAGAATAACCTTTGTGTATTTCTATTAGATATTCATTATACATGTACCTTACGACAATAAAGTCTATGAACTACGTGTACTTACCTTTGGGTCACGGAGTTTCTCGAACCTCGGGTAAATGTAGTAAGCCATACCTTCCGCTGAACCCGGAAGTAGAGAGCCCCGGATAAGGAAGACAGTGATGAGGATGTAGGGAACGCCAACAGTGACATAGACGAGCTGAATGAAAGAAGATCTAGGGCATAGGCACACAGATAGCCGGATGTATTGAAAATACATTGAGTCCACACACATTCAAACACACTGAGAAATACCAAAACCCTCTACACAGTACGCACAGCTGACACCTGGGCAAGCTTAACAAACATAACCTTGTGACAAACGAACTGAATGACACAGGGCGACTCTGACACCCCACCTGTGGAGATCAGGGTTAGAATTGGTCCTGCGAAAACAAAACATGCTTGTTTTTGGAGGCGAGTGACGGGATCACTGACCTGGTCAGTCTCGCGACTTCGTTGACACATGTCAAGGGATCCTAATTGTGCAGGTCGACGCCTATGTTGTTGATCATTACCATTTGGTCTACAAACTGCCGTCAGTCGGCTGGAATACTGCTGAGTGCAGCGTTAAAGAACAAACAAATCTCTAACGCCCCTCACAATATGTCCGAAGTACCACAGTGTTGTGGAGCTGAATGTATGCGTTAAAAGCTACAGTGGAGACTTTAGCTTTGGATTGCAAGCTGCTTGGGGTTATTATGGGATACTTATATAGCTTACATGTCCATGCAGTTAAAACAGGCTAATAACTATCAATTCCAGGGTGATCATACAATGATTACAGGTACTAGGCGCACCGAGATATGGTGGCAAACCCATCCTTTACCAGGTAAACATTCACAGCTGGGTGAACTGAGACGCATAGACACAGAATATTGTCCGAATACACTACACCCGAAACCAGTGAGCGAAATAGCCATTGGCTCACGAGACCCTGGCTAGTAAAATTCCCGTCGGCCCAGAAAATCTCCACTATCACTGGCCAGACTGGCAACTGAATTTTCATGGGATCATTTGTAAATATGTCACTCTTTAAAAAATCACACTTTTAAACACACATTTACATGCAAGATTAGGGTCTGATAAAAAAAACATGTACATCACATCGGTAGCTTAATTATGAAACCCGTGTCTACCTTTAAATTTTCGGACAACTGAGTAATTCTGTGGGCTAGTAACTTTCAGGGACAGATAGCGAGACTGACTAGCAAACTTTGGAAACTATTAAGCACACTGCCTGCTCGTATTCATGTGGCCACCATCTGGTCATTTACCATCGAGGTTGGTTAATACACAAACTTGTGTGCTATTCACTAGGGATTGTGACAGCACTGGGGGTTACCTTGCCTGTAACTTTGATGCCTTGAAATATCCACAGGAATAGGATGATGTTGGTGATGATCAGACACACTGCAAGATGCCATCTTATCCCACCTAAAGAATGGAGGCCGTCGGAGATGTTCAGTGTCTGGAACCTACCACAGAATAGGGTACATTAAACGTGAAAAACGTCACTACTATACTACTGATTCGTGCCGATCAATATTAACTCTGGCGTTTACGTTTTCTAGAAAGGGATAAAAGATTCAGGGCCTAGATCTTCGAAGCCCTCTTAGATCTAATATAGTCGTAACTTAATGTTAATATATAACATTTACGACCATCGTAGCACTAGGAGAGTTTCCAAAATCTTGGTCCAGGTTCTACTCCAGACATGGATACGTCTGGTGTCCCTAGTCGTGACATTGCTTGAATATTGCTTAAGTGTGCTTTATACTTTGGTCTCTTTCTATGACTGTGAAAACTGAATAATCTGATTTGAGTCACATATTGACAATACACATTGATACGCCAATGTTTAATATATTTCTTTAGAACTAAAACTCAGTCGTTTAACAGTATCCACGAAGATATGAATGCATCATCATACTGTTAACGTCATCAATCACCAATTACTCGGCACACGTATGGCTGTTGTGGTCAACATGCCATCGACAGAAACACGTTGTCGGAACTGGTTTGTATGCATGTACATATCTTCCTGTGAAATCCTGCTCCTGCATTAATTAAACGTGAGCCTGTTTGCCACCTTAGGTCAAACATCAGTTCCAGCTGTGTCAGTTTGCAAGTTCAAGCAACTATCACGTGTATTAAACAGTGACACTATCCTACTCAAAGTTTGCTAAGGGTCCCCACTTCAAATGTAAAGGTAACCTGGGTGCATTTGTGTTAACAGCCGAATGCAGTATTGCTGTAACAAATTGTTATGTGTCACGCAAAGTAAAAAAAAAACAACAACATGTGACCAGCTGTTAGTTAAATCGCCTATCAGAATGAAAATAAGTGATCAATATTGGCACGAGTTGAAGAAAGGAAAATTCAACGACAAAACGTCTGGAGAGCATGCGTGATCATGGGTGGACGACTTGCACCGCCCTTTATTGCCCTGAGGAATAGTCTTGCTGAGGGCAAAGGCAAAACTTTTCTACTACTTAGGGGAACGTTGCTGTAGTCTATTTGAGCTGTCGCACGGACAGGGACAAGGACGCAATCTGAAACTCGTTTCACACGTTTGCAGTAGGGCCGTAAAGTTGATATTTATCTTCGTTCCATACGTTCTGAAATTGCTCTGATATCGTTCAGTTAGTTTCAAATAGCTAATGCCCTTCGACTGATTTAGAAGCCTGGATCTGATTTTTCAAAACAAAAAAATGCATTTCTAAAACCAAACATCCAAAATACCAAACATCCAAAATAACTATAACAAAACTATCTACTAATTTAAAACATAGATTATCTGCTATACTTGAGTTAAATATTAATATCAATCTGGGAAATGCATTTTCCTACGTTTTCTCAACTATGAGTACAAACAGGCTTCTGTGGGCTGGGCTATTTAGCTATTGAGGGGTAAGGACTAGCGTCACGATTAGGATTAAGTCTAGGAGTCTAGGAACAATAATGAAGTTATTTTTTTTTACTTATGTAGTTTTCCCTTTTCTTAATATTTAGATGAATTACTGTTTGGTGTTTTTTCTTGATTGTCGGCTACATTTGGCGAGTCTGTATCATGATGTTCATTAACATAAAGACATAAATTTATTTTGCCCACACATTTCTGTGTTTTGTGGTCCTGAGTACTTTGACTCCCTCCTATCACACGGATCTGAAGTCCTCTGCGGGACCCTCTTGTTACACAACAAACATATGAAATAGCAAATAGGAATTCCTTATGATATTGCTGCTGATTATAATTCATGATTTCGTTCGGTGTGCTGGCCATTCGGGCTAGTTATGCCTGAAAGTTACTATCCCACAAAAAAATTCACTTGCCCGAAATTTGTAGACTCGGGATTCAGCATGAGGCTGTTAATATGATGAATATTTTATTTCCATTTTTTCAGTCGGAGAGAGTGATATATTTACAAAAGACCTCATGAAAATTCACTAGCCAGTGGGACCAGTGACAAACTGGATATTTATTAGCCACGGACCAGCGGGCCATTGACTGTTTCGCCAAATGATTATTATGCTTGCATAAGCCTGTCTGTGTGTTCCACGTATTCCCAGGGAGAAAATGGTGTTCCTCACCTCCAAAATTCTTCTGCAGCTGACATACCAGGAGTGGAGTTTGAAGTCAGTTTGCCAGTGTCAGGAAACGAATCAGTGACGTTGAACAGGATTGAGCTGTGGTTGACTGGGATACAGGTGGGTGTGTTCCAGGCGTTACCACAGTGTTCCCAAGGCAGGTGGGTTGAAAAGGAGTTGTAGAAGTAGTAAGTGACCCAGGCGAACAGGACGTTGTAGTAGGTGTAGAACATCCATGAACACACCACACACCCCACGCCAATACCTAGGAGGTGGAACTAGTTATGATGGATTTTATTTCGCACTGTAACAGCACTATTACATGTTTCACTGAGAAACAAGGATGAAGATTTACTACTACTGAAAACCACAGGGTTACATGATGCCACTATTTACATTCAGTCATGATACAGAATGAACATTAACGACTTTTGGCATTCTCTTTTCAGGCTTCTAACCCGCAAATACAGCTCGTATCGAGGTGGAGTGAGTGAGTTTTACGCCGCCTTTAGCAATATTCCAACGATATCACGGCGGAGGACACCAGAAAATGGGCCTCACACACCGTACCCATGTGGGGAATCGAACACGGGTCTTCGGCGTGACGAGCGAACGCTTTAACCACTAGGCTACCCCACCGCCCCGTATCGAGGTGGAAATATCAAGTACAACCAGTGTGCGAAATAGTTTCCAATTTCTGCTTGCAGGTCGGGCTTGCTATGCCTGAACGTTACTAGCCCGCTGAAGGCAGCGTAGAACTAAGCCAATTCACCCTCTCAGAATCGGGACGGTGGGACAGCCTGGCTATAAGCGTTATTAACCGAAGACCCGGGTGGGATTACCCACATGGGTACGATGTGTGAAGCTCATTTCTGGTGTCCCCAGGCGTGATATAGTTGGACTACTGCTAAAACGGCGTAAAACTAAACTCACTACTCTCTCTCTCTCTCTCTCTCTCTCTCTCTCTCTCTCTTTCTCTCTCTCTCCCTCTTTCTCTCTCTCTCTCTCTTTCTCTCTCTCTCTCTCTCTCTAAATCAACGTTTTACAAAGCAGTGTGACATGTGTTTTATCCACCATTGTGGAAATATGGTTTCAGTTGTAAAATTTAATTACAAATGACAAAAGGGTTCCTTACCTTTAAATGCTGGACATATGTCCCAGACTTTAATAGGGCCACTCTGAGAATACTGACCGATCGACATCTCCAGAAATACACATGGAATGGCGCCAATGACGGTAAACAGGACAAAGGGTATCAAGAATGCCCCTGTGTTAAAACAGGAAAGACCATGGTAGTTTTCAAGAAAAGACTAATATCCTAGCCCATGGCAATGAATGAACTTAAAAGTATCACTCATCGATGACGTCATAAAACAGTTCTAACCGTGTGATATCACTTGCATCAAATCAGTCCCTTTATTTCTGACCTGCAGTGAGTATTCACCGGTCTCACAAAGTACATATCGTCGTAGCATAGCGGAAAATGAGCCTTTATTAAGATTCCCACCATGTGAAATCAACTGCATCAAATCAGTCCCTTTAATTCTGATTTGCAATGAGTGTCAGCCGGCCTCACGAACTAGATATCGTTGTAGCATAGACAAAAATCAGTCTTTATTTCAAGAAAAAGGCTTCGTTGCATGTGACAGTAATACTTACTCACTTAGCTTCCTAAAGACCCATTTACTAAGGACATATTGTATTTATAATTAGTCGTATTGCACGTTTCATCCATTTCCGTGTCAACATATATATTTCTCGAATATAATACATGACATAATAGAACGAATAGTGTGCATTGGATATTTAAGTCATATTGGTATATTTTTGTACAACCATGTCTGACTTCTTTCTCGAAGATAATGTCTGATGAATAAATCTGTTAATATTGCATCTGAAAGTTACGCCATATTGATGTTTCTTGTTCCAGTGTTTTAATACAGAGGATACTAAACGACCTTCCGTGTAATACAATTTTTATTAAACGAGTTAATGATGTGTTATCAAACGAACGAATAACGTTTGATACTAATTCTTTAACGAGTTTAATAAAAATGGTATATCACGGAAGCGAAGCTAGTATTCGGACCATTACTCGCCAACATAAATTAACAGAAACTGCGACGAAAATGCCTACAGAGCGAGGACTCTCACCTTTCCGCGAGTCAAGCAAGGTCTAGTAAAACTGGGACAGTGACATTAACATTGTAACGTCACAACTTTTAAACCATTTTGACGTCATACGTCAAGCGGTATTACGCTAGTGTAATATTGCTGTGAAAATATTACACTGCAGTATCTTCAACGGGAGAGTAATAAACATGTATATTATTCTTTTTGAGCATAATACATGGACTAATGGGTCGAACAGTTTGCACTGGATAGTTAAGCTATGACGGTGTGTTTCTTGAACATTGATGGCACCATGTTATATATTTTATTATATATCCAAATATGAGTCATAGTTCATATGAAATGAGCAACGAGTTGAAGTAGTGTCAGTCTCTTTCATTATACACGATCCCCGTGAAGGTCCCGGAGTAGAATTGGCCGTCAGCAACCCATGCTTGCCATCAAATGCGACTCAGCTTGTCGTAAGAGGCAACTAACGGGATCGGGTGGTCAGGATCGCTGACTTGGTTGGCACATGTCATCGGTTCCCAATTGCGCAGATCGATGCTCATGTTGCTGATCACTGGATTGTCTGGTCCAGACTCGATTATTTACAGACCGCCGCCATATAGATGTAATATTGCTGAGTGCGGCGTAAAACTAAACTCACTCACTCAATCATTACACACGACGAAATAGAATGTGCATGGTAGTTTAACCTCGACAGTTTACCTCCTCCATTGCGCATGCAGTAGAAAGGGAACTTGATGAATGTGCCGGATCCGACACTGAACCCCAGCAGTGTGATGATATAATCCAGTTGACTCCGCCATTGTTGGTGAGCCATGACCGACCTGAATAATGCCAACAACAAAAAGTGGACGTAAGTTTGGATTCGAAAACCGCCATTATCAGATTTTTATAACCTTCATCATCGGGACTAAAAGACACACTGATTTTGACGAGGAGGCCTCATCAATGCCCGACACAGATTTTTATTTTCTTTTTTATATATGTTTTTCTGCTACAATAACATGAACAATGTGATGTACGTATCGACTTGTATTTGTTCATATAAATCACAATAACGTCCAACTTTTTAAATATTCCTTATTTCACATAACGTTTTACTATTGAGTTGTAATGAACTTGATTTAGTTTCAAATTTATTTGGACATTGTTTAGAAATTGCAAAGTATGTTTCTGCATCCTATTAGGGTGCATGGGGACAAAGGTCACCAGGTATTATCAGGTATCATTTTTTGACGAAAGTGACATTTTCCTGTATTAAGATAGTATAAATTCAAAAGTAGCCAGGGCATGGCAGATTTTATCAATTCATTTAGGCAATAATAATCAATCTGTGATATTGTTGATAGTTCGCCACTGTCATCACCAGATTTGACGCCATTATTAGTGGGAGTGATAAATACAGAAGCATCAGCACGATTGTCTTCCTCTGTGATTCAGACAACATGTATCCTATAAATTCTACAAAGATTCCAGTGTCATGGTGTTTCGTGATAATAATGCATTCAGCTTATCTGAACTAGTGCTAAAGAAAAAGTGTAGAGTGTGTTTGACCAAACTTGAAAAGAAAGCAAAACGCATATATAAATGGACATCTGTTTAATTTTGATAGAGTGATCAGTTCTGCAGCAAACGTTCTCAGTTTCATTTCACTGTTTGACTGACACTGACAGACACATTGTATGAAAGTCCGAACGTTGACACAAATCCACATGGCTTTTTCCCTTTGACAGCTGTGACCGAATGCTGAATCAATAATGAGTCTGACGACCATTGGCATCAATACCAAACCAGGTCGACGCAGTGAAGAGACAAGACGACGAATGACGTTGGATCTGGTCCGCTGCCATTCCTGAACCCCAGCTGTTGAGGGTTGACAAGTGAAGGTTGTAGTTTTCCGATTTGTCGATCCTGGTAATCCCAATAGTCTTCTATCGGAACATGCTGGTCAAGGCAAAAAATCCATGGAAGCGTTACGTAGAAAGTCGTTTTTCAGTCTTTCTGTATGAGGCTTTGCGTTATCGTGTTGGTGTGCAGTGCCCCGTGATTTTTGCTGGATAGATAGCAACATAACTGGTCAAAAACTTTATACCTATATGTTCGAGCATTCAGGTGGCCTGAAATATCAATAGTCTCTTTTCAGGTCTCCGCATTTCCCTCTCTCCGCAACCGGCTCCGAACTGGCAGACTTGACGAACGCAAGGAGGTGCCAATCGTTCACATATTCGTCTGTAAACACGAGCAGCCAAGCGTTCACCAATTTGTCTGTAAACACGAGCAGCCAAGCGCTCACCAATTTGTCTGTAAACACGAGCAGCCAAGCGTTCACCTATTTGTCTGTAAACACGAGCAGCCAAACGTTCACCTATTTGTCTGTAAACACGAGCAGCCAAACGTTCACCTATTTGTCTGTAAACACGAGCACGGCACTCATTACTAAAAAGTAAAATCTACTGTCGTGGGTGAACATCACACGTGGTCAATCACGCATCTTGCCTAGACCGTGTCAGTTTACGACGTCGGTTTTCAAAAGTCATAATCAAACTGATTTAGGAACGACGTGCTTGAATTCTTGTTCTCTTAGTCGCAGGAACTCTGTATGTCAAATGATGCGGTGTCGTCACTGCCATTGAAACCACCGTTATAAAACGATTCGCGAATGAATTGTCAGGACGTGGTGATCATCAACGGGCCTTGTCACACGTGGTTGACCACTCCAGGGCCTGTCTGACGAATTGCCTGTTTGTCTTAGCCATTGCATGTCTTAGCCAGTCAGATGACAGCTGCTCATTCTTATTCTTATGAATTTGTATGCAATATCTTGCGGTTTATACTTCCTTTTGGAAGCGTGTTCAGTGTTAAACGTATGGCTATTCCGCCGACCGATATTTTGAATTAGGAAGAAATTATAAAGTGTCTGCATTTCAGGTCGTGCAATCACTGAAAAAACAAAGTTTCCTTCAGCTTTTACTTGGTATCTGTAAATAAAGACCCTTGGGACCTTCGAAACTATGCACCCTACTGGGATGCGGCTACGCATCATGTCTAAGATCATACATTTTAATTATCATTGCACAAATAAAGCATTTGTCAAGTAAATTACACATACGAGAATGTTTACATGGAAAACTTAGACATTTATGATAGATGATTTTGAAAATGCAACACTGGCTTTGCTGAATGTCTCAAACCCGCCGCCATTTTGATTTTCACACATGCTCAAATCTCCTCACACCGACTCCGGCATAAGAACTCAGAAGCAAGTACTCCATCCCTGCATACCACTATCACCTAGCAGCCCAGCTGCTAAAAATGTTAAAAATGTCAAAATGCACCTGTTAGTACTATTTTCATAATAACTCTGAAAATATGTAACCAACTGGTGTGCATGCTGTTAGTGGGTCGGATGATGAAAGTGAGGCAATAACCGCTAACGGTGTTGAGAGCATATTGTATTATTACTTCCTGTAGCTTCATAAACGTGTCCTTCAATCCTACTGGAAACCCATTAACTCCCATCAACAGAATATTTGTACAAGTGAAGTTTTATTGAAAGTACCAACATTTGTAGGAAAAACAGTACCATTAGTGACAAGAAATTTGTTTTTAACGGACGCAAACTAACAACTCGCCCTGACTTTTGTCTTGCACATTGTATTTGTATTTGAATTGATTCCTATTACACACGGACCATAATATGCTGAGTTGCAACTTAGTGGCCGTAGAAAGGAAAACACAAACAAACAAACCAAAAAAGCACCACCAGCAGTCACCCCACCCCCCTAAAAAAATCAGCAAGCATTTTGTGAAGTTTACATGTTATAATGGAGACATGTTACAAGAGTGAAGAGTTGCGTCCCTTGGGCGCTATGATCAAAGGTCCAAACACTGGTTCGCCCCGAGAAAGTGTTTGGTTTCGTCTGTTCTATACACCTTCTCGTTGACCGTATTCGACCGCTGATTAATAATTATGAATGACCACTGTCACTTAATGACATTACTATGGCCATACCAGTACATTCTAACGTGCATTTACAGATCATGTCTGGATTTCACTGCAATGAAGGAATCTATTACTTACCAACTGACCGATTACCTGAGAGGTCCTGGCTTTACCATACCTTGAGTGTAACAGTGTGGCTTCAGGCTATGCTCATCAATTTGTGGTCGCCATTCAAGTCACGTATGTCACGTTTGCATCACGTGATGTCCAAATACGGTTGGCTAAGAAAGCGTCGTGGTTGAACAAATGCTCTAATGTGCCTCACTGGTGTTCGTATGAATATTAGCGTATGACCTCAGACTGTTTTGTTTCATACGTTAATCCATAGGGCTAAATTAAGTTTGATTTTTTAAAAACCCTTCAGTACAATGTGATTCTATACCAATTTTATTAGCAATTGTATTTTAACATTGAAATCACTGCAAAGATATTACAATTTCAGTATAACTTTAACTGCATATTAATATATAGGCGGTGATGTTAGCAATAAAGACGACTATGGTAATATTCACTTCACAGCAATAATACAGGTTTCCTGAATAGATACGGACAAACTGTAAGTCCTTGTTTGACTCTCCAACGTCTAAAGATGCCACTTAAAGAACTTCCTGAATAGCCTCAGTATCACTGGTAAATATGAGTTCCACAAAATGGTGGTCTTCTTGTAACTTGTAATAGAAAGTGAGATTCGAGACAAGAACTAGTTCTCATAATATACCTGAGAAAGAGACTTCATAGTGTTTATAAAAATATAGTGCAATTACCCATGGGTTTGTGGTACCATGTGGTACTTTCCAGAACTTTAAATATAGCACAAGTGTAAATATGGTACGCCACCGTTCGTCACTGAACGCATGTACAATGCATTACAGCTAAATAAATGTCGCCGGCACAAAACAACACACAATTGCATTGTCTGTACCAATGTTAAAGTTAGTTCGAGTGTTCATGGAGTCACTTCAACTTATGGAGCTGTGGGGTAGCCCAGTGGATAAGGAGTCTGTCGTCACGCCGAAGATCCGGGTTCAGTTCTCCACATGGTTACAGTGTGAGAAGCCCATTTCTGGCATTCCCCCGTCTACAGCACAAACGGGCATGGTCTTCATGACACAAATTACCAAAATTTACGAATCAGTTTAAATGATGTCCTATATCACTTGTACCTTGGGTTTATTTCATGTGAAGTCACTTGCCTTTGCGTGTGTTTGTTTCATTTCATAGCAATAGAGAAACTGTCACAGTTTTATCGCTTTTCTAACACACCACAACACCCTGCTTCCATCTGTACCTTCACCACATTCACATCATAACTTAACCGAAACGGCGCTTGTTTAAGATTCTTCACCACAAACACCCTGCATGGTCTCATCCTGACAGTATCCATGCAGCGAAACAACGAACAAACTATATCATTGATTGAGACACTTCCGTCGCGTTTTCCTCTTGATCTGCTTGTCGCCATTGGTCGCTTGGCGCTAATGCAGTCCTTAATTTCTGAAAAGAAAAGTGAGCATTCTTTAAAAATGTTTTAATCAGCTGTCCAATGACAGATTTTCTCTAATAGCAGTACGAAACCACCGAACCACGAAAAATGCTATCTGTAGACAGGCAGTAATGGGAAACGCTGGGTTTTTTGTTCTCGACCACAAATACGTAAAATGTGAAATGAAAATCCTTTTGTGGTATCAATTCAATATACTGTTTTTAGGACACGTTGAAGATTTAACACGAAACAGATATGAATGAGTTAATATGTAAAGTCAAGATGGCAATATACCAGCCACACTATGACAGGGATCTAATGTATTGTCACTATACCATAAAGAGGAAGAGTATAATAACTACCAATTGCTATGATAAAGCCCACGCCACAAGATCAGAATTGCGTGTGATCACCCTGGATGCTCAGCCTCCCTATGAAAGGCATTTAGAAGCTGGTATAATTCAAGTAAAGGTACATGGGTGACAACGTCTTTGTTGTATGTCAAATCGTTTCTGAGCTTTCCTTGTCCCTTCGTCAGATACATCATTGAGGTTTTATACTAAATATACAAGAAGCTAGAGCTGACCGTTAGGACTCGATACAATAATAAAACGGGGATATCGTCCACAAGTGAGAAAGGTAAGACTACCAGAAAACAGACAGAATTAATTGCAGTCAATCGAATGGGACAAGACTGTAGAATAGCACCCTGGCCTACAGCTACTGAAGATGACCAAGATATTTTATGGAATAATGGTCTTTAATCTTTCCACATATAGTAATATGATTAATAGTAATGTATTATGGTGTGGAAAGTTTAAAGAACATTATTCCATAAAATATCTATAACAACTTCCAAATGCCGCTAAAACATCATTAAACTGATGCTTTTACATCAAGAAATTAAGGTTATTAGTGTTGCTTGACAATTAATCAGTTCCATATCGAAACAACTACAACGAATTGCGTCTCACCCATGTATATCACGGAAGAGAAGCGTCTTAATGTTCTTCACATATAGTACTTTAAGGATAGAAGAAAACTTCAGTTGAATATTTTATTTTCCTACCATCCGATCTGGATTTGTGGCTTACGAACAAGGAACGTGTCCCAAAAGTTATTGATTATTCAAGTACACACGTGCTCTGAAAAATATATGCACATGTCTTCAGATACCCGTGAAGTTTCTGATTAGTAGTGGAATTCAGCGAGTCGTAAACGTACCTGGGTCTCATTCCTCAAAGCGATTGTAGCGCAACGACTGTCGTCAGTCTATGTTAAGCTATGGGAGTTACGATCACCTAAGGGCTAAAATCGGTTTTAGTAACGGGTCCTTGTGGTCAGACTCGCTGACTTGATTGACTCTATCGATTGATGCTCCTGTTATTCATCACTGGAATGTTCGGTCCAGAATCGATTATTTACAGACCGCGCCATATAGCCGGAATATTGCTGAGTGTGGTGTTACACAACAAATCAAACAGCCATCCATCATTGGCGAGTGACCTACCTCTTTAAGTGAAAATCCTTTGGTGGTGACAACTGTCCAGATGAAGACTACAGGGAAAGGCAGGACTGCTACAAGTGATATCATCCACCCGACCACATTGGCCCAGGTAGGGAAGACATAGTCTCCATACATGGGCGGTCGGTACGAATAGCAGGAATAGACAATTATCACCTGAACAGAAAGAATCGGAATTTTAATAACTATAGGGTCATATCATAGTGCTTAATTGACAGTTCCGACGCCAGTTCGAACGACATGTTAGAAGATGCAGTGAAGTAGCTGGTTCAATATTTGTTAAGTTTTAGTGAAACATTGTCAAAACAGCGACATACAAGAGTGCTAAAACCCACAAGCACTATGAGTTGATTCCAACGCCCAAACACAACAGACTATTGCATGTGGAAGACAGACTTCCCTTTGACCTTTGTGGTAACGATTCCTTTAAAAGAAGCTAGAGACAATATTGATTCTATTGAAGCCCCACCACATCTTCATGATGAGTTTATATGCTACTATAAAACATTAGGGTCTTCCCATACTTTTTGTTTGTAGTATATATCTTTACACGTTACCTAAACTTTTACACATGCCATTTAACTTTGAAACTGCTCAGAATGTAAAGTAGTTTAAGTAAATTTCAAATTAGTTTTACTTATTGTGAACAAGGACGAAACAAAACTAATGTCCCCCGTGTATCCACATTTACATCTCAGAAGGAAATGAAGAGTTTACCATGATAAGAAGGGGGCAGACATATTTGATGGCGGCAGAGACAATGGGTGGTGTGTTCTTGCCCCACATTGCATGGACGTCTCCTTGCAACTTCCGTATCCCTGTAACATACCTCATGCTTTAGTTCATTCATGCGCTAGATTCTTGGACGCAATTTGAGAACGTCATATACTGGGGTGCAACTGTAAATTTGTGGGTAGATCATTAATTTTTTTTATTTTTAATCTTTCCTTCACGTGTAGGATGACCACATACCAACATTATGTATTCACTCAACATATGCTTTTCGGAACAGACTATTTAAACCCAGTCATGCATTTCATGGAAGATCGGAGGATCTTAGTTTGCGACCTCGTCAAATGTGTGTCATTGTCGTATATTAGGTTGGTGTTTGGCAGCAGGCCCCTGATTTGGTTTCAGGTTTGCTGAGGAACAAAACAACATTCAATTCTTTTTTCAAACATCATTACCGTAACACCAGCCGACCCCGATGCACTCCAACAGAGCATATAGTGCTAATGCTGGGAAGTAGGCGAACCAGTCAACCAGAGTGATGACGTAAATTCCACCCTGGAAACAAGGGATAACAAACTCTAACACATTGTGACCTATTTAAACCAGAGGCAACGCTTATGTCGTAGCCTTATGTGTTGCTAAATCTAAAATGCGGTGTTGGTTGGATAAATAGAATAGCAGCAGTATATTATTGTGACGATCAGCGCAGTCATGTGCAGGTCAGCTGCGTGTAATTAACTGGTCGGCCAGAGACGTTTAATTTGTGGATGAGGAGCTGGATACTGGAGGCCATTCATGCATCGTAATACGACACAGGGCTAACTGACAGCCAGTAGTATATTTACACTGAATTCGTATTGTAAAGGGATTTGACCCTCGGACAGCGGCTAGGGAGGTGGACTGACGATCGTCTCTGTGATGCTGCATGACCGTTGCTGCACTAACCAGTCATTGCATATATAGACCACGAATAATTGTTGGGACTATCTGATGGACGTCTGTGTTTGAAGAAACAATATCCCCCAAACCCTTAGCGGTCTGCAATGCTTACTTGTAAGGTCGAAGTGGTCCAAATTAATGAGGATTAACGAAAAATACTTCTGGATCCTGCATTTACCTTGAAATTATGTTATTGAATCATTCATGGAAATTATCGATGTTTTGCGAATGCAATCGATGGAAGGGACATTACTCTAAATTTGTCTTTCTTGCGTCCTATGCAAAATCTAGCACTGGCTACGAAAAGATTTGCCTCGCATTCCAATGAATAAATTTTGACCAGACGTTCAAATGTAGTCCCTGTGAATATTAAGAAGGGGCGGCGACTTTACTGAGACAATACCTGCGGGGAAAGACAGCAAGATGCAAGATTCGATTGAGTTACATTGGTTGGCTAAAGTGTATGATCCGATACCCATGCTTCAAACAGTTCAAAATTAACCTTGAGGTTTTCGGTAAGATAAATACGTTGTTGTGGGTACATATTACCTCGCATTCCCAAAAAATAAATTTTGACCAAACGTTCAAATGTAGTCCCTGTGAATGTTAAGAAGGGGAATTACAGTATGGGATGAGGCCATACGACCTGGCAAATGGCCGTGTGACAACTAGTATCCCAGGTGAGTTCGGTGAATCCACATAGGGAGTATATCGCACTAGTATCTGTAGTTACAGTCCGCCGCCATAAAGCTATATAACTGCTATAAACACACAATATGAAAGAGGACAATGTGAGAGTGTTTTATGAAATGGGTAAATGAGAGACTGAGTGATTTTAGCCACATGGTAAGTATTTCATTCATATAGTGACTAAAGCAAGATAAACATTCATGACACATTAAGTATATAAACCTGCGGAAGACGACAGTAAAATAGCTAGAATAACACAGATGCAGATGTAAATTAGCTGTAAAACAAGTAAATGTTTTACGGAGAGTGAGTGGGTTTAGTTTTACGCCATACTCACCAGTAATCCAGCTATATAGCGGCAGTCTGTAAATAATTGAGTCTAGACCTGGGAAACTAGTGATCAACAGCATGAGCATCGACCTACGCATTTGAGATCAGCAAGTCTGACCACGCGATCCCGTTAGTCGCCTCTTACGACATGTCTACGAAGAATTACCTGCGTAATGTATAAGAAGTCAAACAGGAACATAATTAGCAGGAGTGTGAGGATGGTCAACCAACGATGTTTCGTCCACCGAGGGAACTGGTCTTCCAGGGAGGCTATTATGATATCTATCATGGGAACCTGTAAATAAGAAAATGTCCAATGTCCACTTTTCGCTCTTTCAACAATCTCGGAACAAATGAGTGCTTCGGGGTCAGTTATCTGAAAATGCATATTCTTTGTTTTTACCGAAAACGGAGATAGTACGAATCAAGTGGCAATGAACTGCTCACAAATACACTGCTTTCTGTTAAAATCGTGATCATTGGCTTACATACGCATGGCCCCTCAGCTTTTACGCCACTTTCAGCAATATTCCAGCAACATCACGGCGGGAACACCACCAGTGAGCTTCCCCATGTGGGGAATAGAACACGTGCCTTCGGAGTGACGAGGTAACATCTCGCCAAGTACGTTTCTGATTGCCATTGGTTACTCAGAGGTGAGGGTGTTGCCTCGTGATTAGCAACATTTGGTATACCGGGACATCCCTTTGACCGATACAGAGGCTAATGAAAGAGATGACACACTGAGTGATTTGGGTTTGTTCTATTTTCTGTGTAACGTCACACCCAGCAATGTTCCAGCTATATTGCGGCGATCTGTAAATAGCCAAGCCTGACCTGCATGAACCAGCATGAGCATTGACCTGTGCAACTGGGATACTATGGCGTGTCAACAAAGTCAGTGAGTGAGCGGGTTGGGGTTTCAGCAACGTTCCAGCAATAACAGGGGACACTAGGAATAGGCTTCAAGCACCTAGCCCATGTGTTGAATGGAACCAGAGCGAACGCTGTATCCGTTCGACCACCCCACCTTCTGCATGGCACCAAGGAGGTATGGTATTTTAAGTTCCACTCTCCATTTTAAATATTGCTATCTGAGCCAGACAATCCAGTGATCAACAGTTTGATTATCGATTTACGCAGTTGGGAAAGATGACGCAAGCCCGAACGTGTTAGTCGTCTCTTACTACATGCATCGGCTGCTGAAGACCAATCTGATTGGGACCTTCACGGGTTGAGTGAGTTGTGTAAAGTGCCCATATGAACAAATTCTCAAGTTATGATTCATGCTTTGTCACGACCATACCTCCATTGTACCATGGAGATGCTTTTAGTAAAAGTACCATTGTGTCTACAGCTAGGGACATCAAGGTCAAGAACGTCAAGACCGACCACAGCTGCGATAAGGGGAGATAAGCCAGCACTTCAGGGTAGACGATGAATGCAAGGTTGAATCCTATGAATGGAGCGGACGTATATATTTAGCCGTGAGCACAACAAATGCAAATGATTCCATGATGCCTGTACGTATCATTTTCCCCATTCATCGAGGCCACATGAAAATATACGTCAAAGCTAAATTCGGACGAACTAGGTCACTCTTACACACTTGAATTCACTGTTTTGTGTGGCCGTAGGTAATAGCTATGGCAATGGAAAATAGTAGATACTGATGGGAAGATTTTTTTATGGATAACAACATTATTTATTCTTTACTAAATTGGTATGAATTCTTACACCGCTTTCAAGCAAACAGAGCAACATGGAACTGATGTCTACTACTGCATGTATACATGATCAGGTATACAGATTGAAATTAATGACAATACGTAGGTATGGAATCAAAGGGACTAACAACGAAAACAATGGATGGTGGTAATGATGTAGTCACAATAAGAGGAAACACCTCACTTTTGAGGTTTTAAATCTTTCTAAGCGTTACCCCTTGCTCGTAGATTGTTAAGAATGTATCAGTGAGTGACAATCGTTTTTCGCTGCTTATCAACGTCCAAATTTGGAATCTATCCCAAAATTAGTAGTTGCATTATCACCGGAGCAGACCCGTCGACCTAACGCTGTTACCTGAAGATGCAAAAGCGTCTACATCCACTCCGCGAAGGTGAGCTACATGACCAATGATGGAGAAGAAGGCGAATCCGATGAAGATGCCGGAGAGTGCATCGAAGAGGCTACACACAACTGCATCCCTAAGAGACAAGTGAATGACTATGGTTTTACGTCGCTTTTAGCAACATTCCAGCAATATCACGGTACAAACGCTTTAATGACTATACTATCCCACCTCCCGGGAGATAAAGGAGAACAGGGTTTCATTGAGGAAGATGTGTCTCTTGAGCGTTAACTTGCACCCGTCTCTCGTTCGTATGGCTGTCCGTTGTCTAACGCCTCGCTCAGCGCTTTTTACTGCTATGAGGCAGCAGTGTATAATAATCGATCCTGTACCAGACAGTCTGGTGAGAGAAGTAAAGAACATCAACCATATCAGCGTGTCTTACCACGAGACTCCATTAATTGTGTTTTGTATCATTAATTCAACTGACATTTCTTAAATGCATTGACGACAAGTGCACAGACATATCCAAGACTACTGTTATTATAATTTAAAGATTTAAACGCTGTACTGTGATATTCCTCATTGGGAGATGCTACACATTTCATTTGTAGACAATTAATTACGTTTTACTGTTCATGTTCTTAGTATCAACCGTTAGACACTGTGATCAGCCATACGTACGAACTAAACGTGCGACTTAACACCCAAGAAACACCTTTTCATCAATAAAGCCTTGCCTCACTAGTTAGCTTCCTCTTTAAGTGGGCTGGGCTGTGGTAATACAGAGATCGAAGCGTTCGCCTGTCACGCCAGATGGATAAAATGTGTGGTGCCCATTTCTAGTGTACCCCGCCCTGATATTTCTGGCGTATTGCTAAAATCGGCCGTACTCCCTCAATCACTACAGAGGCATGAGAGAATCTGCATGAGCTTACAAACTCGGCACGTATTTATAAACATGACTACTCAGCTAGAAACCTTCTGCAATGGTAGTGTGGTAGCACAGTTGTTAAAGTGTCCAGTACTCACGTCGAAGACCCGGGTTCGACTCCCCACATGAGTACAGTATGTGGAGCCCATTTCTGGTATACACTGCCGTGATTTTGCTGGAATATTGCTGAAAGCGGTGTAAAGCAGTTCCGACTCACTCCCTACTGTTTGAATGTTAGGATTCAAGGCAAAATAAAACTGAATAAATTCTTCTCCAAGTACCGTATACATACTGAATGTTTTCACTGTTAAGTTACGAATATGTACTGTGGTTTACATACCTGAGACCGTTCTTTACATACCTGAGACAGTTGTTGTTCTTCTTGTTGTGGCCAGACATTGTGATGATACAGCCAGTAGAGACACCAAGAGAAAACAGGGCGTATCCACACGCTTCGATCCACACCTATGAGAAGCCACAATATTATCTCTCTTACTGATCCAGTACTAACGGTGATACAGACTACCCTCATGACCTCCTAGCATGACGACATCATGACCTCCCATCTGGGTACGAGTACACGTGTCAATCAAGTAAACGACTCCGACCAGTGAAACCTGCAAGTTGCGTCACAATGACTAGCATCGACTGCTGAAGACCAGGGCCCTCCTGCACAGAGCAATCTTAGTTACAATCAATCTTAGGCCCCTACAATCAACTTTACAATCACCGTACAATTGCTCTAATCCACTTGCACAAACACGATCTTAAGACAGCATGGATTTTAGATGGCAGTCTTAAGTAAGATCGAACTCTTCAACGTTGGAGGTAGAAATTTCTTAAACTCGACTCCTGTCTACAGTTGTCTTCAAGTGCGCCTAGCATGCAGCGCAAAAAAAAACGTGGAACTGGTTACTGCACGCAAATGAGATCACTTCTTTAATCGCACCTTGCAGATTCTTCATCAAAACAAAACAAAACAAACAAAAAAAACCAAAAAAAACCCCCAAACCCCAACCCACAAATCTTTGAAGGAAATGATAACCTTGAAGAAGGAAGCGATAACGTGGAAGGTAACATGTATAATCACTCGTACCTCAGGGTTTATTCTCTATTTTTTCTACTATCCTTTCCTTGTTTATCAAAAAGGTATGGTGTTCATACTTTTTTCCAACACTGAATCGGGTTAGAATTGTACTCTATGATATCGACTCGATACTGATGTTGTTCACTACCTCAAATAACGATATTTCAGACGTTAAATCGATGTTGCATTCTCCGTGTTGTTGAAGTGTCGAGGCGAATCATACAGTTTTATGCAATATAAAAGCAATCCCCAAACGCAACGCTAATTATTTGCGTGAAACTGACAACTTGAACGCCATTTTGCTACTGACTACAATGATCTTAGCTCCTTACAATTGGTTCCGACCAACTGTAAGTTTTGATTGTAACTTACAATGATCTTAGCCTACAATCGCTTTGTGCAAGTGGATGGCGATTGTAGCCGAAGCCTAAGATCGCGATCTTAAGTACTTACAATGATTGTAGCTCTAAGGTCGTTTTGTGCAAGTGGGCCCAGGACCCACTTGCACAAAGCGATCTTAGCGGTACAATTATCTTTAGCCTATACTGGAGAATGGGAGTTACAATGATTGTAGTGCTAAGATCGCTTTGTGCAAGTGAGCCCAGGGCCGGCTTGCACAGAACAATCTTAGTTACAATCAATCTTAGGCCCCTACAATCAACTTTACAATCACCATACAATTGCCCCAATCCACTTGCACAAAGATGATCTTAAGACAGCATGGATTTAAGATCGCAGTCTTAACTAAGATCGAACTCTTCAACTTTGAAGGTAGTAATTTATCCTGTCTACAGTTGTCTTCAAGTGCGCATAGCATGCAGCGCAAATAAAACGTGGAACTGGTTACTGCACGCAACTGACATTACTTCCTTAATCGCACCTTGCAGATTTTTCATGAAAACAAAACAAAACAAAAAAAAAACAAGCAAAAAAACACACACACATTTTTGTAATGATAACGTGGAAGATAGCATATATGATAACTCCTACCTCGTGGGTTATTCTCTAATTTTTCTACATTCTAATATTATTTACGAACTAAGAATGTCATAATGCAACCACAAAAATATCACTTTGTATGCAAATATTGAAATACAAACAAATACATTAACAAATCTGGATTTTGAAAATTAAAAGATAACGTAAATCATACACACAATTTCCTTATGATACAACACCTAAATGTACCATGATTTGTCTATGGCTGTCAATGAATCTGAGTTTGGCATCTGGTGGTTGTTATTTGGAGAAACATCCCAAATGTAACCCACAAGCATTAGATTTGTAAAGATATGGAAGGGTGACATGACTGTGGGAGCGTTGTGGAAAATGCATGGCAGGGAAATATGAAAACGATATTATTCCGTGTGTTGTATGTGTTGTTAAATACTTATCCACAGTATGTTAATTGCTTTACGCAATTTTGTTGATAATTATTTTTTCTTTTTGTTAAGAAGCTTTTTTACGCAAATTTCACATGTCTCAGCAAATGTATTTTCCTGTTTGAAGAATACTTGTATTATATTTAAAATGCATAGATTAAAACTCTATTCTCTCGTCAGAAGAAACATAAATTTTACGTTATGCAACTGTAGATTATTATAATGATAAACCTTTGACATGTATATGATCGAAAAGAAATATATGTGGAGATCTGCGCTGTCACAACATAGCATACATTGTATTTGGGCATGGAAGATTTTACGGCAACGGCATAAGGGAAATCAGAGGGCAAAAAGAGTCAAAGTCAACAGACGTCAAGGACGAGTTCACACGTATGTCAACTCTAACAGACGGTATGAAGACATCTTACTTGCTTGACAAGTATTAGAGAACCAGCGCAGTGAAGGCGTTTGTTACAAGCAGACGGGGCAAGTAATCTAAACAAACACACGTGGTTGCTACAGGAAGATAGTCGATTAAGCATTATGAAATGATACCTTAAGTACTTACTCTTGGTTTCAAAAGCATTTCAAAATCGGGGTAGATGTAGTAGTACATTCCTTGCAATGACCCCGGAAGTAAACATCCCCGAATGAGGAAGACGGCGATGAGGATGTAAGGTATGGTAACAGTTATGTAGACAAGCTGGAACAAAATGCTTCTTGCAGACTGCTGATCAAAAGAACAATCAAACACACAGGCACTAAATTTGGCAGTGATATTATCTCTAGTGGTATCGACACCGCACTATTTGAGCTTTATGAAACGACATTCGAGTCTGTACCAGACAACTTGAACTTATGAGACATATCCACGAGTACCTGGTTACAGTGAAATACGTTGAGACAAATCCTTAAGCTTAAACATCCGATCTCATCCTAAAGAAACAGATATAACACCATCATTTGTTGATTCTGCACGTAAAGCCAAGCGTGGGTGTTTGCCTCTGTTTCTAAACCGCAGTCCACAATGTATCTATTCTATATAGACAAGAAAGCTATGAAGAAATTGCTTCAGCACCTGATACTCATCTGTGCTACATCAAACATTGAAGTCCCAAGGAAATATATAATAATAGTGACCCATGAAGGTCCCGGGGTTGAACAGGCCTTCAGCAACCCATGCTTGGCCTATTACGACTAGGCTTGTCGTAAGAGGCGACTGACCTGTCATCGGTTCCCAGTTCAGGAGATCGATGCTCACGATGTTGATCACTGGATTGTATGTTCCTGCCTCGATCATTTACAGTCCGCCGCCATATAGCTAGAATATTACTGAGTGCGGCATAAAACTAAACTCATTCACTCATTATAATAATAGTTTCATCGCACGAAGAAGTCTTAATTGTCAAACTTGATCAGTGATGGTGACAGAAAGAAAAACAGCAGTGACAATAGGAAATATGATTAACACCACGAGCATTTACACATCTGGGATACAATGACAAGTGTCAACCAAATTATTAAGCCTAACCACCAGGTCTCCTTACTCGTCCGTTAAGACAGTCATGGCCTGCTTAAGATCAATTTTAAATTTAAACGTACTATGAAACATCATTGCTCCCATATTACTAATGTGACGATTGAAAGTTCTCACTGCCTTAAGAAGAAGGACATGTATAAGTATAAAGAGGCTATTACCTTTCCAGATACTTTGATTCCTTGGGCAACCCATAAGAACAAAATGACATTTGTAACCGCCAGACATCCCGCCAGTGGCCATTGTATGTTTCCCAGATGTTCCAGGCCGTCGGATGTGTCCAGGACATGGAATCTACAGGCAAGACAGATACATTGTCAAAGGTGCATAATTAAATGAAGGTTTGACAAATGTTTCAGAGAGACATGTCATAAAAACTTCATCTGGCAATCTTCATCTTTGAGAAAAACAAACGCCTCTCTTCACTTCTGTATCCGATGGTTCTCTAAAGGATGTTGACATGCTCTGCAAGTTTCGGTCCAGTTACATTTCCATGTTAGAACGTGCGAATAAATAGTGATACACGCTGCAATCAGTCATTTGCAAAAACAAAGTAAACCCTCAGTAACTGGATTTGCCACAAATACGTATTGCTACATATACTTTAAATATTGAAGTTACTGCATTTCTAGAATTGATAACATACATATCTATATGTCTACCAGAGACTGAAAATTCATTTCTATTTTTATTAATATTAATTTCCGCCGTGAATATGAACTGTTTTAATGAGTGGTCTATGGTGAGTTGATACCATGATTTATCAATCAAATACAAATATTTCCCAAATTCAGGGTAAAAGTCATGTCAGAGGCAACAGAATACCATGATTAATCAATCAGAATGAAGTATACTCGTGCCAATAACGGTTGTCTCCCCTTTCATTTTATGAACACGAATGGAGGTGACAACGAGTATTGATTATTGGGTATATTTCCCGAATTCGCCGTGCAATTCACATCAGATGCAACAGAAAGGTGAGTAAAAATTCGGAAACCAACTATATTCAGTAGACGGGACGTACCTCCAGAACTCCTCTGCTGCAGTTCTACGATCACCATCCAGAACAACTGATGTCAAGTTGTGGACAGTCATGTTATTGATGTCGACAGTGACGTTATTGTTGTCGACAGTTACGTTAATGCTGTCGACAGAAGATGGGTTATTGGTGGGTACATACGATACACAGTCTAGGGTGTTCCAAGTGTTACGGCAGTGAGTCCAGGGCAGCTTGGTTGAGAAGGAGTGATAGAAGTAATACATGAACCAACCAAAGTAGACGTTGTAGTAGGAATAATATAGCCCCGAGAATATTAGGGCCCCCACACCAATGCCTAAAACATGAAGGAAATAACTATGAGAATATGCAGGAAACTCATAAAGCTGAAACAAGACCATTAGGCTGCATAAAAAAATTAAATGTTTCTCGGGCACATTTGTTTCAAAAGTGACGAGAGTGGTAGAACCTTTTTGTTTTAAATGATACAGCTTGGAAAGTGTAGCACGTGTTCATGAGTTGTAGATTCCGTCACACTCGTTCTTACAGATACTCATTCTTATACTGCACAAACTGGCTCGACTGGGACGCGGCAAAATCAACATTATTTTTTTTTAAATGACAATAAAAATTTGTTACGAGCACAAATAAAAGTGACGCGCCAATGCCCGAGGAACATTTCACTTTTTTATTTAGCCTTATAACCATGGGAATATGATCCTCTCCTAACAGTGAGCATATGAAGGACTCGTCAATAGGTGTAACAGGATTTGTAGAATCAGTAGGATATGATTGTTGTTTAAAGTCCCAGCAATCTTCTAGTTATGAATAAGACTGAGGACCGACCTGACCAACAGACTCCGTTCTGTCTACAACAAGCATGGACAGCTATAGAACTTTCACATCACACATCAGCATCCGGTGTTGCTTAAAGTCTTTCTTGCAGGCATTCTAAAAGATTAATTACGGTTGTCCTTTGGGCTTTTTCTGAGAACACATAGACGTAAAAGTTCAATTCCGAACTTTCAGGCAAGTAAACATTTTAGTTTAGCATGTCCTAAAAGCAGTCCTAAATCAAGAATTCCTATCAGCTTTTCGACGCATGTTTAACAACAGTCAATATCGTTGAAATCCTGTTTCTATACAGGACAATCTCAGAATATGATTATACAAAACTTCAAGTATACAAGTGACACATCTATTCGCAAAGTAGGAAGAAGTAACCGGTATTTATGAAACATATAATAAAGGATGATTCCATACAAACTTCTGTTTCAAGAAGCCTCTAGTATTTAAGAAGTAACTGATGTCAAGAAAGTGAGAAAGAAGTCATTCCTGTGTCATAGTATCCCAGTTGTGTAGATCGATGTTCATGCTGTTGATCACTGGATTGTCTGGTCCAGACTCGATTATTTACAGACAGCCACCATATAGTTGGAATATTGCTGAGTGCAGGAATATTGCTGAGTGCTGGAATATTGCTAATTAGACTATGCTCAAGCGCGAGCGAGCGAGTTTAGTTTTACGCCTCACTCAGCAATATTCCAGCTATCTGGCGGCGGCTATGCTTAAAACATACGTTGCTTTTTAGGAGTTTATGATTGAAATCTAAACTGTCATGAGAGTAATATTTGTATTTTTGTATTTTTGTATTTACAACTTAACGGATTTATGAACAGAATATTCATCGTGGAGTTTACGGTAGCTTATCTGGTTGGAGCTACTGAACGTTTAAAACTATCCTAGAACTCAGTGCCTGTTTTGCATGGCCAATGTTGGCTCGTCAACTACCTATGCAGATAGCATGCCAGTATCCTTGGCGACGGTAACGTACTGTTAAATTAGCGTTGTCAGAGTTGTCGTGGCAACAGGCTATATCTCACATTTTATTACCGAATTGTCTGAACGAATTGTCTGAATGTTTAACCTGTTCGAGAACAATTGGTTTTGTTACTGATTCTCAGTGGTCTATGCTGATGCTTTTTACAACGAAGGGTTACATAATGGCGTGTTACATTACACGACACGAGGTGTCATTGCATTGTTAAATCCTTATCGTTTACCTTAACTGGATAAACTTTGTCGTTATGTATCAACTGGTATGGTAACTAAGGCTTCATAAAAAATTAAATGTTTCTTGGGCACATTTTTTTCAAAAGGGCGGTAGGACTTTGTATTTTTTTAATTTTTGATGGAAAAAGAGGTCACGAGGGAGGGACACATTTTTATTTCTTTTTTTCTTCTCCCAGAAATACAGCTTGGCAGTACGTGTTAATGTGTTGTAGATTCAGTCACAATCGTTCTCACAGACACTCATTCTTATGGTGCACAAATGGATGATCAGGACGTATCAAAGTCAAAATTATTTTGAAATGGTAATAAAATGGTTACGCGCACAAGTGACGCGCCTATGTACGAGAAACATTTCACATTTTCTTTTTAGCCTAAATGTTTTGTTTCATTTCCCTTGAATGGCACCTGTTCCATTGAATAAAATACTAACAGTTGTGGGTCAAAGATTTTTGAGTGAAGAACATGAATGCATGATTGGTACAAAAGGTATCTGATATCACAAATGAGAACTTACTTATTTACTTACAGTGTTTGAATCTATGAATCATATATCCATGCTGAATTCAGGATTCAAATTACAACCATATTGTGTAAATCATGTCAAAAGAAGACATATCATCTTGTTCGTCTTTATCACATGACAACCAGGAGTGATACCCTCCACTTATAGCACATCGCTGAACTTGAAGAATATGGATCCATATTGTCAGCACCGAAATGCATCTACACAATGCAACTAGAAGACGTCATGACACATTTTAATCCTCCTACCCTTGAAAGGTGGGCAGAGATTCCAGACCTTCACGGGGCCACTTTGCGAATACTGCCCTATCACCATCTCCAGGAAGACACAGGGGATGCCACAAATAACGGTAAAGAGGAGATAGGGTATCAGAAACGCCCCTGAAAGTTAATTAAATTCCTTAATTAAACCCCTGTCATAAAGACCTTGAAACAAACATACCCAATGGATCCCAGGCACATCTGGAATGCGTGGCAAGTCTAGATTACCACAAATTCTGAAGATGAAGAAAGTGTCAGTGCTCCTTATCCTTTGAAATATTTTACTTTTATGCTCTTGGAAAGACTCTAGTGTATACTAAGGGTTAAACGATGTGACTTATTTTTTTATGAAATATATTTTCTCGTTTGAATAGTCCTGTTCCCTCGCAGTGGCACAATGGATTGATATTATATACAGCATAATTTCATTGCTATGATTGCAAAGTATGGCCATTGGACACTTACCTCCGCCATTCCGCATACAGTAGAAGGGGAACTTGATGAACGTGCCAGATCCGACACTGTAGCCGAGCAGGGTGAAGACGTAGTCCAACTTGTGACGCCACTGTTGATGCATCCTAACGACTTCTAAACTGAAGGGCAGAAGAAAACATAAGTTTACTTTTATGCTGCACTCATCAATACCCATGCTATATGGCGGCAGTCCGTAAATAATCGAGAGTAGATCCAGGGATCAAAGGCATGAGCATCGATCAACGAATTGGGATACGATGATATGTGTCCACCAAGTCTGCGAGGCTGTCATCTTCAAGAAAAGATTAATATATAAGCACCTGACACCGTGTTAACTACCTTTACCAATCATCATCATCACGTTGCTGCGGTTTCTTGTTGTTTAACGCCGCACTCAGCAATATCCCAGCTATGTGACAGTTTTCTGTAAATAATCGAGCCTGGACCAGACAATCCAGTGATCAAACGCATGAGCATCAATCTACGCAGATATGTGTCCACCAAGTCAGCAAGTCTTTCCACCTAATCCTATTAATCGCCTCCTACGACAATTCACGGCTGCTGAAGATCAGTTCTAATCTGAATCTTCACAGGGAGATTTGACTAAGAAAACACAGACGCTATTTCGTACTGAAAACAGAACGAACAATTGAAACATAATGTCCAAGGCATATACTTCTTTCCCGTGTTTCAGTGTTATGGCCATCTAGTGATTGACATCATGACCATATTTCTACGCATTTTGGACACCGCCCATCGTTACACAGGCATGGGTTGCAGAGGACTAATTCTAACCTGATTTCCTTTTCGTTCTAGCAGATTATCTATCTGTATCACCTGCAGCTTTAATACAGATCGGTGGAGCAGTTTTGTGGTTTAACATCGTAACATCGAAGTCCCTATATCGATTCCCTGCATGGGAAATATGCTTGAAGAACTGCTCCGATATTGCTGGAATATTGCTAAACGCAATATCTTATTCACTTATTCATCTCATTCATCTTATTCACTCAGTTTCTTAAAACTGGCAGAAACATCAGGAATACCAAGTTAACCCACAAACACTTGTAAACAAACCCCATATTTAGTTGTATGTATACGATGTTGGAAGAATACGAAATCATTGTTGTTCCGCATATTGCTATGTTTGCGCATAGCCTCCATATACACGTATGTGGCTGGTGTTACTGTAAAGACCTGCTGCAGACGTTAAATGATTAAATGAAATACTAGTACCAGAACAGCAATGATGTCGCGTGGATAATATACAAAATGATAAATTACCAAGTACAATTAGTTGGGTTTTAGAAACGTAACTGCATGCCGACTCGCATCTAACATACCATTGCACGTTGTTAAAGAAAACACCCTTGTCATTTAATGACAATGCGTTCCAATTTAGGACAACTTTAGCGTATTTTAATAATTATTATACATATGCAAGCATAAAGAGTCATGACCTATTACAATACATTCACTGTCTACATGTACACTTAACGCATGGAAAATACTATATATCTCAACAAAACTAGGAACGCAGTGTTATCGCAGTTTTAATGAAAGGGCCAAAAGACAAACTGAAAAAACAGCTTTACAGGATATTGCAAATGAAAAAAAGATTAAGCAGTTGTCTGTAAAAGGTGAATGATTTAAAACATTTTCAATAGCTGAATCATTTTTGCATCGGATATGTCATCGACAAATGAAGGGATGGAACGACTTTAAACAAACTGTCTGCAATATGGTGTAGAGATGTGTCCTGGCCATACATCGTAGATGACCATGTGCGACAAAATATAATACACTGATCATGTCTGGTGTAATTTTGTTAAAAACAACAGACAGTCGTAACGAGTGAGCATATACCACAAGAGTACGACGTGTTCAGTCGAATTGTTCCGACTTGGCAATTCATGTCTACTTGTGAAGCATGAATCTCCTCCTTCTAAACAGTTCTTGTACGAGGGGATGTCAATAAGTTTTGAGCCTTGAGCATTTTTCATACCCAGGTGTCACAGCCTATGGTACGACATTGGGGTGTAGCTGATGTGATATATAAGTTTTGGTATCATACTCTTAGAAGTTATTGAACAGTTTACACTGACAGAAAGAGACCCCCCTCACGGCAGTGAAAATGAATAAAATTGAGTATACAGTAGTAATTAAGTTTTTAGTTTTTAGGAAACTCGGCGAAGAACATTGAAGAAACCTAAGGCTTTCAGCAGTTTATGGGAAGTCTTCACCTTCATCTGCTACCATCAAACGATGGGTCAATGAATTTAAGCATGGTAGAGAGAGTCTTGAAGATGACCCCCGTCCAGGTCGCCCAACAACAAGCACTAGTCAGGAAAACATTGACAGAGTGCATAGACTTGTGCTGGAAAATCGTCGAATCACACTCCACGAGTTAGAGGAGACCACAGGCATTTCACACGGATCCATCGAGACAATTCTTCATGAAGATCTCGTCATGTCTAATGTGTGCGCACGATGGCTGCCAAGAATGCTTACAGATGAAATGAAGCAAACAAAGGTCACCATAAGCAACTCCATGCTAACCAGATATAACAAGAATCCAGACGATTTTCACTTTAGGCTAGTAACCTGTGATGATACCAGGATCCACCACTATGATCCTGAGAGCAAACAAGAATCTATGGAATGGAAACATGTCACTTCTCCCAGGACCAAAATGTTCAAAGCCTCCAGATCAGTGCAGAAGGTAATGGCGACAGTCTTCTGGGATAGTAAAGGCGTCATCCATATAGATTACTTACCAAAAGGAAGAACAATGAATGGGGAATATTACGCTAACTTGTTGAGACAAGTGCGACAGTCAATCAAGGAGAAGCGCCGGGGCAAGATCAGACGTGGTATTCTTCTACATCAATACAATGCTCCAGTACACACCTCTCGCGTTGCAGCCGCTGCTGTCCAGGAATGCGGGTACGAAATCTTGCCGCATCCCCTCTACTCTCCAGACCTGGCACCAAGTGATTACCATCTGTTCCCAGATCTCAAGAAACACTTGCGTGGTCGTAGATTTGAGAATGATAATGAGCTTATTGCTGCTACTGAGGCTTGGTTTGAGGCGTCTTCTGCAGAGTGTCTTGACTCACAAGAGGACTATGTTGAAAAGTAAATGTGGTTCATACCAATATTTTGAGGTTATGCAAGGCTCAAAACTTACTGACATCTCCTCGTACCTACTTGATGTTAGGCAATGGCTGTCTTTCCATTTCCACGTCCGATGTCTGTTTCAAAGTGTCAAAGTTAACAACATTAACTCTCTCTTCACATGATGAGAATAAATTACCGGGCAAAAAAAAGGTATCACCAACTTTAATTGGCTCAACAGTAATAACAGTATGAGAATATTTATGACGCGCCTTTTCCAGGCCACTCTCCTGATCAAAGCGCATACATCTGACCAGTTGCTCCCTGGACGCTGAAATCCAAATAAAATCCCCGGATAAACCAAACTGCCTGTTAGGAGCTTGAGCGTAAATAGCCTCGAGACTTATTTTACCGGGTACCCACTTTCTGCTGGATGAGCAAAGAAAACTTGTAACACGCTAATTTGCCTTAAGTGAGACCACAGTCAGTTTGTAGCGTTTTGATCAACTTAGGACAAGAGTTATTTAACAAGGGATCATGGATTCCAATCTGTAATGCTGTTTTGCATTACAAGGGGGTAAGCTCAGTAATGGGAACAGTAAAACAGTATGGGTTCCTGAAAACAATATTTTACCCTGATCTCCACGGTTAGTTGGTTTGTACTAGTCCAGACTAAAGCTACAGCCCTATTCCACAGTAACATGATGACGGATCCCAAAATAAGAAATGCTGATACATCTCACTCCCTGTTTCATGCCCTTGATTCCGAGAACCAGGCAAGGTAAGAACTTTTAGCAACTTTTAACTCCGTTTTGGATGACCAAGGTTTGGATACGCCAGTATTCGATTCCCGGCTACAGTATTACAAGAATGGGCAGATGCACACACTTTTGAAAAATCTGCTTAATTATATTCATGTCTCTGATAACAGAAAATGCAAGTTCCACAGTTTCACATTTGAGAAATACATACCAACTGCACAAGAATAACGCCCAGGGGCAACCGACAGCTGACGTTTACATGAAACGAGGAATATGACCAAAATCATTTGTATGTACAATGGGGATTACAACAACGAATGTGCAAACATGCACGTAGTCTGATTTACATGATGTTGCTACCTAAGCTGAACCAACATAAACTAATACGTGAATAGCATAACAGTGTTTGGTTGGGTTTAGTTTCATATTCCAGTTACATGGCGGCGGTCTGTAAATAATCGTGTTTGGACCAGACAACCCAATGGTCAATAGCATGAGCATCGACGAACGCAATTGGGATGTGGCAACCATGTCACTGAGTCTGACCACCCGATCCTGTCAGTCGCCTCTTACGACAAGCATGGGTCACTGGAGGCCAATTTCAACCCGGGATATATGTCAGGATAACCTTTTCGATTCTTATGTTGCTATGATCAGGTAAGATGGTATGAAGGATTTTCTCAAATGTGTCAGTCGTTGTGTCTAACAGACTTGATTGTAAATACTGCAGTTCTAACGAGGTGCAATAAATGATCTCCCATCTTGAACTAAGCCACTTGCCATATTTAACAGAAGCAATGAATAACAATAATGATAATAATGATAACAACATAATGAGTCACTTGACATACATTTTCAGCACTGATAAATCAATTTCCCCTTTTAACCTATGTGTATCCAGTTTTTATGCCCACGTGGGTTCACATTAAGCAATGTTTCATACCGATTTCTATGCTGAAACAACAAATTATGTCACAGACAAAAAAGCAAATAATCCAAAAATGATTACAATAAAAATGGCCATTCATAACGAGCCGTTTCCACATTTGTGCATGCCTCAAAGCCGGTTATCCCGGATAACCAAAGGTGCCTGTAAGGCGCTAGGAGGATATTCGTTATATGACTCATCCCAACGGGTACCCACTTTCTACTGGGTGAACAGAAATTATACCTATTTGGCAGTTGTATCACAGAATTACTTGAGCATAGGCACCCTTCCCAAACAGACCAAGGCTGCATATTTATATTATTTGCGTACTACTGGTATTGGTGTAATGTCAGATAGAGGAATACGGTTGTCCATCGGCAAGCCTAAACACCTGATCCTGTTAGCCGCCTTTTAACGAATGAGTGTGTGGGTTAGTTAAAATCTCTAGATACAAACAGTATTTAGCCACATACTGACACGTTGCTGTATGCTTTAGGCAGAAAACCCAAAGTCCAGATATCTGTAGAGGAAGTTTGAAACAAATAAAAAACACAGATGCAGATGTATTTTATTAAAATGTAAATCTGATACTATAGACAATACAACAACTACAAAATGAAGCTTCAGATCGTCAACAGCTGATGGTGGATCACCATACCAAGACCAAAGACCATGGGTCTAACAGTACATTTGTCTACTGTATGAGCTCTAACTGGATTTACATGATCACTTCAGCCTTTGTGTGATATATCATTTTACAAAACATGTCAAAACTTGTCGAAGTTTTATTAGAAAGACAACAATTGTTAAATGATATTGACATAGAAAAGAAGACCTTTAATTGATTTTACACTGAAATATTAATCCTTTCTGATGGAAAACCCAGTACAGTCTAGCAGGAAGGAGGGTGGTTTGCTAAAGATTAATTCTATCCATTATTATCAATTCTTTTAACATTTGTGAAATGCTTCGTACATGAAGCATGCATTTAAGGATTGATTGTGTGTTTCTTTCGTTGCATTGATGTATGAAACTAAAAACGTTTCTTTCGTTGCATTGAGGTATGAAACCAATGTGCAAACTGTATGAATCCGCGTTTCATATAACAATGCAACGAAAGAAATACACAGTCAATTCTTATAATTAATTTCAACAACAAATACTACAGGATTTCAACAATATTTCTTTAAACATAATCAAATTCATCGAAACAGGTAACTTTGTTACCTCCGATTAACAATTTCGGTGTAAGAATTCGGTAATGGCGTGACCTGACTCAGGTGACTCATTACCACTACCAAACCATTAGCCAATCAACATAGAGCACCTCCAAACAGCTGTCAGTCAACCAAGCTAACATCGGGTTGCGAATCAGAACGGAACAACACAACGTGACGCGTCCCGGTAACAGCAAAGTTTCAAGTTCAAACATTTGAATTATTACCAGCGAACTGAAAGACTCAGTTTGAAAAGTGAGAATTGGAAATGAAGCCCGATGACATGAAGTCAGTGGAACTGAGATTGTTAGTGGCAGCAGTATTTGCGCAAGTGGAAAGAGGTTGTGATGTGACTGGGATTGCGATGCCATGAACTGATGTTCCATCGTCCGCACGTTTTTGTTGAGGCGTTACAACGTTATTAACGTTCACGGATAATTTTGAGTTGTTTGTTTATGTTAACCACAATGTATCACTTCAATGTTTATCCAAAGTTCATTAGGGTACCTGAGTGCAAGGGAATTCCCTCGCCGTGTAGAGGTATTCCCCGACATTCCACAGGTCCGAAAGTAGTCCAGTTCGGTGGGCGTGGCTTATCTTTTTAGATTCATTGGGAAATGAAATCAAAAGAAATGTTCCTAGCTAACCAATCAGATTGCCAGAATTTTAATAAACACAATAAACATTATTGAAGTTTATATAGAAATATTACATATCATTATGCAGTTAGTACGTACATGGTCCAAAAAGCTACTTGCAATGCTGAGCATACAATTCATCACTATAACATATTTAAGCTTTACACAATGGCATAAGGTGATAAACATTGCAAGCTTGGATTGTTTACAAGGTTGAATAATGTGGCAGAATATGCTTTATATCTCAAGGTCCATAACATCGTTTGTTGTGATAATTGTGGTTTTTTTATGAATGTTTGAAGACGTTATTAATGAATACATTAAGAAAAATACCAGATAACATATGCGAGGTGGTACACATAGTTACTGCCTGAAGTAATTGTGCTATCAGTCATCACGGATTCACTTGAATACGCTATGTGCAAAATACGTTGAACAATACACCATCATGTTATTTAGTTACATGAAAGTTTGTGGGAGTAAATGTAAGATACACTGGTCATACCGACATGTATTTACTATGCCACCCGTTTGGTATGTTGACTGTTACACATCTCTTGGTACTTACATTAAAAGTATCTCGCGAAGCCGATTGTAAAAATAATTTTAAGACATGTTTTGTTCGCAAAATAATTCATTCATTCAAGGATAATCACGAAATGTATTTCGTACATGGTAATACTCATTTGGCAAATTAAATGATAATCTAATTTAATTTAGCCGTGAGGTTCCGGGTTAGAATTGGGTTCTAGCAAACTGCATGTCTGACGAGCCAACTAACGCGATGGAATGATCAGACACAGCGAATTCAACGAGACACATGCCACTGTATCTCAAATGCGGGTGGTACGACGGAAACAATTGTTTCTGGTTTCACTTCTCACCTTCGGAAGGATGGATACTGTCACTCGCCTGCCATGTTTGCTATACAACAAGGAGGTACAGAGTCCGCCATGGTCGCTACGTACCAAGCACTTGCCATACAACAAGAACATTGCATGCTTGCCATGAAACAAGGTCATATCATGGATAAAGGGCGTACCACGTTTGCCATAAAACAAGAACACAGCATACACCAACCTACCACGTTTGCCATGAAACAAGAACACAACATACAACAAGAACCTACCATGTTTGCCATGAAACAAGAACACAGCATACAACAAGAACCTACCATGTTTGCCATGAAACAAAAACACAGCATACAATAAGAACCTACCATGTTTCCATGAAACATGAACACAGCATACAAGAACCTACCATGTTTGCCATGAAACAAGAACACAGCATACAACAAGAACCTACCACGTTTGCTACGCAACATGGACCATACAGCAATGGCGTACCAGTGTTTGGTATGAAATAAGAACCTAACATGTTTGCCCTTCATCAAGAACCTAACATGTTTACCATGAAACAAGAGCCTACAAAGTTTGCCATGAAGCAAGGACCTACAATGTTTGACATGCAAAGAGAACCTGAGTTTTGTTCACAGATAATATATTCCAGATTACAGTGACGAGTGCGAGCCATTCAACAAACACTACCCGTGTTGAGATCCGTGAAGGTAAGATTCGGTCATCAGTAAAAAGCCATGCTTGTTGAAAGACACGAAAGACAAAGCTGATTTGGTTTACAAATATCATCATATGTCCATACACAAGCCAAGGGGCACCATCGGAATGGCTTTTTCGGCATTTTACCTCACTATTACAAAAAGGCGCGCTTCGCGACATTCGTTTTGCAAATGCTACCTGCTATCATTTTGTCAGTATGACTTGAGATGGATACTGAAAGCAAAACGCAGACAATCAACACCAGCTGCGATAAAAGAAGCCGTAGAATGAGGATCCGAGTATACAAGACCCTGAATATCCGGGTTATAATTGGTCTTAAGTAATCCATACTTGTCCCTAGAGGTGACCAGCAGAATCGGGTGGTCAGGTTGACTTGATTGACAGGTCTAATCATATCCCAGTTGCGTGAGTTGTCTAATCTAGACCCAATTATTTACAGATCGTCGCAAAATTGCTAGAATATTGCTCCGTGTGGCTTTAAACAACAAACCAATCAAACAAGCGTACAATTCACTCATCTGATTACCTCAATCATGTTCATTGTTTAATGTTCTTGTATTTTTCGCAATTATGCCTCTTTTTGCAGTAATTATTCTGCGTTCCGACTACCATCAAAAGAACAACATGCTTTATCTTATCTTTATCCGGTTATCTGCAGTAGATGGTATGACATTTAAATAATTGTAGTAATCGGGTATAAACCTGTTCAGTCACTTCCATCATTTCTTGTACTTTTAGAAAACATGTTTTCCAAGTATTCGGCAAGTTTGTTTTTTTTCAGTTTCTTCTTTAAATGACATTATCCACCTTTTAAACAGTATTGACTTGATTGTTTTGATTTTGTCAATTAATAATTGAAAATGTATCATATTTCTGTATCTCTTGCAACATTAACGAAAATGGCATCTGTTGTAATACACATTTCCTGGCCATGGTTGCAGGTTCATGTACATGATAAACTATGTAAAGAGTACAAATACAATAGAAGGTACAAATACAGAAGAAGCTGTATAACCAGACACTCGCTGGGAACGACAAAATGTCGGATTATACAGCGTGTTGGATAATTCAATGTCTCCTTGCTTGAATACTTTTCAAACAGCAACATGCATTGATGTAAATGGTCTATATCGGTGAAGTTAATGTTTCATAGCAATTTTCTTGGCAAACAAGAGAGAGAGAAAAACTTCAGCATTTGCTTGATTGCACATGTTTATCGTTGTATAAGAAATATACGGTCTGAAAACATACACACGTCAATAAATACTTATTTCTTAAAGTCTCTCTTATATGCACTAAAATATTATGCTAATTAATTCCAATAAACTGAATTCATACTGAGATGTTGATTTTAAATACATTTTATTTTATTTCCACCTATGATTTTATGTTTATAGTGTTTCGTCTTCTCTTTCATATTTTTGATGATATCTCTGTGAGCTATCCAATCAAGTATAATAAGGATGGCATGTACTTTCTACATTCTTACGTGCATGCAAGTTCATTCCATGTTAGTTTCAGCTGCATGTCCTGTTCTAAAACCAAAAAAGAACAACAAACAAAAGCAAAAACCAAAGGGGACACGGGCAAATAGTGGCTGATCAGGTAGCTGAAAGTGTGCATATTTTGCCTGGAACTTCAATATAACTGCTTTACACACGTTACACATAGAACCTTTGCTCCTATTCGCTCTAAACATGGAATCTACATAAACCATCACATTCGGCAAGTATTTATAAACATTATTACTTTGCCACAAACATCTTATCAAAGGGCGATCGTTTAGCATGTGCCAAGTTTGGAGAATAAATACTGAGTTATTATATTCTGCTCCAGAAAAGAGCACTAACACCTATTTCAACCAAAGTCAACCTTTTCGCCAGGGAAACACAAAAGCTATTTATTCAGAATTCAGAGACGAACAGTACACCACAAAACTATGTGCCAAGTTGGGTGAAGAAATATTGAACGGTTTTCAAGTTGGAAAGATGAATGTGCACACACGGAGTCCATTTTATGACCCATCGCAAACGCATTGCTAAGGAAAATAAAAGAACCATGTGAACAGACTGTGACTGAACGCGCACCTGCTGAACCGCTAGGTATCAGTGCTCCGTAAACCTACTGAAACTATGTGTTTGAAAGTAGGTATAATTCATTTCATGAAATCATCATAAGATCGCTGAGAATGAGAATAGCTGAAGTCATTCAAGGATCTAGGAGTGGTGTTATCTTTACACCCTTTCTTTGATTTAAGATTTTATTTACAAACCCTGTGTATTCAGTTCATGACGGTGGTAACGGCTACTGTGTCGTCATGAAGTAACTCGATGAATAATTCAATCAACAATCCCAATCCATAAGAGTAGTGGTATTCCGATTAAATGAAATGATCGTAGATCAAACGACCAGGCAATCGATGACGTTTTCTCCTATTCGAGCACAAACGGTTTTGAAACTACTGTTTTGAGACACTTGAAGATGGAATCGACCTCAGAAGTTGTCAGGACCGGTAAATATGTTTAATTCTTAGAAACTCACATCACCCTCTTAAAAGTTTATGACCATGATATATTAGTGATCTTTTTAAAGTAGCAACTTGCATGATTTTACATCGGACGTGAAATTTTCAAATGAAATTTGTGTAGTTTCTAAATAAAACAGAAAACAATGGAGAAACACATTTTTTTCTTTTTGTGGAATTGTTTGATTTGCAATAACAACCTGAACAGGGAAATCTGAGAAATGACGCTAAACAGTTTGGTTTTTTGGGGTTCTTTTTGTGATTGTTCCTTTGTAACGAACCATTTGTTAGGTTTCAAACAAATCCCAACACTACATGAGAGAATAGAGTTTATAGATAACAACTTATTGTATTTCGTAAGTGTGACGTATGGATACGGTTTAGTATTACCACTGCCAAGAAGCGCAGTGGTTAAAACGTCTATATTGCACTTCCCAACTTCTAAAAGTTATCATTAAGAGAGAAGAGCCCACACGGGAGAAGAACAATGTTTTTGAATACATGTATCCAGTGAACAGCAGCATGCCAATCAATCTACACAACTGGGAACCGATGACATGTGCCAGCCAAGTCACCGTGTCTGACCACCAGATCCCGATACTCGCCTCTTACGACAAGCATGGACACTAGAAAGCTATGTTAACCAGGATCCTCAAGAGATTTCCTTACCAGAAGAGCACCAAGATAATCACCTCTCTTGACAACTTAAAGCCGTTTTCCTTCAGGAGACAGTATTAATTTAGTTGAGCAAGCACACGAAAACACAAGTTCCACTTAAAGTGACCGTAACTACTGCTGTAAGTTTGAATCAATCATGGATGTCGTTCGCGTTTAAAAGACAGTGAGAAGAAGCTACTTCAACATTTGTCCATTTCATCATGATGATCACATACTTACATAAGATATCTCTCGGCAATCAACAGGAGGAATGCGAAGAATCAGTATGTTACCTCTTCAGTTTTCAATATAGCCCACAGCAAATGGTGCTATGTAGAACACGAGCAATGTTCACTTGAGAGGAACATTGCGTTAAATACCGACATGTTCCGCATGGCTAACTATGCGTTAACACATTCATAATTCATGACTGGCAATATCAGTAATAGCAGGTGGTCGGCAAGGACTTATCTTGGCAATTTAACTGCTTTGGTTCAGTTAACGTTTTAAATTTTCAGTGCCGCTGCTCGTTTTAGTCTCTAGCCTTGTGGTCAGCTTATACGGGTGTTCAAATTCTCACTACAGTAGTCACGAAATCCACTCAGACTCTGTCTCCCTTTTTCCCGAATTTACTGAATTACAACGAACCTTTCAATTGACGCAAGGCTGGCCAAGTGTACCTTATGTCAAAACACGTGATAAAACTGGATTTTATTTGGGTACAGAAAACATCAGGGGCTGTGATTATAGATGGAGCTATATTCACATTTCTGAAGCCTAGTTATGTGAGGAGGAATTCCTGAGGCACATCATAGAAGGGGATGCCAAACCCACCACCGTGTAAACACGGATGCGTACTTCCTCGCAAAGTTGTTATTATTAAGGAGACGCTTGCTCTTTTGACACAAATTTGTAACACACTTCAACATCACGTGATTGAGTTTGATGGTTGCTTTGTTGTTATCGGTGCTGCTTTTTGTCTGATTTGCAAAAATATCATTCATAATGTTATCTTTCATGATGGCATTTCCTCCGGGAACAGCGCTCAAAACACTTCTCTTCTTAGTCGTCGCAGATTTAGTGACAAGTAGATCCGTTTTGTCGTTACTGTTTGTTTCTGTATTGGTTAACGCCGTACTCAGTAATAAGCCTCTAGAAAAGTAATCGAGTCTGGAATGGACAATCATGTGATCAACAGCATGAGCATCTTTGTGACATGTATCAAAGATGCCATGACAAGTGTCAACCAAGTCTGACCACTTAACCCGCGTAGTCGCCTCCAATAAACATGGGTTGCTGAAGGCCGATTCTGACCTGGACCTTCAGGGAAGTTGTCTCTAGAGTTTCAAGTCAAATTAACGATCGAGACAACGATAGATAGAATCCTCTCTCTGCCTGCCACTTGTTTCAATTGCACCAGAATCTGAAGATGTCGAACTTTGAATTAGATGGCGTCATTGACACACTGCAAACGTTACATCCAAGGTGACAAATATGTTAGATTTACAGAACTAACCTCCATCATGGGGCTTGTTGTTGAGTTTTGGGAAAGGTCCAAAACAACCAGCAGGTCGCAATACGGAGGACATTATGCTGTGGTCGCACGTGGTTGACCAGGGAGATAGATATATGGAGATAGGCCTTCTCTTACCGAAGCATGAGTTTCATGAGCCGATTGTAACGAGAATGTATTTTCCGTGATTTGAGTTGTTGTTAATTATTATTGCGGTAGTTGTTTTGGGGTCAAAATACTTAAAGTTTTAGTGTTAGTTCTTATGGGTTACATTTCCTGCACAGAATTATTTATACGGCATGTACTTTGCAGTTAATTACCCTTGGCTTTCTATTTGTTGACTTCCGGGAGACTGTTCTAGAGCATTTCTCGTTAGTGGCGATGGTCGTATGTTCTCGACCTCTAAGGAAATGACTGAATGTATATATAAAGGCTAGTTGCCGTGTTAGACACGGTTATACACATTTACTGGCGTACATAATTCTGCCCCTGCGTCAACTCTTGATCTGCATAACCGCTGCCTGACCGCTCGCTGTGTTACATTCTGCATAACACTCTCTGTGTAAGCAAGACTTTTGTGAGTTTGCTATGTATTTTGTGACCCATTGCCTTAGATTTTGTATTGTATTTGAAATCGATATTGTGAAATTGACTTGTGACCTTGTATAACTTGTTCTCTTGCTTAGACATAATAATATTATTTGAATGTTACAGACTTTGTTCTGTTTTGCTGGTTCACAAGGGGATTTCTTACATCGTTTGTCACGGTAAATTCTTCACCGTAACATCATGAAATAATGCTAAGTGTACGTGCATGCTTTCAGGGAGAAGACGACAATACTCACCACAGCAGAGAAGATCGCTTTGTTCTGCATACAGATGCGGTCAAAACGACAGTATTCAGTTGAATAAATACATACAAAATTACCCAATCAAAATAACTGACGTGTTATTTACACACGCAACTGGTGCACTTTAAATCATGTATATAAAAGAAAGAAATTATTACACCTGTTACACCAATTCTGGTCGAATATATGTGACGTTAATGGTGGCTGATTCATATCAGACTATTCACAGTTTGCAATACATGGCCACATGTACACGTTAAGCGGAATGGACAATGGAAAACATGCATTCGCCCATGCATTCATATCAGCATAAACATTCTTCACGAAACCAAGAAGGTAAAGTCTTTGGTGTCCCGTTTGTTTCTTCCAAAAAAGCGTTGGCTACTGACGACCATTTCCTTTTGTATTTTCACACTTTGCATGCATAGCTGTAAATACTGTATATATAATGTATACTGCACATCAAAGTTACAGCGTAACGTTAGTAACAATTCATTCTACTGGGCGTGGCACCCATGAAGAGCCACCTCCTCGTGGTGGGTGCTGGTTAACGCTAACTGCTCTTCTCCCGTGTGGACCCGGGACAGAATGTGCCCACAGCACCCCATTGCTTGTCGTAAGAGGCGACTAAATTGGCCAACCTGTTTGCCGTGGGTTGCGTCCCATGTCGGTGGAGGACAGGGGTCCTGGTGGTTGAGGGCAGTTGGGCTTTTAACTGCGTTCCATTTGCCCAACACACCACTTCGGCCGTTACTTCACCTAGACGGGTGGTTGAATGGGCCCGATTCAATCAATCGGCTGGTCATGCTAAGCCCTGTGCATAGACTACGTATGTGTCATTGCGCAAATCTGGAATTTGGAATTGTTTTGATGTTTGGTCTTGGCACTATTGTTAATCTGTAAATTTGCTTCAAAACAACAAAGTGGCAGAGCTCCTAAAGGGTCACAGAACAAAATTGAATTGTTCAATAAATACGGGTCTCTTGAAGACATGGACGTTTCTGAAAACGTCCATTCTAGGGCACATAGCTTGTCGCCCTCCAAATGAGTGCGGGGCAGATCCCCAATAAATCCCCCCAGAGTTTATTCCAATAATATTGTACAGTGGAACTGCAGAGGTTTTAGGACTAATTTACATGAATTACAGCTATTAGTCCAAGATTTTACACCTTCAGCGATATGTCTCCAAGAGACATATTTAAAACACACAGATACCTTTGACCTTCGTCATTTTAATGCATATCATTGTTTTTCACCTGCGGGTGATAGAGCCACTGGCGGATCATCCATTCTAGTCAGACAAAACGTTATTCAAAGCCCTGTTTCACTTAATACTAACATGCAGGCTGTTGCAGTGAGATTTGCTTTACATATAGCGTATACACTATGCTCTCTCTATATTTCACCGTCGTCGACCTTTGCCAAAACCGATCTTCAAGCTCTATATGACCAACTCCCGAAGCCTTGTATTATAATGGGAGATTTGAATGGGCACAACCCACTCTGGAGTAGTGTAAATACAAACACTAAAGGTAAATATTTGGAGGACTTTTGTTCTGACAATGATTTATGTATTTATATTGATGGTTCCAACACATATTTACACCCTGGTACAGGAACTTATTCTGCTCTTGACCTGTCACTGACAAATTCAGAACTACTAAATGAATTCGAATGGTCAGTCCATGATGACCTCTGTGGATGTGACCATTTTCCTACTGTATATTAAAAGCTGTAACTCCATATGATGTTCCTCCGTC
The DNA here is from genome assembly GCF_037392515.1 of Haliotis asinina. Lineage (NCBI taxonomy): Eukaryota > Metazoa > Mollusca > Gastropoda > Lepetellida > Haliotidae > Haliotis > Haliotis asinina. Next base: position 43,818,438 of record NC_090290.1, on the reverse strand, counting down.
ATCAAGGCGGAATTTTAAAAAGGCTAACTGGGCTTTATATGAAACACTGTGAGTTGAAAAGCTTAAACCCAAACGTTTTCTTGACGTTCCTGATGCTATTAAATGTTTTTTTGTCCGAGGAACTGAATTCCATAGCTGATGAGTGTATACCAAAGTCCTCTGCAGTTCCACATATTCAAACACCATGGTTCAGCGATGAATGCAAACAAGCCAGGAAGGCTAGGAAAAAAGCAGAACATTATTTCCGTCTCCATCCTATGGTGCATAATTTAAATAAATTAAAAATTTTAAATGCTAAAGCGCGGTGTACTTTTAAACAGAACAAACGCCAATCTTGGTAGAATTATGTATCCAAAATAAATTCTCGGACATTCACGTCCAAGGTATGGAACATGATCCAGAAAATTAAAGGTAAAGGTACTAAATCTACTGTCCATCACCTGAAACACGGACATCAATTACTTACTGATAAATCAGATATTGCAAATAAACTGAGCGAAACTCTCGCTAAACATTATTCCTCTTCTAATTATATACCTAAATTTCAGCAATATCAAAAACAAGAAAAGAAAACTATTAATTTCAATTCTGACAATGGGGAAGATTATAATGAAACATTTTCTATTCATGAATTCCATACTGCTCTCAGTCAAGCTCATGACACTGCTACAGGATCTGATAACACACATTTTCAACTCCTGAAGCACTTACCAGAATCCCAGAATTTTTGATGATATTTGGACTTACGGGAAATTTCCTTCTTCATGGCGTGACGCCATAGTAGTACCAATACCTAAACCTATACGTGATCATACGGATCCATCCAATTATCGTCCGATTTCATTAAGTAGCTGTGTTTGCAAGACCATGGAACGCATGATAAATAATCGACTTGTTTGGTACTTGGAAACAAATAACCTTATAACAGATATACAATGTGGTTTCCGTAAAAACAGAAGGACTGTCGATCACTTAGTGCGTTTGGAATCATTTGTGAAAAACGCGCTGATTAATAAACAACACGCTGTCTCTATCTTTTTTTATCTTGAGAAGGCACATGACACAACCTGGAAATATGGCATTTTGAGAGATTTACATGATTTCGGTTTTCGAGGTCGTTTGCCTGAATTCATAGCCAAATTTTTAAATTACAGACAATTTCAAGTCCGAGTGGGTTCTACCCTGTCTTATCATTACAATCAGGATCAGGGTGTTCCGCAGGCAGTATTTTATCTGTCACACTCTTTAGTATAAAGATAAACAGTTTATCAAAAGTTTTAAACGATTCAATTGATGGATCGTTATTTGTGGATGATTTTAATATTTCATGTCGTGGTAAAAATATCCATACCATTGAACGGCAAATGCATTTGTGTTTAAACAAGATAAATAAATGGTGTTTTGAATACGGCTTTAAATTTTCTAAATCCAAAACTAACTGCATACATTTTTGTCGTAAATACAAACCATATAAAGACCCTGAACTGTCTCTAGATGGCACGCCGACTAAAGTTGTGAAGGAAGCCAAGTTCTTGGGTCTAATCTTTGATTCACACTTTGCCGCATATCAAATCACTTAAAACTAAATGCCTGATAGCACTTGACTTGTTGAAAGTGGTGTCAAATTCTAAATGGGGAGTGGATCAAGCTACCCTTCTCCATCTATATCGATCACCCGTACGTTCTAAACTTGATTATGGCTCCATCGTATATGGTGGAGCCTGCAAAAGCAACCTTAAACTTCTTGATTCTGTCCACCACCAAGGTTTAAGACTTTGTCTTGGGTCTTTCCGAACTTCACCTATTGACAGTCTTTACGTTGAGGCCGATGAACCATCCCTTGCACAACGCCGTATCAAATTATCTTATATAGTGAATGTTTTAAGTGAGTCTAAACTTTTAATGGGTAGTTTACATGCAATAGTTTGTGAAAACCCTTGCCAGAACTGGCCTTCAGCAACCCATGTTTATCAAAAGAGGCGACTAAAGGGATCAAATGATCAGGCTTGCTGATTTGGTTCACACATACGAATCTCGTAGATCGATGCTCATGTTGTTGATCACTGGACTGTCTGGTCCGGACTTGGTTATTTGCATATCTCCGCCAATGGGGCATTGCAGAGAATGTAAACAACGAACCAGCGAACACATTTTGTGAATAACCATTAACAGCATCTTATTTGATTAACTAAATATAATAATGTGACGTATTCATTCAGTGTTTGTGATTTGTAACTCCTTTTACTTATTTAAAGTGTGCGTCCCGTGAAGGTCCGGGTTAGAATAGGTCTTCAACAACCCATGCATGCCATAAAGCCGACTATGCCTGTCGTAAGAGGCGACTAACAGGATCAGGTGGTCAGGCTCGCTGACTTGGATAACACGTCATCGGTTCCCAGTTGCGCAGATCGATGCCCATGTTATTGATCACTGGACTGTCTGGTCCTGACTCGATTATTTACAGACCGCCACCATATATATGAAATATTGGTGAGTGCAGCGGGAAACTCAACTCACTTACTCACTATTTAAAGTATGCGACAAAAAGTGCAAAACACATCCTCATCGTTGCAAAGCTGCATATGCTACATGTAGTATTACTTATGGATTTGTGCAAAAAATAATTATTACATTATGCTTTGAATTCGCTCGGGATACCGTCAGCTGCCTTACTTTAAAACATATACAAAAAACATACTCAATTTCAGCGGTGAGGGTGTCATCGTTTTGTTTCAAGTCTGAGAGTTGATTTTATCACACGTATGATCTTTGATCAAATCTCGCTTGCAAGTATAGAATTGCATTCTGAATATAACATGAAGTCATCTGTTATATATAATATAACTATTAGTTTATATAAGTGGATACCGAATTGCTAATTCCACAACATATCCTGTCGCCAATTTAGGGAACTGACGTTTGCGATCAACCAGTCAGTAATAAAACATGTTCCACCCAGCACCAGCTTTGGAATGCCTCCCACCCTATACACACACGCACGCACGCACGCACGCACGCACGCACGCACGCACACACACACGCACGCACACACACACACACACCATTATGCACAAATCCACCCATGTCATTTCTGACTCTAATATTCCAGCATACCGCGTTCATTAACACAGTATGTTAATTAATTTAATTTGTTGATCGATACAAACGTGTGTATTTAGGTCAAATATGAGCAGGCCATTGATTGTAATCGCTGATGATGGTCACAATAAAGAAATGTGCATGAAGCATATATTCTTTAGGTAAATGAAATAAATCAGAAGGATTTCTATTTCATTTTAAAATGATCCAAGGAATACACCCGCAAAAGATCGCCTTGAATAACAACCTGTGGGCGGAAGGCTTCATCGTTACCACGAAGGCCTTTTTGATAGGTTTATTGTTATAAAAATCTATTCAGCTTAATTGAACAAAGGACATTGAGCTTCCAGATCTGATGTTCACGAAGAAAGTGGAGCACCAACCAACCAACCAGGCGTTTATCCTGAGTATCACATAATTTATCTCCTATACATATGGATTACATTTACTCAAAAACGCAGCGGCGGGTGGTGTAAATTCAACTAGGGTCCATGCAGGTAGCAAAGGCACTTATGCCTCCACTGTCCCTAGTGATCCACCTTCAGTTGTTGGCGATCTATAGCCGCTTTTTATATTGTATTGTCCAAATAATGTCATTAATTTTAATTCAAACTGTGATACTCTAGTTGTTTTATTGTCCTCTTACATTATATAATATACGTATATTTCCTTTCAGTGTCAAATATCTTCTTGTCAGGATATTGCCAATGTGACCTCAGTCACTCATTAATCGAGTGTAGATACTGAACATCATGTGTGTACAAATTCACGATGCATCCAACTCATTTATCCCGTTCTATACGGACGTTGTGAACAGCCGATGAGTTCAGTAGTGAGGCAGCATATGTGTAAGTAGAAGCTGGGTGGTGGGTTAGCCTAGTGGTTAAAGTGTCCGTTTGTCCGGGTTTTGTTTTCGACAATGTGTGAAGCCCGGTCTCTTCTTCATACTGTTGGAATATTGTTAAAGGCTGCTGAAAACCACACGCACTTTATGCAGAAGTAGTAATATAGAACGCGAGTGCCAACTGATCTCCATTCAAGATTATCTTCAGCAACAAATTACGCTTCGTGCAATGGGTAGGGTGGGGTTGGGAGTTGGGGTTGTTGTTGAAGACAGCTATGCATGAAAACAATGTGAACGAATAGCTGAAAATCAGTAGTGACAACAGGTGTTCATGTCAAGCGTAAGCTTGTCCTGCCCAGCCCATAAACATAATTTAACAGAAAACGGAAGATGTGTATATCTGACGTTTCACGTGAGGACAGCCTTCACATGACATTATGTATGATTGATAAGACTGATATAGAACACGTATCGACGAAACTAGGACATGCTCAAAAGGCGCTGTTGTTCTTCCAGTGATCATTGGATGTCAGTCTTAACGACATATCGCATAAGAACGCTTTACTGACAAAGACATTTTGGACAATGAAGCTTTGGCTTCAGCTGAAGGTAAAAACGACGTTTCTTGTTGTTTTGTTTGAATGTTGTTTAAGCCACAGTCTTTCAGTTGTATGGCGGCGGTCTGTAAATAATGGAATCTGGAGAATCCAGTAATCCACTTCATAAGCATCGATCTATGCACTTGGGATAAAACGACAGCCATCAAAAAGGTCAGCTGTTCTGACCACAAGCTGCTGTTACTCTTACAATAATAAGTTGAAGAACAGCTCTAACGCTCCCAGAAAGTAGGCACATCGTTCACACATGTTGGCACAAAACTGTCAATATTTGGGTTAAAGTTGCGAAAAAGACAACCATCCCACGAATACATCTCGAAAACGTTTTCTGTCAAGAAACGAAATACGTTTGAAGAACAACATTTTGTTCTGTGGAAGGCGTGTTACAGTCACGTCACTGGTCCCAGTTGAGTACAATAGCTTCAAGAAGGATTACTCAGAGTCAATGGAAAGAAGACTCCGATTTTTGAGCAGATGGCAGGCTGACAGAAGATTCATTAGAGATTTTGCAGTGGAATACACCACCGATAATTGGACCAGAGAATAGTGTATACATGCACAGCATGAAGATTTACGGCATGCGACAAAGACTGTGACGTTCGATGGCATGGACCCCGTTTCTGTTTCCCCGAATTCAGCAAACAGATTGCAGGAATTCAATGCCTGGTTAATTCTTATCTCCCTTCCTACTAGGTCACCGTCAACTTGAACCAGGTCATTGACCTTGATCGGGGTAGCCTAGTGGCTATGCTTGTTTACAAACAATGCAAACGATTGTTTGGGGCATTTTCAAGGATCTTTAATTTTAAAAAGACTACTATTTATAATGCAATTTTATTGCTAAATAATAATGTCTAATAAGATATGTAGTAGGAACTCAAATTCTTTAACCTTGGTGTTTAAATCTCGGACTGTGTGTGTGAAACACGCCCTAACTGTCAATAAAACTTTGTCAATGAACGTGGATCATGAAAAGTAGTTCTGTCAACTAATTATATTTCTTCTATGCTTAGCTGACCAATCAACGTTGAGAATCACTGAAGAGCGAATATCACAAAAATAATCACTTGTGTATCCTTGCCCGTTTGGGCAATAAAGGTCCGTTAGTTGGAGGTCTGTCTGCGATTGTTTTTAACATTGAGGTCGATGGAAGTGTGTGAACTACTTGTTAAATTTGAATGTAACAATAATTGAAGAATAGCCATCGGAAATAAAAAAAGGTTGACACACAAAGTGAGGTTTCATTATTTCATTGATGCTATGACACCCAAGACTTACACTGTCTCGTGTACTGTCGAAGGAAATGCCGTGACAATATATCGATTTTTTTTATCTTCAGTGCCTAATCTTAAGTTCTAACACCTCATTTTTTTAATGCTACCCCGAAAGCAGAAAATGAACATGAGACGAGCACTGATCCTTTGTTTGGGGTAAACAGGGTTTTAATAGCCTAAGGACTTGTAACAAATGTCAAAAGATGCACTATAGGAAATAAACGAGTTCTCTAGGTAAAAATATCGTTGGTGACATGTTCAGATCTGAAGAATGTTCTGGGATGTTACGAAACTACACTCATGGCCTGACAAAAACTCTTGTGTTTGCCCATGGTCGTATGTTGATACTGGACAGTGTATGAAACTCATGTAAAAAGACAGAAAGCCCATAGGGCTGATAACTAAAACATCTTGCTGACACTGTGAACATGTAGCCAGCCCTGTATTAATTATAGGAAATTGAGACATGGCGTTAATATTTTATTAGACCTGTACTATCATTCATTGTTACCTTGTTTATTCAAGATATAACCGAATATTATGGACTAGTTTGTGTATTATTTTGCTGGCTTAAAATGGACTTTGTAGAATGTTCACATTCACGTAAACAGTTACTTCCAGCAAGCTTTTCTACTCGTATACCCTTGAATTGAAGACAAAATATGACGGTATAGGACTACACGCAGCGCTGCCGCTACCAATGATAGGTGTAGAACTAAATATCGTCAAGTGTCGCCCACATTACAACGTACATATGCCTTCCCATACCGAAACATGAGTCTGATTAACCTCTTCAGAACATAAGCTAACTTTGGAGCCGATCCAAAGTTTCTTGTGTGAAAGTGAAAAAAGAGACATCAAAACGAATCCTGGTTACACTGAATTCCAAGATCTTGTTTCATAAGAAGATGTTATTTACGAATGAATGTTTTAACAACACCGTATTTCTATATCGTTTTGCCCAGGTTAAGGCGACATGATCTTAACTAAGACACCCAAGCTTTTTCCCTGTTTGATGAGGTCACAAAATGATTCACAATGCATCTCGCTTCTCGCTCACTGGTTACGCTTGTTATAACGCACATTGTGACTGATATAATGTCTGTTCCGTACCAGACCGCTAAACCGTTCTAGCGGCAGAGCCAGGTTTTCGATTTTCACAATTCCAGGTTTCCGTTTGTCAGACCGTGCACGCTGAATTACGTGTTGGCAAGGACTGGAAGGAGCGTAGTGTTGCGATGTGAAAGGCTTAGATGAATCAAATCTCGTAAAATGAATTAGTCTTAAAATTCCGGACTGGTTATCGCACTGAGATACACAATGGGACGGAACCCAATCAACAGGAAACGAGATGGTTGTGTAATCAATGATTTGACATAGTTAATTTCCGGTCAGGGTGTCCATCGATGGTCAGACCTCTGAGATCTCAAGTGGAGATTCGAGTGAGGATTGATCTTCAACAACCAACGACTGTTGTAAGATCGGACGGCTTGGCTCGCCGGCCTTGTTGACACAATCATGTCATCCTATCCCAGTAGATGTATCGATACTTAATCTGTTGATGACTGAATCGACTCTTTATTTATAATCCGAATAAATTGGTGTAGGAAGTGTTAAACAACATAAGTGTTCATTATATGTATTCATTCCATTATCATAATAGTAAGACGCATATCTCATGAAGTCATTGAGGTTTAGACCCGTGAAGGTCCTGGGGTAGAACAGGCCTCCATGAACACATCCTTGCCATAAAAGCGGTCTATGCTTGTCGTAAGAGGTGACTGACGGGACTGGGTGGTCAGGCTCGCTGTCTTGGTTGGCACATGTCATCGGTTCCCATTTGCGCAGATCGATACTCATGCTGTTAATCACTGGCCTGTCTGGTTCAGACTCGATTATTTACAGACATATAGCCATATAGCTGGACTATTGCTGAATGCGGCGTAAAACTAGTCTTACACATTGAGGTTTAACCGATTCCTAAGCGTCACTGTACTTCTAAACAGCAGTCGTATTCAAATAACTGTTTAGATTTTCCGGTCCATCGATCACTTTATTGTCTAGTTTAATTGCAGGCACCGCCACATGGCGAGGGAATTACGGTGAAGCGTCAAACAATAATTACGTTTAGGCAAATTAATTTACTGGCGGTTGCTACCGGCAGACAGGGCATGCTCTCCCTTTTCGTATACTACTGGTCCCGTAGCTGATTTCCACTGATGTATTGCCTTTATTTTCACAGCGATGTTACCTTTAACAACCAACAGAATTTGTTTTTGAGGACAGTCATAACTGGGTATGCTTTTACACTAACGATCTATGCTTGTTCACAAGACATTTACATATTCAGTACTAAATTGTTTGATGTTGTGTTTTGTGCGGCAGGTTTTGAATAAACATTCGACCTTAACTCTGCAGAGAAGGGAAATGTGTCCCTGTGGTAGTCATCGAATAAAACCACTAAACACGTGTGTTTTTGAACAATTACACTACACTTCATACCAGCTCATATGAGGGATTCGGTTGAACACCAATTCCGAGCGGAAATGTTCTAATCAATGTAATTACGTCTATGTGACAGTCATGATGATATGATAATGATGATGATGATGACGGTGAGTGTGGTTTTACGTCGATTTTCACATAAGTCCAGAAATGTCACAACGGGGGACGCCGGAAATGGGCTTCACTCATTGTACCCAAATGGGGAATCGAACCCCTTGTCAACAGCGTAAAGATCCCTACCGCCCCTGATAAATTATCTCAAAACGAACAAGCGCACAAATGCGAAAAATATACCTAACACAATGCCGTATTTCCATGTGAATAAAGAGCAGCTGATTGCAATGTCAGGTAGGTATATATGCCAGAGAAAATGAGTTAATTTGTATTTCACGTCGCATCGGAATTATTTACTACACTATATGACACTACATAGTGATACATTTACCACGCGCGGCACTATTAACGGTTCTGACCGTAACGGGGAATCGATTACAGGACAGATTAGGCTGAAAAGAACATAAACTGCATGAAGCGATAGTTAATATCTAACAATACTTAAGTTCGCATGCTGTGTGTTTGTACCAGTAATTATTCCATAGAAATGATCGATATCAGGCTCCTAGCATAGGGATTAACCTGTAGGCGTGTATGTGTAAGTCTGTCCCTGTTGTAATATTTTAATGCTGAATTGGAATGAGACACAATTGTCATTTTGTGTCATAACTGTGAACTTGAAATAGTAGTGCTAAGTAGGAGATAAGAATGTACATAGCAAGGAAATTTATTTTTCCATTAATTAGGATGCTTAGGACTTCTCTCACAAGAAGGAAGGTGTGAGTCACTACTTAGATTGTCACACACACACACACACACACACACCATGACATAAAATGTTTGGAAAGACCTTCCGTGTTCACACATAAGATCAGTATTCCATTTAGTTTCGGATTAATTGAGTAAACCAATGATCCATTTATACGGAAAGTCCAATATACCTGACGACGACGTTCTCTCCGCGAAATCTCAATGCAACGATCCTATATTCAATTGCGGTGGACCCTATCTGAACTGTTTATTGAGTTTCTTGAGAGGCATTTAGAAAGCTGGTGAACATACAAGACAAGATTATGGATGGCAAATTCTTCTTTATTGTTTAACACATCGTGAGATTAAAGACAGGCGTAGAGAACATAAAACACACACACACACACATAATGTTTTTCACACACACACACACACACACACACACACACACACACACACACACACACACACACACACACATAATGTTTTTAAACAACGTTTTCTACACTAGTCTTTAATCACCTGAAGAAGAGGCAAAAAGAAACCCAGAAACGCCATGTTATACAATACACTTACTTTTAATTGTGACAGAAATATATTTGCCAAATACAGGATAGCTATGTTGGACGTAATTGTAAATAGGGGTAGAAAACTGCCCTTCCCCAAATCTGAGAGATGGTGTTCTTTGTGCAATGCAATTCTTCAGTTGAAGATGAAGCACATTTTACCCTTGACTGTTCAATCTATGTTAAATATGCATTTATTCGTCTTAGCGAGGACTTACAATTAAGGGAGTAGCAAATAATTCAGTGGAGTGTTTTCGTTTTAACATTAGATTAAACATTGAGATATTTTTGAAAATGTTGTCAATCAATGTTCACTACAATAATGTTTACGAAAATCTATTCCACGTTGCAATACTATGTATTTGTCACGATTTCCACCCCAATTACTTGGCGGAAGAAACTGGCACATACCAAAAAAGTCTTGTTATCTTATTTTATTCACACATGTTGAACATATTGGTTGGAATAAAGTAGTGTCCTCTCTATAGAGTGTTATGTTTTAATATGTACGTAAAGTAGAGTAATGTCTTCGGACAGGTTGACCGAACACCTTTTTTTTCTTCTTTCGTTGAAGAAGGAGTTGAATCGGCCAAAAACCATCATATTAACAGTGTATGTATATTGTAAAGAGATGTTGTCTATTCAGATGTGTAGATTCGTCCTTGAGCAAATACAGGATTTCAGTTGTTTATTTTGTTGTTGTTTTGTTTTGTTTTGTTGTTTTTTTTTGGGGGGGGGTTGTTTTGTTTTTTGTTGTATTTTGTTTGTTTGTTGTTGTTTTTTAATTTTTTTCTCTTCATTTTTTGTACCTCCATATATAAATACCCAGAATGGAGAAACACTGAGAAACTTTGCACTGAAGGTATATGGTTTCATTGCATACCAAAATGAGGATCAATGCAAAGCGCATGTTTAACATCATTGACCATAATATGAATAACTGGTTTCGATGATAAATGTCAAATTGAAATATATGACCAGAGCACAGTGCTTTGCGTCAATCATGTGTGTCTCTTTCACTACAAGTAAGCTATAGTCATTTCGGCCGGAGATATAGAATTGATCTACCTGTTTCCCTGTACAATGTCAGTATATAGAATTGATTTTAGACGAACAAGCCGAAAGAGGGCTCTCTAAATCACCCACTCCTGGAATATTAATACGTTTTCTTTTTTGTCAAATCAAAGGGAAACTTTTCAAAAGGGTTTTTCACAGAACGTTTAGCAATATTATTTATTGGTTAATATTGCTTTCGGTTATGTGTAAAAACAATAACTGGCTGCTATATAAGGGATGGGTCAGTTTCATAAACGGCTGTGGTCGTGTATTTTGCCGTACTAACAGAGAAGAGTAACGGTGAATCAAGCCCAGGAGGAGAGCGCAACACGGACGTGAGTACTATCTTCTACCTTCTTCAATATTCCAGTTACATTATGATAATAATGATAATAATAATATACAAAAGTTTTTTATCACACTACACGATTTACACTCATTCTCATTTGCTCTGTTGCGTTGTTATATGATTGTAAGCGCAAAACATATTGAACTTCATCACGGAAGTTAGTTTTGAAATACAGACACATAGGGTATTCTGTGTTAATTTACCATTACCATTTCCACCGCACATTAAAACATATTCTTAATCACATTTTTATCAAAAGACGTTCTTAATGTAAAATACATTTGCTGCATCAAAAATAACACTATTGATAATGCATGGTAACTTTTAATTAGTCATGTGGAAGATAGCATGCTGAATTGTACTGTGAAGATGACACATTTGATTCCTCTTCCGATTTATTTGTGTTGAAATTAACGTTAGTTCATTAAAGGATTTAAGCAAGAAGTTAAAACAAGTTGTACTATAGAATAAACCACTGAACACATTTGTCTTTGATCGGTTCTTACACTACGCTGGTCAAACTCATATGAACACAAATTCTTTTATGTGGCCTGAAATACACTAGAAAATATCCCACTGTTAATAGGTGCCGTTTATAAACAAACGATAAGACACAGCAAAAATAAGCTGGTTTCCGGAACACTGAAACCGGGAAGAAACGTCATGGAAACCAACATTTCCAGTTGGTTTCCAGGGAGTTTCCTATAGTTTCATTGTGGTTTCCATGCAACTGAAACTGCACCATTTCAGGATGGTTTCCAGTTCGTTTCATTACCCACTCCTCCAAGCGGGATCCAGTTGGTTTCCATGTACGAGTTTATGGTAGGTTTCAACCTGGTTTCCATGTATAAGTTTATTGTAGGTTTCAACCTGGTTTCCATGTATGAGTTTATTGTAGGTTTCAACCTGGTTTCCATGTATGAGTTTATTGCAGGTTTCAACCCGGTTTCCATGTATGAGTTTACTGTAGGTTTCAACCCGGTTTCCGTGTTGTAGTTTCCAACCTAGTTTAATACCTAGTTTCCATGAACTGAAACTTGCTCGTGTCGGCCCTTTACCCGGTCCTCCGGAAAACATGTTGTTTCATGTCTCACATGTAGCAAATCAGGTATTTTATACAACTGCATAATGGTAAAAGGCTTCAGGATGACAAACAACAGAATAAAACACAAATTCATTAAAAGTTTATTTATATTCAACAATATGTTTGTAAACAAATAATATTCGGAATATTCAAGTTAGTAAATGAAACAAAAGCAAGGGAATAATTAGCAGTGAGTACAGAATATTTTTCTTAAACACACTGTAGACCAGCCCATATGACTTGGCTTCCTAGTTTGAAAAATGTTAGCTCTTTCCCCAAGAGAGGAAGAACTGTGTGCTTCTTCTCCTCCGGCCAGTCAATCGTTTCACAGCCTTCCTGCTTTCCAGCTTCTGAAATTTAGAAAACAAACTATCAGTACAAACAAGCATTCGTCTACGATATCCATGGCTAGAGAAAAGAAAACTGTCAAACATTGCTTGAGGTGAAATACACTGAACCCCATGTCCGATAAGCGAAGAGATCAAAAAGTATAAACTGAGCATTTGACATCAAAAGTTTCAATCACGGAACAGCTTATTGATATATGATAGAGTGCAGAGACATGAAGAAATTCGCCTTTGAAAGCCATAGTTTCTGAATGTTACTTACAATGCACATTATGAGTATAAAACTACGATTTATTCGTTATTGTGAAAAGACATGTTTTCTTAACCAATAATGTGGAGTCATTCAGGCAGACAAGCTATGAATATGGGGTCACAAGCATACGCTGCAGCATAATGTGCTGCATGATATTTAAAACTTTTTAAGCTGTATTTTTCAAAGGATACATTGCACTTTTTCAACAGTGTTCATTTTGAAATTCCTTTAATGTACATAAAAAGAATCCATATTAACTTGATATTTTAAAGATTTCCTTAAATTTTTTAATCTCTCCAAGATGTAAAATGACTAGAATATGATTACTTACTCTGAACTTTTTGCCGTTCTTTGCGTACAAGCCGTGGGCCTCTGCTTTCCCCACACCTTCTTAAGTGATCCATCGTGTTCAACCCATCAAAAAGCTTCTGAAAGGAGACATGTGCATGATGCATAACTATAAGTGAAACATGTTTCCAGTTGGAGGTTACAAGAATAGTGACATGCGCCATGCATTTTTACTGATTCCTTGGATTTACATTATTTGGTTATGTTGTACGTACATTATGTACTGGACGGTTCAGGTTATACATACCTTTTGTATGTCAAAATGAGTTGGTCCTGGCTGCCTTCTTCAGTTTTTCCAACACTGCCCTCCTTTATGCTGGAAACGTAGAAATGCATCGATTTAAAAAAAGTCAGGAACTTGTCATATTGCACTCTTGATAACAATAAAGTGTCGGATAAAAAGAATAAATATCAATTTGCAAAGTGTTGAATATGCTAGATGAAAAGAATCCAGGTCAGCAAATTCATATTCTATTTAGGGTTGGCAATCCATCATTGTATACCCATATATTCTTTATATCAAAAACTCTTTGTAACCTTTTCTGTGGGACTAACACAATCCACATTTCTTCATTCAGAGTTCGTTAAATCTTGATATGACAAGCATAACACTACTTACATCAGATGGCAAATCTAAATTATCTCATAAATCAATAATATAATAATATTCACTCAAACAATGCACCAAATCTGGTCAGAGAATCCCTAACCTATAAATGCAAAATGACACACTATCCCCGACTACATTGTTTTCAAACGTGCAAATATCAAAAGCAGTATGAAAAGGATTTCTTAAATAAATATTCGTATTTATAAATACGTTTGAAGTTATTTTGAGTCGTAACAAGCACATTAGCAATAATATACTAGAGATATTTGTGATTTATTTTTTTCTTGCAAAGATAATTTTTCATTCATTGACACATTGAACCATCTTAATCGTGTGTGTGAGCTGATCCAAATCACAGTAATATTGAGTTCTTGAATTAACAGAGTGCTGAGTGAAGGAAGCCATACATCTCTCTTGCTACGAATTCGACACGCATGTGTTTACCGAGGTCCATCAAGTCTAAAATTTCATATGTATCGTAGTAGTTACTTATTTACGTTAAACATTACGAATAACATATGCTATTGCTTATTTCAAGAAAATAACACTGTACCTGGCCAGATCGTGGAATGTTCCTTTTCTCCCGCTGCGATCGACGACTGCTGCTGTTCTCAAGTTTTCACGTATCCGCATCTCCAAAGCTTCTATTGTAAATCTCATTGCCAGTCTCTTGAATCAGATAACACGGGCAAACGTAGGAATACTGCACTGTGTTGACTTCCTTGACGTCGTTACTGGACATACCGGGTGAGAACTGCTTTCAAAATAGTCGTCTCAAAACAACTTGGGATCAAGTGACAAAATGGCGGCAACTGTGCGTAGGGGCATTGTGGGTAATAAGAAATACCTGATCCTTTTTCGATTGGCAGGCACGAAATCCTTCTCTGACCCAATTAGGATGTGATGTTAAGACAAAGACTGAAAACGACCACTTCAGTATATAAAACTGTTGCTTTAGAAAATGTCACGTGTTCGCGTGCCCATGGATTACCGGTTCATTACTTCCGGTTTTGTCTGTCAACACCTGACTCAGGTAAGTTCTATTGTTTTTACAGCTAGCTAATTTTGATAATAGGAGCCTGTTAAGTGAGGACTGTCCCAATGAAGCCGACACCCGAACCCCGACACACTAATGACCTGACACTGATTACTTGTCAAGTATTTGAACTCAGTGTCAAAGTATGCCAACTATAAATGCTTTTAACGCTAAACTTTACGCACTGCCTCAGTTTATTGTATAATTCACGTATATTCTGCATAAATATCATCATGTAACTACCGAACTGACAATTGTTTTAATGACTTATACTAATCTTCCTAAATGCTTATACTCTTTCACATTCCCAGGAGTTGGCAGTCTATAGCCTGTTTTTTTATATATTGCATCATTTACCTTTTAATTATTGATATATATCTGAACTATTGCTATTGCTAAAGTGGCTTTAATTTTATTCATTTTTACGCAATATATTTACTGAAAGGAATACAAGTCCGTACACAACTCAATGATCCAATAAGTTATAATTAATATATAATAAAAGTTTGAGCAATGTTTCTATGCAGAGTCAACTCACCTTTTATTCTTGTATATAGATATCACTGTTTTATTATTTCTTTTCAGATAAAGAAAGCGTCTGATCCTCAATTTGACATAGTAGACAACCGAAACCTGGGCTTGCCCCATTCATCCCAATCTAGAGAAACGGAACTAAGTGTGCCTCGCGCACATAGCTGGGCAAAGGTCATTTATAGCCATTCGTCCTTTCACCATTTGCATGTTTAGTACGGTTATTGTGAAGTTTGTGTGCATGGTAGTTGGAATATGATGCTTCATTACATTACGAATAAACAAGAATGTGAAGGAAAAAAGTGTATAGTTTGTTCTTGTATCATCAGTTTGAAGCCACATTTAATATTGTGATATCCACAGAATGATGCGTCAACAATTTACTTTTGTTGTCTTGTTCATCTAAGCAATGATACGAATCTACTATTCCTTCCCCAGGCACATTCAGATTGAATTATAACACCTCGTGAAAGCTAAGTTTCAGTCAGGAATGGAAACCAACACATGAACATTGCTTCGTGTCAGTTTCCATCACCGGAGCTTAGAGTATCCATTATGGATTCTATTTGGAAACTAGGTCAGCCAGTTTTACTGAATGGATACCAACTGGATGTCAGGATGGTAAACAATTACACATTTTATGTTACTTAGTTCAAAACAGCGCAATGGAAACCAACATGAAACTACATTTTCTACTTTTATGTTGGTTTCCATTTAGTGAGATCTGAGAGTTGCAAATTCCAGGTATGGAAACCAACAAGAAACCCCCGAACTTAGTTTCATTTTGGTTTCCATTTACAGAAATACCAAAATCACATTTCCAAAATGGAATCTAGTTGGAAACTCAGTGAGTTTCAGGGAATGGAAACCAACTGGATTCCGCAATTACCCACATTACGGATAGTTTCCAGAAACCTGGAAACCAAGTCATTTTTGTAGTGAGACGTTAATCCTATCATTCTGTACATAGGTTAGTGAAGTGAATAATACTTATAGTCATCATATCGAATAAATTCTGTTCAGATACAAAATAATATATCGATTTCCATGATAGGCCTTTTGCAACCCATGCTTGCCGTAAAAGGCGACTATGCTTGTCGTGAGAGGAAACTAACGGGATCGGGTGGTCAGGCTCGCTGACTTGCTTGACACATGTCAACGGTTCCGATGCTCATGCTATTGATTACTGGATTGTCTGATTCGATCATTTACAGAGCGCAGTCATATAGCTTGAATATTGCTGAATGCGGCGTAAAACTAAACTCACTCATTGAGGTTTAACCGAAAGTAAAACTCACTCACCCATGATCACAAATGTGCAAGCTGACTGGAAATGAATGTGTTAGAAAGTAAAACCTCCTCAGGCGCTTCCGTCTTAAAACTGACATAAGTTGTTAAGTTTCTCAGGGTAGATGGCAGATTGTTCCACGGTGTTCTTGCAGTCTTGTCGAAGCATCTATCACCATAACTTTTTGTTTTTGTTTGTTTGTTTGTTTGTTTGTTTGTTTGTTTGTGTACAGTGATGCATGAGTGCATCCTGTGAATAATGGAGGGATTCATATCACGATCACGGTCTCTGAAGCTTCACTGGTAATACTTCCCACGCTTTGATTTATGGTTTCTTATTTGCATACACATGTATTTACCTAGCCCATGGCCAAATGTTAGAAAAGTCCCCATCTTTTAGAACCTCACAGACCAACTGTAAGAGTCGTAACCACATGATCTAATGGACAGTGACAAGCATAATGGCTCAAAGTGGGCGGTGTAGGTGAAAAGGGTTGGCAGTTGTATGGGTGATAAGGCTGTAACACGTTATCTGATTACTATGATATCTCTACAGTGTATCTTCAAGGTGTTGTGCTGTGTATTTGATAACTAGCAGTAATGTTGACAAAAAGTTATATTTTACAACAGGAAGGTATGACGCGAGGTGGAAAGGTTTAATACTGGTAAAAGCCACGAGACCCACACAGTACTGGCATCTGAGTTGAAAGTTGGTTTAATGTTATGCCTATGATGTGTATGAACGAAACACGGGAAATTTATGAGTGAGTGAGTATGATTTTACATCCATTTCAGCAATATTCCAGCAATATCACTGCGGGGGAGACTGGAAATGGGTTTTACACATGGTGGCCATGTAGAGAATCGAACGTGGTCATCAGCATGACGAGCAGACACGTGAACCATTAGGCATTCGTTTGGAATGCGGCTGTTGACGAAGCAAAGCGAGTCAATGTGTATAAAAGATAAATTTAAAAACTATTTCCTAAGTTTCAAAATTTTATAAAGTAACTTACCGCCTTATATAGAAACCTTAAAAAGAAACCTTTGTTGTCTATATATGTTTACATCATTTTCATTTGAATCTGAAACATAGATAAAATAATACGGATGGCCTACAATGACTACTTCACGCAGGCCTAATCCGAATGCACTCGTGCTGACCAAAGGGACGTAGTTTTAGGGGAAGTCATAGGCTAACACAAACCGCTATCCCCAACAGGAAGATACTGATCTTCAGCTATCCATGACTCGCTGAGATTGACAGTCGATTTTCGATAGACTGCTGTCATATAGCTGGGATAATGATGAATGCAGGGTTAAACGAGAAACATATAAACGTGACACTTTTCTTCACCGTCATGTCATCTGTACTGTCTTGTTCACTATTTCAGAAGATGAGATACATCTTGCTAAGCGTACTGGTGCTGGCAATACTGGCAACATGCAGTGCGTTCACAGTCGACGTGAATGGCGGTCGTATTCGCATGCGGAGAGAGGTGACATATTTCATACATTAAAAAATAAAAATATATGCAACATTTTATTCTGTAAGAATAAAGAAGTGTTTTTTCGATGGTCATTACAGCATGCTTGAACTTCAGTATGCAATGTTTCGGATACTGTATTCAGGCTGCAAACGTGTTTCGATAGTATTTTGTAATTTCGTAAATAAGAAATTTTCATTTCGAAACAATTGCTGTTTGGAGGATTACACTCTCTGAATAAAGAACAAAATCTAAAACTTTTGTTGGTTCAAATCTCATCTGGGTTTCGAACCCACACTGTGAGAGTCTGGCACCTTATCGGTCAGCACACAAAGTCAGCCATCTAACCCACTCAGCTGCGACACTGATATTTGACACCAGTGCCACTGGAGTGTATGGGTCGTTTACCAAAACAGTTTACGTTCCTCTTTGCTAACACACTTTACAACTCGAAAGCGAAAGGTACAAAAACGTTTTACGATTTCACGAACACTCTGACAATTAAAACAGACGTAATGTGAATACACTGAACAATAAGAGAAACGCAACTCTGTTGGTTTTCTTTTCGTCAAGCTTTTAAATAGAAGCAATAAATGTGCACGCTTACTTTTATGAAATTTCATTATTTCAAAAAATGCGTTTCTTTCGTTGATCAGTATACATGTGGTAGGAACGGGGATACTATTGGCTAAACTGAACCTGTCATTAATATATCAGAAGAAGTAGGTATGCAACACTGCTGATTGACATATCAAGGTATGATGATACGGTTTCAGACCACACTTACTCATTGTTTCTATGGGGTCTTTTTTGTCCCAGGCGAATCCCCTTTCCTTTAAACACTCTGGCATCATAAATCGTTTCCTACCTGTTTCCTAGCATCTGGTTGTAACAAATCATGCTCTTCAATATGTGCATTCATCGTGGCTATACGTTCATCAGTAAGTTCATTGCCTGAGTGTAAGAATCTAAAAGCTTGCGTTCCCAGAATGCATCATAAGTACAGTTTTGGAAGGATTCTTCGATCAAGTGGTTTCTCTTTGTTTCAGGCGGAAGACTCAGCTGAAGAAGCAGGCACTGGAGACGGGTCTGTCGAATCGCAGAATACTGGCGACACAGAATCGTCCGAGGAAACCGAAACTTCTGACGAAACAGCTGAAGCCCAAAGTTCTGATGAAACAGCTGAATCCGAAAGTACTGAAGAAAAGGCTGAATCCGAAAGTTCTGATGAAACAGCGGGATCCGAAAGTACTGAAGAAAAAGCCAAAGTCGAAAGTTCTGATGAAACAGCTGAATCCGAAAGTACTGAAGAAATAGATGAAGCCGAAAGTTCTGATGAAATAGCTGAATCCGAAAGTACTGAAGAAAATGCCGAAGCCGAAAGTTCTGATGTAACCGCTGATTCCGAAAGTACTGAAGAAAACGCCGAAGTCGAAAGTTCAGATGAAACAGCTGAATCCGAAAGTTTCGAGGTAACAGCTGAAGCCGAAAGTTCTGACGAAACAGGAGATGCCGAAAGTGCTGAGGAAACAGCTGAATCCTCGGAATCAGGGAGTACAGATGCTGGCGGAAGCTCTGAAGATCCTGCTGCTCCTGAGTCACCTGAGGCTGAGTTAGAAGTGGCAGTCAAAGAGGAAGATCCCAGTGCTTCTGCCACTGACGAAAAAACTGAAGAAGAACTTCCAAAGTCTGAAATGGTCCAGACAGAAGAAGCCGGGGACGATGACACAGGGAAGCCAGATCCAGTGGAGGAAGCCGGGAAGGGGAAGGGAGCTTCCCTTGATGGGTCTGGTTTGGTGGAAGAGGAAGATGAACTGACGGCCATTAATGAAAACGGCGTG
This sequence comes from Haliotis asinina, assembly GCF_037392515.1. Classification (NCBI taxonomy): domain Eukaryota; kingdom Metazoa; phylum Mollusca; class Gastropoda; order Lepetellida; family Haliotidae; genus Haliotis; species Haliotis asinina. Next base: position 43,798,500 of record NC_090290.1, on the reverse strand, counting down.
ATCAATGTTCGCCCGGCGAACACGGTTTGTAGTAAATCTTCTTTTGTGATGCCAAAATATAGATATGTGTGTGACTGTAGTATGCTTCAAGCAGCTCTAAACAGAGCTCGGAAACCCACTGATACACACACTGCTACATCCGACTTCTATTCACAGTAATATGCATTGCTTTCACTTCTTTTCATAGTAACACACACACACACACACACACACACACACACACACACACACACACACACACACACACACACACACACACACACAGGGCTTCATTCCACTTCTAACTTCTATTCACAAGTAATAGCTGCATCCGACTCAAGAATACGGAATTTACAAGGGTCTTACAGTCCCGTACACCCTTTCAAATCAGCGTGTAACTAATAATATGAATGTATATCCTATTGTTTATGTTTACCCTCAGTAATCGCCGTACATACAATCTACGTTGTTGTGTCTCCAGTCATATATCCAACTATATTCAGTTTCCATGCATCCGTTATACTATACAACTGCAAACGAATATATCCGCTGTAATAGAGACAGTTATATCAGACTTTGCTGTATCCGAAGTAATATAGACAGCTTAATCTAACTTCTAACTTCTAGATCCGACCTCGAGCTCATTATATCTACTGATACGCCTATTGATTTCGTGACATACGTTATTACTCATGTATTTACTTATGACTTCGTGATATCCGGAGTAAGACGTATTTCACCGTGTAGGAAGATGTAGCAGCCAAGGAAACTGACATGGAGGCTAAGGTCCAGGCTAAAGAGTTGGAAGAGGTGATGACGGGAGAAGACCTCGACGACCCCAAAGGTGGTGATGAAGATGGTGATAGAGAAGAGGATGAAGATAGTGAGGACACAGAGGATTCACCAGCTGGTCAGAAATGCATCCTTTTTCACAGTGATTAAGGAAGTGTGTTACAGTACGGCATGTGTTTCAAACATATAAGCTGTCACTTTATAATCGGAGCGGGTACGGAAGGGAGCTCATGGTTAAAGCTTTCGCTTGTAACGCCCGGATTCGACTCCCCATGTGGATATAATGTGTATAATGTGTGAAACCCATTTCTATTAATACTGTCTATTCTTATGGGAGGGCATTATGTGAAATACATGCACATATGGCATTACACAGAAACCCTCATTATCCGGAAACTTCGTGAAATTTAAGTGAAACATGAGTATTTGAGTGAGTTAGGTTTTACATTGTTCTTAGCAGTATTTCAGCAATATCAGGGTGGGGAGCACCAAGAATAGGCTTCACATATTGTGTCCATGTAGGGAACCGAACCCGGACCTTTGGCGTGACGAGCGAACGCTTTAACCCCTAGACTAACCCACTTTCCTATCATCTGAATTTCAATTACCAAATTGAATAGTGCCAAATACCCACCACTGTGTCCAGCGTAATAGACCACTTCACGCCATCATCCATCAACTAGTCAACGAGAGAAAACGCATGTGTCTGGATGTTCGAGGTGCGACTGTCTTTTCTAGACAGTACCCCACATTTAAGGTTTCATCTTCAAATGAGTTTGTCCAAAATTCCCTCTACTCTCCCAGCAGAAAATGGGCACCCGGTGGGATAAGGCAGATAAGTGAGTAATAACCTAGCACCTCACTGGCATGTTGCGTTATCCGGGGTAATAATAATCACTCTATCGGCGCTATCAACATCTATCTATTGAATGGAGTTTAGCGAATATAAGTGCACTTATTATTATGTGTATATTTTGTTTTGTAGGTGAGAGTGAGGAAGTTGAAGGAGCTGCCAAAGATGCCTCAGGTGATTATCATAGGAACAGAGTAATCAAACCCTGCATATTGTCCTGGCAGTAGAGTGGTCATGTGCGTGTGCGTGTGCGTGTGCGTGAGTGTTGATATGTTCCAGCGTTTACAGGTTGCATGTGGAACTCGTGGTTTATGCGTGAACGTGTCGTAAGGTTTGCACTATAAAATACTCTGATACTATGATTTCAACCAACAGGCAGCAGTTCAGAATCTACAGATGATGTAGAAGCTGTTGCGCAATCTGACCAAGGTGATAAAACATGTACGTTTACTCTTATATCAAGTTCGTTTGGGTACTATTGTCCTTCCTTCCGTCCCGAACTGAAGTTTAATCTGGAAATACACAGAGTCTTAAAAATTAGCATGATAACGTGACTGAAGAACGCACGGCAAAGAATATGGAATGGTGCATTTTTTGAGTCAAATGCAGCATCATTGAATATTGAATATCTCGCTATCCATGCTTCAGTATTGGGCCATATGAAGCATACAAAATATTGAATATCTTTTCCAACAGCCAACAGTGATGAATCTACAGATGATGTGAAAGCTGTTGCAGAATCTGACGATGAAGATAAAACAGGTAAAATTCATATGTCACGTCCGTTCAGACGTTTGTTTGTCTATTACTTCTTTCGTTTCCTCGTTCGTTCACGCTGTCATATGTTTCCGTCCTGGGCCAAATTGAAGTTAAGTCAGGGATACAACAGATTCAGAAATGAACGTGATGGTGTTATTAAAGGTTATGATCCATGGAGAAAAACGAATATCTTGTCCACATATGAAGCATGGTGAAAACGTACTGAACAGCAAAAGAAACACAACTCTGTTTTTTTGTGAAGTAATTAAATGGAAGAAATAAACATGAACGCTTAGACCCGTTAAGGTCTACCCGGGTTAGAATAGGCCTTCAGCAACCCATGCTTGAGACCCGTGAAGGTCCCGTGGTAAAATAGGCCTTCAGCAACCCATTGACCCGTGAAGGCCCCGGGTTAAAACAGGTCTTCAGCAACCCATGCTTGCCATAAAAGGTGACTGTGCTTGTCGTAAGAGGCGACTAACGGGATCGGGTGGTCAGGTTCACTGACTTGGTTGACACGTGTCATCGGTTCCCAATTGCGCAGATCGATACTCATGTTGTTGATAACTGGATTGTCTGGTTCAGATCCGATTAATTACACACCGCCGCCATATAGCTGGAATATTGCTGAGTGCGGAGTAAAACTGAACTCACTCACTCACACACATGAACGCTTACATTTATGAGATTTCATGTTTTCGAAACTTACGTTTCTATTGCAGTTCAGTATAAATTGAATATCTTTACCAACAGGCAGCAGTGATGAATCTACAGATGATGTAGAAGTTGTTGCAGAGGAAGATAAAACAGGAGATTTAGTGTGTTTGATTATTCGTCTGATTGGTCAGCCGTTCTCTCGCTCATATTTCAGTTCCTTCCTTCCTTCGTTTGCACTCTGGGAAAACTGACTGGACTTGTGAGTCGTTTTGAAACCCACAAAACTTTGATAGAAAACTTTAACTTGCCCTCATCACATTTTTTAGGGAAACGAGATGCTATTCCCTGTTGTATTGTGCCTAGTTTAATATTGATTAACTTTACATACAGGCGGCAGTGCAGAATCTGCAGATGGTGATGTTGAAGTGGCTGCAGAATCAGACGAGGGAGTTAAAACAGGTGAGTTAGTGTGTTTGATTTTTCGTTTGATTGGCCTGTGGTTCGCTCTTTCATATCCTGAACAGGAAAAGAAAAAACGCAGCTATTTTGTCAAGGTTTTCAAATAGAAGACACGAGCGCTTCCTTTTTATGAGATTTCATTTTTCAGAAACTTGGTTTTCGTTTACTGTTCAGTATATTTTCTACTGTAGTTTATGTTTCAGCACCCTAAAAAGTCAAAATTTAGGCTGGGAGGAATAAATAATTGAATGGTTGGTTTCACGGGAGTTATTCTTCATAAATCCATTATTATTCAGCATAACGAATCAATGTTGGGACAAATGACATTAGCTTACATTGTCAGTGGCTTTAGCGTCGCTGTGATATCAACGTTGAGAATGAAGCTCAATAACGTCATATAGGTGTATATTGCTTTGGTTGATCAATAGTTGAGCACTGAAATGGGAGAGCTATTATTGATTATCTGTCGTTTGTTCTTTTGAGTGATAATATATTATGTTGCTATTATTATCATCCATGCTGTACATCCGTTGTTGTATAGATAGATTAATGTACATGACAACTTTTAAACGTGTAGATTTTCATGGGAAATTGACGATTATATTGAACGAATTTTTGAAGTTATGTTTAAGCATGAAATGTAATGATCAAAACGATGATAATGAAACATATACATATATATGTGTGTGTGTGTGTGTGTGTCTGTGTGTGTGTGTCTGTGTCTGTTTTTTTTTTGTGTGTGTGTGTCTGTGTGTGTGTATTTTCTACCTTGAATTAGGAAAATACGCTATTTTCCATTGGTCAGTCAAATTACCACTACCACCTCTGACGGAAAGACGTTAATTTAATTATCGGACAAAGCTTACATACATTGAGAAATGTCTCAGTCAGTGTTGGCAGACATTGTTGAATAACAATGGAACATTTAGTAAGAAAATACAGTTTCCTTTTCGCCACATTAATAGCACGTATTGCAATGATAGTTGGAAGGAATACGCGATGAAAATCAACTTACACTGTGTACTTGGAGATTATGGGATTGATCACGTTTGAGTATGTGACTGCCACCCACTTCCAGCACGTGGAGGATAAGAAATATATAAGATATATGATAAATGTACATAATACTATTTATCATGTGGTCAAACGCCGCACTTGCTAAGTAAAACGATTGTAGTGCTTTTGTTAGGTTGAGTCCGATCTTTGATACAAACACACACTGTCATTTACCGGTTCGCCAGCACACAACATTAGCGATCTAACTCAGCCACCGATGCTTCCCTAACATGACAGATGGTAGTCTAGGTACATCATGTGCATCCGTTTAACGAAGGTGAACTGTCATCGAGAGGGTTAAGTATATACTGAGTGTTCGCTTACGAATTGTTTTTTCTTCAATTTATTCATATTAAAGCAATGATGTTTCATTTCATTAAAAGGTGATGGTGGAGACGAAGAGAAAGGGGACACTAGGGAAGGAGATGGAGACGGTTCGTGATGTAGCATCCGTCCGCATGGTTAAATTATGTCATGCAGTAACTCTGACAGAAACTGATTTATATTCTTGACGTTTGCACGACACAAAGACAATTCAGAGCAAAACCATATGGTAACCCAGTGTATGAAATGAATGTCATTACCATATTCTGAATGAAGATGGAATAATAATCATATGTTTGACATGAGTATAAGTGAATCGTTCTAACCTCATTTGGGGAAGGGAAGAACCTAAAATAATAACGATTTAAATGTGAGGATTAAACTTTAAAACGATGTCAGTTCAGAGTATGTGATCCCTTCAACAGGTGAAAACAACGGAGAAGTTAATCTAACCGTAGAGTCAGATGACAACCCTGATGGTGAGTCAAAGGAACCTCCAGCGGAAACCGAAACTGAAGAAACAGAAACACCAGACTCTGTGGAACCAGCAGCGGAAACCGAAACTGAAGAAACAGAAACACCAGACTCAGTGGAACCAGCACCGGAAACCGAAACTGAAGAAACGGAAACACCAGACTCAGTGGAACCAGCAGCGGAAACCGAAACTGAAGAAACAGAAACACCAGACTCTGTGGAACCAGCAGCGGAAACCGAAACTGAAGAAACAGAAACACCAGACTCTCTGGAACCAGCAGCGGAAACCGAAACTGAAGAAACGGAAACACCAGACTCAGTGGAACCAGCAGCGGAAACCGAAACTGAAGAAACAGAAACACCAGACTCTGTGGAACCAGCAGCGGAAACCGAAACTGAAGAAACTGACATATCTAGCTCAGACGAACCAACAGTGGAAACCGACACCCCGGAAACAGACAGTGATTCAGATGAAACCCCTTCGACAGGTGAAGCAGACGAATCGGCTACTTCTGATCTTGAACCATCTGATGGGGATGGAGATAACGATGAAGACGATGAGGAGGAAGCTACATCTAATGACAGTTCATCATCCGAGGTAATTACTTGACCAAGTTACACATTAGTAAGAATGTTTTATTATCGTAAGTGAGCATAGGGGGATAGGTTTGGCTGTACTCTACTGGCCTGACCATGAACCTCCGTCCGAATTATGCCAGAGACACCCATAACTGACAGTATTTCACCCCCAAAACAAGTGTACATTTGATGATTGACTGATCATGGTTGTCTATCATTCATATAGGAGGGTTAATTGCCCTTCACATTACAAAATCCTCATTATCACTCGTACACAGATGTCATCTTTCATAATCTGTGCATTCAAATTCTTAAACGAAATCTTTAATTTAGTGTATTGATGAAGATAGATCATATGAATGACATTGTCTTCATCGTTATACTTAGCACCGTTATCATATTGCAGTGTATGTAACAGCATGTGTTACAGTTAGTAACTTTAGCGCTATGTTGCAGACTACTGGCAAGCGAAGAAGGAAACGATTAGCTCTCGCTGACCCCAAGTACATATGGGACGATGCAATATTCCCATTCAAATTCAAGGACGGGCTTGGTAAGACTTCTGGCAAGAAAACCAAAACAATCCTGGTTGAGTGAGTGAGTGACGTTTTGCTTGGGTTATATGTATGATAGAGTGACGTGAGACAGATCCATTTCTTTACTACTTGTTGGAGCCAACGATCAAGGAGGCGATGCTGACAAACTCAGAAATAAAATCAGAGTGAACCATGAACCCATACGTTCCTGACTCATGTAAGAGACACAGCTCAGCAAGGATTGCGGATTACTAGGTCAAATGTGCGGAACACGTTTCACAGAGGGGACTGCACAAGGAAGAATTCCAATATAAAACATACTATGGGCAGTGGTCAAAGCCCATGTTTGTCACGCTGAAAATCAGGTTCTATTCCCTACATTGACACATTGTGTGAGACCGTTTCTTGTGTGTCCCCCGGAGACTGGATTGTGCCGGAGTATTGCTAAAAGCGCGAAACGTACTCGTCTGCTCTTTGTGACGTCCAAAATTCTAAAATGACATTCAAAGACGACCGTTTCGCGTCCTTGAAAGTTATTTTAGAATTTGGGAAGCACATTATAGAACACGCTTTATGGATAACAACTTTTTATGTGACTGCGGTTGTGTTCAATATAGAACAAGCTTTAGGCTGCATAAAAGTAATTAAATGTTCCTCGGGCACAGTTTTTTTCAAAAGTTACGAGGGCGGTAGGACTTTGTTTTTTTAATTTGATAGAAAAACGTGACGAGGGATGAATACATCTTTTTTCCCTCAGAAATACAGCCTGGGAAGTTGGCACATGTTAATAACTTGCAGAGTCATTCACACTCGTTCATACAGACACTCATTCTTATAGTGCACAAATGGATGATGGGGACGCGACAAAGTCAAAACTATTACGCGCACAAAAAAAAGTGACGCGCCAATGCCCGAGAAATATTTCACATTTTTTATTTAGCCTTGTGGATAAGAACTGTTATATTCGTGAGTACGACGTTTCGACACAGATTCTTGTATCGTTATATTTTGAATCTGTATCGAAACATCGCACTCACGAATATTGCAGGTAGTTATCCATAAAGGTTGTTCTATATTGACCCTTTAGCGATATAATTTTGAGGGTCACCATGACCTCGATTAGTTTCCGCACTGTTTGCTTTACTGCCAGCAGTATTTCCTTCTGATTCCATGTTCTTGTTGTAGCTGACAAGATCAAGGTTGAAGCTACGGCAGCCATGGGTTATCTTACTCGCCACACCTGTATGGAATTTGTCCCTTACGAAGGCCCTCAGACGAACACAGAGCTCGGGCTGTCCCACCCTGGCCATCTCATCTTCACCAACGAAGGAGGGTAGGTACATCATGGCTGGGTAGGTACGATTTGAGAGGGTAAATGCAACATGAGAGGGTAGGTACAACAGAGGAGAGTAGCTACAGAAAGGGAGTGTGGATACAACAGGGAGGGGAGGGCTGGTACAACATGGGAGTGTGGGTACCACAGGGAGGGTAGGGGAGGGCTGGTACATCATGGGAGAGTGGGTACAGCTTGGGAGAGTGGCTACAACACGGGAGGGGTGAGCTTGTACAACATGGTTGAGTTGCCACAACTTGAGAGTCAGCATAGGTGGGAAGGTACAACATGTGCGGGTGGCTACAACATGGGTGAGTGACTACAACATGGAAGGGTGTCTACGACATGGGGGGGGGCATGGATGGGGAGTACAACATGGGTGGGGAGAAACAACATGGGTGGGTGGTTACAACATGGGTGGGTGGTTACATCAGGTGAGGGCTGGAAGGGAGGTACATCATGGAAGGATGGCTACAGCATGGGTGGGGAGGTACAACATGGAAGGGTGGCTATAGCATGGGTGGGGAGGTACAACATGGGTGGGTGGCTACAACATGTGTGGGAGGTACAACACGGAAGGATGGCTACAGCATGGGTGGGGAGGTACAACATGGGTGGGGAGAAACAACATGGGTGGGTGGCTACAACAGGTGAGGGCTGGTACATCATGGAAGGGAGGTACATTATGGAAGGATGGCTACAGCATGGGTAGGGAGGTACAACATGAGTGGGTGACTACAGTATTGGTGGGGACGTACATCGTGGAAGGATGGCTACAGCATTGGTGGGGAGGTACAACATGGGTGGGTGGCTACAGCATGGGTGGGAGGTACAACATGGAAGGATGGCTACAGCATGGGTGGGGAGGTACAACATGGGTGGGTGGCTACAACATGTGTGGGAGGTACATCATGGAAAGATGGCTACAGCATTGCTGGGGAGGTACAACATGGGTGGGTGGCTAAAACATGTGTGGGAGGTACAACATGGAAGGATGGCTACAGGATGGGTAGGGAGGTAGAACATGGAAGGATGGCTACAACATGTGTGGGAGGTACATCATGGAAGGATGGCTACAACATGCTGTAGCCACCGTCCCTGTTGTAGTCACCTTTTAGCAGTGATCAACCGAGTGAATCCACTGCAAACCAAGTAACAGGGTGCTTCGGAGTAGGTTACTGTAGGACGTTGTGCAAGTCGATGACAACTGACGTGCATCGTGACGTCGGTTACCAAGGGTGCAGACGTAGTGAGTCCATCACAGTGTGATCTTATGCAAAAGTGTACAATAGTACATAATTCTTCCGCAACGTATTTCTGAAATCGGATTCGGTATGAAACCATAATAATCACTTAATTACGCCATTTTATCAATTTAATGCATTCAAGAGATGGTAATAAATAAAATACCACAGTCGATCTCATTGCATATGAATTATACGAAACTCGTGATCTTCCAATGAGACCTCGTGTAGTATTCTCTACGGATGACAGGTACAATAGGGAAGAGTTGGTACTGTGTCCATTTTCAGTGGAGATTAGGTACAGCATGCCGCATTACAGAACGGTCTTGATAGCAAGCACGCCCTTAAACACACTGACAATTAACGAGTGCGGCGTTAAACAACAATCAACCATTGGTGGGAACATGCACCAAAGGAATGCAATCAGCACTTGCAAAGTAATACACACATGGACCAGTCCGAGCAATTTGACCGACAACAGTACCGTCCAATTAGATTAGGTGTTTATTGTATCCCTATTTATCGTTGTCTTTCCAGATGTTGGTCTTACATGGGACTTATGATGAGAAGCAGGGGCCAGGAAGTGTCATGCATGTCCCGTGTATGTATCTGACTTTTTCTCGACGCCACAGTTTATTCCATTACAGAAGACACATACACTCCCTTAATGGTCAGGTTCCTTGCCTCAAACATAAGTGACATGCCGTTTGGTAATCGTGGGTTTGGATTTTACATGTATAAATGCTAAAATGGTAAAACCAGACGTTCGTCTTAAAAACACACCCTTCAGCAGCGTCTTAAAGCGCTGATTATTATTCTCATTCTTTCCACTGGCTAATGCACTGCCAAGGAACACGATTCTGTATAGAGTTTTACGGCGACTCAGATGCCAGTCTTGACCCTATGCCCATGTTAATCTGACGCGCACCTATATAACTATAGCTTAACGTATAGCTTCCGAGTTCTTAAGGGTGCCCGTCAACAAATGTTGGTAGTGAAAAGCGTTCAAATGTTTGAACAGGTTGCCGTCAAAGTGGGAGAATTTTGGTGAGAATGACAAAAAGCAACACATTATGTATAGCAATGTCTTTCCCTCCGTAGTCGGTGTTTATACACGAAATCGGCCACTCGTCATTCCTGCTACACGAACAGAATGGTGACAACAGAAAGGGCCTCATCAGAATCAACTACGACAACATCCAAGACGGTAAGTCAAGATGGGTATACCCTGCCATTACCATCGTTTTATCATTGGTGAAGACTGAAATGTATGGAATGTGACATAAAACTGAACCAAATAAAATCTGATATTTGTCATTCCAACTGTGATTCTGCTGAAATTTGTAAGACTTCACTTCAAAGGATGTATCCAAACTATTCATGATTCCTTAGCCTTATATGAACGTTAGATGTGACTGCGATATGTAGGTGACTAAGGTATGAGATATATAAATGTGCAAGACACAGAGAGGTTTCTTCACGAGCAAGGTTTCGCACAACAGTAACATCATAGAATTCGGGTCTACTGCTAGACATATATTAGATGATCCTGCGCACTAAACGCATTTGTGACAAGAGAGGCGGTACAACGAATTGGGCGAGTATACTTGGCTGCTACAGGTAGATATGCGATAAAGCATGTGCAATACTTGCTGACCGTGGCGTGAAATCAATGCCGCTGCTGTTTAACACAGCGACTTAGTTCAGTAAAACCATCACGACACGATTTGCACGGGGAAATTTACTTTTTCAATACTTAGACGACAACCTGCTTCCCTTTTGTTTCAAATGGAATGTTCTGGAGGGCGTTCCCATTTATGCAAAATGAGGTCATTTGTCAGGTCGTGGCTCATCTAATCCTTGTCGAGCAGTAAAACTGATCTTTTCTAAAACATTCTACTTAACATAAATCTATACCCCTGAAGTATGTATGAATTTATGGTTACGCATTTCCTATTTGGTTGAGATACAGCTGTTACATAAATGTCTCAGTGAGACATGTTGCTGAGTGTCAAATGTAAAAGTTCTCACTGTCCTTCAATTGCAGCCCTCAAAGACCAGTACATCCAGCTTCCAGCATCCACGACTCTCAACTTCACCGGATATGACGTGTCGTCACTCATCCATTACCCTATAGGAGTAAGTATGGCGTTGTATGTATAACGCCACAAGCATCTGGGCCGGGTTGAGTTCAGGGATAGACATGATGAACTGCTGTGTGTGATTAGTTTATGACAGGTTGGGGTTAATTGCTTATTCCAGAATTCCTTTCCCAGGGTATCGGTTCGTCTTCGTAACAGGATCCGTTGATGATCAGTTCGCCTGGCTCAAGGTCGAATTCTCGACCACTCCGTAGTTTTGAAATGCTATCTTACAATCAGTTCATCCACTCCTCATTTTAACTGTTGACCTTATTTTTTCAGTGTTAAAAATCCACATCGCCTCACTACGAGAAGGTTACTCAGTTGGGGCCACTTAACAATTAATGTTTTGGGGGAAAACTGTAAATAAAACATCAACAATTAAGGTTTTAAATACCTTTTATATGGAACAATGAAGAAATATTCTTTTGCATATCATCTGTTGAAAAACGATTGGAGAATTAATGTAATGCATTATCCTGTGTAGATGGAATTTAATTTGCTGCATAAAAGTTAAAAAAGTGAACAATTAATGTTTTGCATATTCTCTACACGAAACAAAGGACAGTCAATATGTTACATACCTTCTGTAGGATACAATGCACAATGTGTTACATTGCTGCTATAAAAAAACAAATGAATAAAAAATCAATAATTGTTTTCTATATTCTCTACGGGTGGCAATGGACAATTAATGTTTCTATAAATACGTTCTGTGGTCAATAATCATGGGACAAGTAATGTTTTCCAAGGCGAAGCATATATACAGAACAGCAGGAGAACTGCAACTCTAATTTTGACAAGTTTTTTTTTCAAATAGGCGACATAAACATGAATGCTTACTTTTAAGAGATTTCATTGTTTCGAAAATTTCCGGGTTTTTTTTCTTTTTGCTTTTCTTTGCATCACCATCGAATAACCATTTGGTGTTGGTATGATATTTTACCATGAAACATGACTGTATACTTCTCTTTCCTCACCCGCAGACTGAAATAAATAGTCTCTCACAAAGAAGGGATTACGCACTCGTATCTCAGAGACACCTTAATTATGCATATTATGTGTGTGTGTGTTTACTAGATGAACAGCAAGAACGGTAAACAAACTCTGTCCATCCTGTACGAGGCACCAGATTTCCATGTTGGAGGACATCTGTATTATGTAGCTGCTGAGATCAACCTGGGCTACAAATGTAAAGGTTTGTGTAAAATACCATCATTTATCCGGCCACAGTTTAGCATGAGTTAAAAGTGTATTATAGTGGAAGCTGTCTAAACCGGTACTCATCTGGGCTGAAGAAATAGTCCGGTTTAGACAGCATGCTGGATTGTAGAGCTGATGATACATGTATAAGCCAAGGATAAGACTGAGATTTTAGGCTGGTGTTGACAACTTGCCGGATTGGACAGATACCGGTTTTGACAGCTTTCACTGTCGGGCCAGTGACTGTAGCGATGTACAGGTCCTGCTAAACTTTTACTAGAAGCGGGCTGGCGGGCCTGTGGCTTTGTCGTACTCTGTGTCTGACACACAACACTTGGACAGTTGGTACTCGATTCGGCATCGGACCAACCACACACGGCACCTGACCCATTGCCATTTCCTAAGACAAGCAGATCTTCCTGTTGTTAATACCGATCTCTTCAAGGCATACACCTAATATGGATAGCAACTTCTTTGTAAGAACGTTCAGGAACTTTATCATGTATCCCCAACAGTCTTATGATAGGTTTGTCTGTTCCCGATTAGCTTAGTTACATATTCCAGGAATATTGCTGAATGAATCGTTAAAGATCAAACAAAATCTCCAGCAGGCAACTACTGCTTTCTCCATGATTCTGACGTCATATGTTTATTTATGGTCCTCCTCCTCCACAGAAAAGGACTGTCCAGACTTCACCACTAAATGTGTGAAGGACAGCTACGTGGTCAAGAGAGACGGCAAATGCAGGTGCGAGTGCACTTCAGGAGTTGACCCGGAATCCGGATGTGCCGATCCAAAGAAGGCGCGTAAGTGCCCACAAGGAAACTCAGAAACCCAGTCAGGCGATGCGGCTTCTTTGCTTCTTCATGCAGACGTATCTACCATTGGACAAGGATATAGTGCTGTTTAAGTGGCATTCAGCAACCTCATTCTACAGAAATACTACCTATTGTCTTATATACCAAGTGCCAATTTTTGACTGCATTTACCGTACCTGTAAATGAGTGAAAAAAATTGTAAAGAAAGAATTAGACAAAGATAGTGCTGAAATATGTATAGTCGTTTCTTCATAAACAAACATGGACCAATGCAAATAATTCGGTTCCTATTCCTCGAGTATCATTTTTGACACGTATATGTGAATAAAGAACACGATTAGGTATGGATTTGTAATAGGCTTGATTTTGTGTTTTCAATTACAAAAAAATAATAGTGTTGATTATAGCAGGGCATGGAGTCATCCAAAAAATGTAAATCTAGACTTTTGCAATCATATATTATTAGTAGATGTTATGATTAACATATATTTCAATTCTCAACGGAATCGGTGAAGGAATAGATATTTTAGAAAATTATACCGCTACACCCGTTACATAAGTTACACACATGTGAAGTCATCTCTCATTTGGCAACCTTACGTCCTGCCTGGGTTAAACTCTTTAGTAAAATCGACAAGGCGTCCAAAGTGGGATCAGAAGGTCCGTGGTTTGAATTCCCTCTTCATCCAAACAATGACATCATGTTTTGATTTCTCATAGGCACGAAAGGGGTCGTGGAGCGAAGCCAGCTGATTGTGCGCAAGAATAACTGCCATAAGATACTTTTGGCTGTAATAACAATATTCAAAAAGTCATTTTCATCAGCATTATCATCGTTACCCGTAAAGATCGGGTTACAACTGTCTTCAGCAACCCATGTTTGTCGTAAGAGGCGACTAACGTGATCGAGTGGTCGGCGCTGGCCTGGTTGGCATGTGTCGCATCACCAATACATAGATCGATGTTAATGTGATAGATCACTTGATTGTCTGATTATTTTCATACTGCTACCATATAGCTGCAATATTGATAGTTTCGGCTCTAAAAAACAAACAAATCATCGTTGTCTTCATTATAACGTTCACTATGGTTACACGTGTTTGTTCTCGTAGCTTCCAAGGTTGCCGGCTGGGGTCCCGGCAAGCTGTCGATGCCGAAACCCAAGGATGGCTGCCCCGAGGGGATGAAAGAAAAGATGATAGAGCACGAGGGGGATTCCGCCGGTAGGACGTCCAAAGTGTTCCATCTGGCAGCCTCTATGGGGGCGAAGAGTACCCTACCTCTGTGTGTCACTGACGGAGGAGAAGGCAAGTGGCCTATGGGAAGATATTGCCTGCACAACGAAGGAGACAGCTGCCCGGAAGGTGCGTCCACATTCTGTTTAAGTTGTTTGGCATTGTTTGGAATGTGCTCTCGAATATACAGAATAGCTGTAAATGTTCTTTCCTTTTGAAAACAACAGTTGAACCTAAAATGGGGATAAACAATTAAAAGCGTTTTAATGCAATTTTTACACAGGTTATGCACGCAACAAGTAAAATAACGTCGCTATGTACCACGCTTAGTGTGTAGCTTCATGATGGTGCATTGCCTATTCATTTGAATATATGGAATACGTATCCCGTAAACTCTGGACCTGGCAAAATGCAGCGCTGCCCTTCAAGGGGCTGCAGTCTGGTTAATACTTTCCAGACGGCTCATCAGACGACAGAAATTGTGGGTTCGAATCCCGTTTGCTATCGAATATGTTCGTGGTTTGGTCTCACATACCTGTTGGCTTCACTCTAGCTGTCAACGCCTGATACACTTCATAGTTTCTTCAAACATCAAGCTGTGATAATTGCCAATAACAGTCCACGGTGCTGTCAAAGGTTACTCAATCACGCGCTGTTTGAAAGTCGAAAGATAAAAGTAACGTATGTTTTCGTTGTGACAGGTTTTGAAGCCGGCAGTTTCACACTCGGGCAGAAGAGCGGTGACAACACGATTCTCGAGTTTTGTTGCAAAGACGATGGATTTAACTTTGAGGAAATTCCAATAAAGAATGAGAAACCTTTCACATTCTACCGTCTGCACAAGTCCTGCCAAAATGTTGAAGGTGAGTCGCTGAGTCAGCACACTGTACGCCGTGGTTTCTATCAATTTTTGTTGGCGAGAAAACAGAATACTAAACTCGCTTCCGTGAAATACCATTTTTATCGTGAAAGATTTAGCATCAAATCCCCTACTCGTTTGATATAAATGGTATTACACGGAAGGTCGTTTAGTATGCTCTACATATTATCCACCCACTGACCATCAACAGCATTTTCGCTCCGTTTCAGACATGTACGCTTATGAGGAGACCATTACGTTAGACAGCACCACCAAGATAGTCGCAGACGGCAAAACTCCGGTCAGCCAGATCTCAGGAACCGACCACGCTCTTACACTGTTTGTCTGCTACTACGTGCCTCTGCAATATGGTAACTGTTGGCAACCGTTGAACAACGAAAACCCAACTCAAGATAATTATTTTGATATCTGCTGAAAATGGAGTCGTGATAAATATTATGAAAAAAGTGACAAATCCTTAACGTTCAGCATTTTATAACAAATTATGTTCCATGAATACATTTTCTGTATGAACTTTCAGCCTCTGAATGACCATCAAGGGCCCTGTTAAATCTTTGTTGCATTTTCGTATAATGATACTGAACCTTTATATACTTATACCTTTTGTCGATATACTTGTGTTTTGCTTTGATGTCAGTGAGTGGGCTTGGGGTAAGGGTAAAACAGCTTCATCGTCTCTTTCGGTATCTTTCACGAAAATACATGTGCTAATAGCTTACTCTCACCTTGGTCGTTACAAGGTCAAGGTCACCATGTTGTGAATGCGTGTCCTTTGGCGCTAGAATAATGCTTGGCGCATTCATACAAATGGGTTCAAAAAGTCTGCAATCCAGAATATCAGAAATTGTTCTTTACTGAGAAAGTGTAATTCCAAATATAATCATAATCACTGTATCACGGAAAAGGATGCCCGTGCGATTTTAACACTAAAATCCCGACTCCCTGATTGCACAACCTGTTTACAGTTGACACCATGGCGTTTTGGCGTTCACTGCGCGTCAGGTCAAGTTGTTTATTTGTATGAAGACTATTGTTCCATATACACATAGTGCGATTTCATCAAACATTAGTTACATACAGTGCATAAATGTATTTACATACGTATGTTACAGATTTCACACATACTGTTCTCTTAAGATGGAGCTTTGACAAACATGTCTACATATATTGTTTAATGCATCGCTAGACTATGAATCCATTAGCTGTTTACATGTGTGAATATTTACATTGTGGTGACGTATACACGGTAGATAACGCTGCCTTACGTTCCTATAGCAGGGATAAAATGATACCCATTTTCAGTTCCACTGTTACACAATTGGCATAAGCCCTGAATTAATTCAATTTCCAATCACCTTCCCTCGTTAACTTTAAATTTTATAAATTCCACATCAAAGTCTTATGCTGATATTTCGTTTTCTATGTTCCTACATGAGGATTTTGTCGGATGAATTTAACTAATCCTAATGTTTCCCCAGGGTGCGGGGAGGCGATTGACTTGACCCCCGAGAACCCGACTGCCACTTTGAGCACCCCCAACTACCCAGATAATTACCCCAAGAGTACACAATGCACCTGGCTACTGACGGTAAGATTCCATCAAAATAATCCACTACGTTTTTATTTACACGACGTGCGGAGGGTGTTGTAATCCAATAACACAATGCAGGGAGGAAACATCATCTTGGAGTGTTTCTTGACCAGTGTTAATTGTACCGATAAAGATCGGTTAGGTTGTATATCTCTTAAACTGGATGTCACAATTATTTTTAACGTCCCTAACGATGTCAATAGAATTTAAAAACACGTAAATGATGACTAGTAGCTGAATACGATCGCTGTCGCGTCTAGCAGGTCCATTGTATTGAATGAGTGGTTGTTTGGTATTTCCTGAACAAATATCCTTTCAATTCCCTCTCCGATTTCCTCATAATTTCTTATGATTCAGATAGCCAACTTTTTGATGCGATCGCTCTACCTTTGCAATTTATAGGTTGCCCAACTATATCAAAGGGAAATAACTCAATCCGTTCTTAAAAAGAACAGTGTCTAATGAACGGTGTCATGTCCAGTCATAACAGGCGCATAGCAAGTCATTTTTTCGCGTTAGTCCCATGGGCTGCACAGTTTTATATGAAGATGGTATTGAGGGCTTACCCAGCCTTTGTAGCAACAATAAGGTGAAAACCCGGGCTTTTCTGTAATGGTAGCAACGCCCATGATTGATAAATATCGTGTTGCTGTTGGCGCATATCTTACTGTGACATTGTCTAATGCACATCTTGTAGTAGTCTTAACGAGAATTCAGGTTTAGGGCTGGGACGGCTACCCGGAGTGGGTGGTAATGACTCGGGTACCCGTTTTAAAAACCACACCCGTTATGATAATGTGACTAATAGATTAAACAATGTAATATTTTATTTTTTCATGACTTCGAGGTTGCCTCTGAAGATTTAGACATAATTGTTCAGTGACCTGTTTTGAATTTACTACATTATTAAAACATTCAATAAACTCGAAATAGTAGTCTCCAAGCTGAATACTATATTTCTATTTCTTACAAATATGATGTCAGGAATTAAAATAACGCCGCATACGAGCCTTATTCAGTTTACATGCAGAGAGGAAATTCATTGCATACTTTACACAAGGTAATTAAACTTTTCAGGGATCTGAGGAGGACTCCGTGATCGTGATTGACTTTGACGATGAAACGTTTTGTCTGAAGGAAGGTGACCATGTGGATATACACTACAACAAGATCGGCCAGCCAAGTCTCAGGTAATCTCATACAGTGAGTGAGTGAGTTTGGGTTTATGCCCCTTTAAGCTGCAATCCAGCAATATCACGGCAAAGGACAGAAGAAATGGGCTTCGCACACAGTAGCCATGTGGGGAATAGAACCTGGCTGTTCAGTGTGATGAGCGAACGCTTTAACCATTAGGCTACCCCACCGCTCCGACGTTAAGTGATAACTTGAAATACTGCATCACCCCGAATACTTTATTATGACGTCATTATTGTTTGTGATGTAACGCTGTATATCACGTGACCTCACCAGAAATACTTCAAACAGTGAAACTGTTTTCAAGTTCTACATGTTTCAAAACATTTCTCAAGCTCTGTACAACACATGCTTACATTGTCTGACCTCGTGTCATCATTCATCTATTCATATTTCCAAGGTATTTTCCCTTTAGCTTTCTTTGACGCTGAAGCTGTATAGTTAAAGCAGTTTCCCATATTATAACCGCTGGATTTAAGCAAATGCAAATGGATAATACTTATGCCCACTTTACAGAAATACCGGAACGGGATACAAGCCAAGTGTGGTCACTTTGTACAACAGCGCCAAGATCCAGTTCAGATCAGATCTGGAAGAGGAGTGCTCCGGATTCAAGGCTACAGTCAAGATGGTCACAAGTATGTAGTTCACAGGAGTATATAGGTCGGTAATAACTTGTGAGTAATGTTGAAACTTGCCTCTGTTCACCTTGCAGAAAATGGGTACCCAATGGTATATGTCATGTTACTTTTAACCTTCCATGGCCTCACAGGCAACTTGGGTTATCAGGGGTAATAGTTATCCCATTGTGCTTACCAGCGCTTTGGGCATTGGCCGTTCGTGGCCAAAGTCAGCGCTATACAAATGTCATTATTACTACTGCCCCAAGTGAACCAGGCGTGGTTGAGTAGTGATTAACGCGTTCGTTCGTCACGCAGAATACCCGGGTTCGATTCCCTAAATGGGCATAATGTGTGAATCCTATTTACTATTTACTGTTCTCCACCGTGATATATTGCTGAAATATTGCTAAAAGCGGATTAAAACTAAACTCATTCACTCACTCACTCACCCAAATGAACCATGTTTTTCAAATCCATGAGGATTTCTAATACATTTTCCTTGAGAATACTCAAATTGTTTCCTAAATGAGAAAATGTGGGTTTCTTTATCTTAACTCGAGACAAGGAAACCATCCCAGCTGGCAAGTTGTTGTAACGTCATCACATTTGTGACGACATTCACATGCATTGTGAGTGACGTCATTTTCAATTGTACCTTGTGACGTCAGTTTGTTATGGGTCTCTTCGAAACACTTAAAATAATGAAATTATTGTCGTACATGTTTTGTACAACACTTGCATGTATATATCCCCGATGATAACTTAAAAAATAACTCCAGTAAGTTGCCATGGCCCGGTTTTTCAAAACTCGGTTATCTGGTAACCAGCCCTTAATATATTTGACCGACTCTTATTAATACCAGTGGGTTGTCTTGTTCAAAACTCTGTTAACTTTTAACAGGATGGTAATGTGACATTAAAGGAACACACCTAAATTACCTTTTTAATGGTGTACTTAACTCGCAAAATGGTGTTTATGACTAACGACATTAGGAGGTAACAGACTGTTAAGTTAACAACCGGTCCAAGGTGGTTTAAATGGTGTGTATACACCATGTCTCTCCATTACCCAGAACTACATTCAGCCATATGATATCCACCCATGTAACAGTAAACGTCGTAATAACCAACCGATATGATATCCAGTAACATCCTCCAGTCCGGTAATGGCATCGTAACATGCAACAACATCCAGGCCTTTAACGGCATCCAAGCGTATAATGACATCATTACGTGTAACGGTCATCAAACATATAACAACTTCAAACAAACGGCATCGAAACATATGATGACATCAAAACGTGTAACGGTCGTCAAACATGTAACTGCCTCATACTAACGGCATCCAAACAGATGTTGACATTATAACGTGTAACGGTCGTCAAACATGCCACTGCCTCATACTAACGGCATCCAAACATGTAATAACATCACAACATGTAACGGTCGTCAAACATGCCACTGCCTCATACTAACGGCATCCAAACATGTAATAACATCATAACATGTAACGGTCGTCAAACATGCCACTGCCTCATACTAACGGCATCCAAACATTAATAACATCATAGCGTGATTAACGGTCGTCAAACATGAATAAACAGAATATACCAACATCAAACTGATGGCAACCAAACATATATTAACATAATAACGTGTAACGGACGTCAAACATGTAAGAACATCCAAACCCCTGAAATGTAACGGTTTTGCACTTCTTCTAGAGGAAGAACAAGCCTACAACATCGCTGATGAAGGCGCGAGCTACCGAGGAACCATTGGCTTTACCCACAACACCATCCCCTGCCTCCCCTGGTCACAGATGACAGAATGTCCACACCACCCTTTCGCTCCCGGGTAGGTACTCTCGCCATATCCAAGGTAGCAAGTAACGATAGAAAGGATATATAAAAGGCATCAACTGCTTGATTACATAAGTACATATTATGTTTCCTCCCATTTACCATAAAGAAATACGTATTATTGGTCATATATATCAAGATGAAATTATGTATTTACCAATTAGGGCTGGCTATTGATATGGATCATTATATAGATCGATTATTGCAAAGTAAATATCGATTGATTTGCGATAGATATCAGAGATCTATCTTAAGCAAAAAAGTCAAGACTGTCTGAAAGAAATGAATATGGAATATACACACATCACAGGTGAGTGGTGACATGGTTTTGCTTGGATTATTAGCGAAACAGCGTCCGGAACATAATTTAGAAGCAGGCGATTAATAAAGTCCAAAATTTGTATATTGTGAGAAAAATATGTTTCTATCACAAAAGGTTGATTGACTATAAATTGCAACTCACTCACTCCCTAAAGTTAATAATATCGATAGCACACATTTCACATCGATAATCATTAATATTTTTTCCTGTCTACGATGTTTTCGATTATCGATCATTTTAACCACCTCAACGACAATGTGTCTCTGAAATGACTACAGCTGATTTGTAATGATTTATTTATGAATTGAGCAAATGTCTCCTCACCATTACCCCAGACGAATGCCAGTGATGGTCATTTCATGGTAAAATGTAAATATGTGTTTATCAATGTCTCTCTGCAGTGACTTTGGTGACGGGTTGGACTCCAACTACTGCCGTAACCCTGGCGACGGCATCGCCCCATGGTGCTACGTATCGCACGACAACTGCGAAAGAAACTACTGTGATGTCAGTCTCATTGGTGAGAATTTTCAGTAACATATGTTGATAATATCATTCGCTGATCCGTTAGTCAATACACGATCGTTAACTTTACTGAGTGCTATCAGAAACGATACAATCATGACTTACAGTTGCTAAAACTGACGAATATCTAGGATGAAATCAAGTCATGCTCAGGATTCATCTTGCATCTTTGGTCCCTACTAAAGTTGGTAGTTGGTTTCTATAATGCTTGATTACACTCTCAAGCTTAAATGCAAGTGGCTGTTCTATATCGCCTGATTGCATCATATAGAACAAATTTAGATATCTCTTCCTTTGTGAATGACTTCAATAGAACACAAGAGAGACGTCTATGTGTTTCCCAAAATTTCACTGTCCTTTTCGTATTTTTCCATTCCATTTCAGTTCTCAGATAAATTACATATGACAATGTATATGACATCATTGTGGTTTTGTATGGTTATGACAATGTATATGTACATATAGAATGAATGAATGAATGAATGAATGAATGAATGAATGAATGAATGAATGAATGAATGAACGTGTTTCTCATCACTAATATACAATACCCGGCCAGGTCGCCCGGCTGACAACTACCCCGACTGCAAGGAACTGATCGAGGCCAACAGCGACTTCTGCAAGGACCAGGATCAGGCGATCAGAGGGTGTTTCAAGTCTTGTCTCAGTGAAATCAAATATGACAGCACGCCTAAAAAAGGTGAAAATCTCAAGACACACTTGAGTGAAAACGTTCGTTCGCCTCACTGACAATTTGGCACATCTAGTTCTGGAGCCAGCTAAGGAGCCCTATGACGTTATATTCCGAATTTGCCGTCTCCGACTTGTCAATACTAATTTACCCCGCATATAAATTTGCTACCGTGTCTTCAAGAATATTGACGCTCATCAGAAATTGGGGAATATCAGCTTCATGATTGTGTAAGATGTGGTGAGGTGTATGACGTGACAGGTGTTTAAACTGTATTTGTGCATACAGGTGTGAGATAAGAGTCCATTATTCAAAGCGACACTCTACTTTTCAGTTAATGAGGTGTCATGTCCAAAGCCTGATGCCATTGACGATGCCGAAATTGTAGATGTCAAGAATTCATACAAGATGGGCGAAAAAGTTCTATATAAGTGCTCCTCGGGCGAGGGAGAATTGACCAGGACATGTACTTCCACCGGCGAATGGACACCCGGTGGCTATGTGTGTGGAGGTAAGGTAATAAAATAACAAATACTCCTACTGGATTGGACACGTTTTGGCTATGTATGTGGTGGTAAGTCAACTACATACCTTGTACGTCTACCGACGATTGGACACCTGGTGGCTATGCGTAAGTCAACCACAGAACATGCAACTGAACATGCAACTCGACATCTGATAATATCTATGTGCGGAATGCACTTCTGACCATGTACCTTAAGTGGCAACTGGACAACTACTGAATTACCTAACACACGGTTTGTGAGGTCTGGGCACCTGATATTTAAATATTGTGCTATGATATAACCAGGGAAATATACTCTATACAGCATCAAGTGGTTGTTTTATAGTCACGTTATCCTACAGTTTACTTAACTGTCCTAAAGTTGACATACCTGTCCTACCCACATAGACATACTGGACTTACCTGTCCTACAGTCTCCCCATTCTATAGTTGACCCACCTGTCCAAACGTTAACCTTTCCTGCAGTTGATTTTCCCATTCTATAATTGACCCACCTCTTCAAACATTAACCTGTCCCGCAGTTGACCTCCCCATTATATAACAGTATATAACTCTCATACGTACAACCATGTATATTGCTGCCACTACCCAACCCTTTGCAATTGCGAGGATCGGATGAAGCTAAGTCCTATACATTACAATGTCAGATTGCCCCACCGATTGGATTCCTCACAACGGCTACTGCTATCGTTTCTTCGACACCCCAACGTCGTATGCTGTAGCCGAGGAGACGTGTAACTCCTACAACGCATTTGTCGTGGCCATGAAGACCCAGGAGGATTCCGACTTTATTGAAAGAATATCGTAAGTTGAACTGTTTGCTGTCTACTATCAAATAATCGACTAAATGAATTAAGTGACTGGTTTTGGTGACACGGTTGATCAAGTGTATCCCCTGCTCTTAGACGTTGCTCCTGATATCCCCCTTTGGTTTGTCTAGCCCAAACTCGAGACTGCCATATGACAGTGTGGTGGTAAATAACGATTAAAATTCACCTCCCATCGCCACATGTTCATTGGAAATATGTACACAGACTGCCTTTAGCTACTGATGAGTGTTAAATGTGACGCTCCGGGTTAGATTGGTCTTCAGTAACCCTTGGTTGTCGCAACAGGCGTCGAAAAGGACCGGGTGGTCAGGCTCGCATACTTGGCTGACACTTGGTCGTCGTATGCCAGATGCGTACATCGATGCTCATGCTGTTGGACACTGGATTGTATGGTCCAGACTCGATTATTTACAGTCGGCTACAACTTAGCTGGAATACTGCTGAGTGCGGAGTAAAACTAAACTCACTCACGCATTGTCACATTCAGAACAACAAGTTTGTGCGTTCCATGACATGTGTTTAATACGAGTAAGTGTTGTTACACCCTCTGTACACTACATTCATAGACGTGTACAATGAAGTCATTTCGTATATTTGCTTATTCTCGGCATTCAATCTTATTCGGTGTACGTTCGGTTTTTGAACACTTTCTGACCATATACGTTCTCTTCCTAAAGGCCTCAAAGGAATGACATTTTCATCACCTCTTCTGCACACGTGCTTCGACTTTCTATCTGCATGCTCGGCGTGCGCATGCGATACTTCATTCCCCAAAACAAAATTAGAGTTACCTCCCATTATCCGACTGGGGATTTACATAAAACGTTCATAAAATATGTTAGCATTTTGGCCTCAACGTACCAGCCCTTTAATTGTATCACTGACTTAAGACAGTTATTTTTAACAGAACACTTAACAGAAGGTATAGTTGACCAAAATATTTAAAAATTATATAGGTATACACACTGATACAACAAAACCATAAAAGGTTATGAACTGGTTAATAATTGAAGACGATTCTAACTGAAGTAGACTTTTGCAAATTTCATCAACCTACAGGTTTAAGCATGTCTAGGTTCTCAAAAAGTGTTCGTATTTCCTGGTAGTAATGCCCTGCTTGTGATTTTGTTGGAACAGTATTTTTCAAGCACTTTAGAGGAGTGATTTGTGGCCGAAGGCCAGTGACCAACACAGATGGGTAGTGCCCGCATATTCCACTTGGTCCAGTGCCGTTTGTTATAGACACTTACATTAGCAGAGTGGACAGTTATCCATTGCGATAACTGAATTGTCTGCTCCAGACAATTTACATACCGCCGCCATATAGCAGTAGCAATGGTGGGTGCGGTGTAAAACTAAACTCACTCATATATATGTACGAAGTGGACATTGCCCCGCTGCCCCAATGAATGGTACATCGGTCTGATGACACTATTGCCTGTATGACCATCTTCTTAATACCAATCTAATGATGCTATTTTCCAGACGACCAACGTCACCCCAGTGGCTCGGTATGAAGAGGAAAGGGAAGAGTAAGACTGACTTTGAGTGGGATATTGACAAGGAGCTTGTCGGTTCGAATGGATACTCCAACTGGTACAAGGGTATGTGCTTTTCAGCTGATAACCTGTGTGGTTTACAAGTTCTGGTTTACAATCCATATTCCACCTTATCTAAAAGTGTAATGGTTTTGTTTTCTGGTGCATATTGCAACTTTTGTAAGGGACCGGTGATTATTTATGGATAGGGGGCATCATGGTGAATTAAAGGGAGGTGGGGGTGTCACCCATTTTGTTCTCAATTTTGCAGGCGTGGTCTCGGGTGGTTGGTGAGTGGAGGTCACTAATTTTGTATATGACATGCAGGGTGTGCGTGTGTGTGTGTGCGTGTGTGTGTGCGTGCGTGCGTGCGTGCGTGCGTGCGTGCGTGTGTGTGTGTGTGTGTGTGAATGGTCATGATTTGTTCTGAGAATGTGTGTAGGTTGTTACCATGCATTTGGCTGTTCATGTGCTTGAGTTATCATGAATATCAAATGAAAACACTCTCATACAGCAAACCAATGTTCCAGGTAAGCCACACCACAACAGGAAGCGCCAGAATGCCTACAGTCGTGGAAGCAACAAGGACATGACGTGGAGAGCTCAGCGATCCAAGAGCAACAAGCCGCTGTTCCCATTCACTTGCCAGAAGGCAATGCCAGGTACTGACTAACAATCTTGTATGACTTTCTCAGAGCGTTGAGTCACCAGTCTGTTTGTGAGGACATTCGCTGATATTGTATGTTAGCAGTGTACTGGCAAGTCTTTGATTAATCAATAGGCGACACACACTGGACTTACTCATGTCTTATTCGGCCAACTGAGATGTTCTCGAAGGATAAGTTATATACTTTAAACAATTGTAATGCGGACATACTGGTCTCGAGGGTACACAATCAGCTGATTGAGATGACGGAGTGAGTGAGTGCAGTGGGTTTGATAACAGTATTCGTGTTATATCGTGGTACACCCGCTGTATTTGGAGAAAAGCCGATGGTGAAGCTTATGTCAGACGCTAGTCACGTTGATGAAACCCACGTGCACAGGCATGACCCTAACAAACCAAGAAACATAACCCGAACGAACATATATTCGAAAAGGACGAAATTTCGCGCCGCGAATTCCCCGACCTGGTCTGTAAGCGGCCAGATTGACTTGGTGACCTCATTGCGTTAGGCTTATGTTACAAAAGAGTAACTCGTTAGAACCCGGATTAGCATAGGTCTTGAGCAGCCCATGGCTGGCGTCAAAGGCAGCCATTTTGGGGATCAAGTCTTCGGCCTGGTTGACATCATTCATCATATCCCATTTGCTCCGTATCGACGATCGAAGCTTATAATAATGACCTCTGGATTGTCTGGTCCAGACGGACTTATTCACAGAATCTCGCTGTGTGTGGCGTTAAACAACAAACAAACCAGATACAAAGGACTTGTTAGTCGGGACCCATTTCCAACAGTGATTGGGCCGGAGGGGTAGGCTAGTGGTTAAAGTATTCGCCGGGGTTCGATTCCTCCCACACATTTGACTTCACTGAATGTACCTATGTGGGTAATCGAACCCAAGGGTTACGTCTTCGGCGTGACGAGCAGATGAGTGAACAACTTGGTTACCCTATCACCTAACAGTAATGCGGAAAGGGGTTTAACATTACGTTCATTACAACTGGAACCTTGTAGCAAAGTTATTTCCAAACTAAGCACATTTATTTTCAATTTCCATCACTAGACAACATCCCATGCGTGGACCGACTGCCGAACTGTGAGGCTATAATGGTGGAGACGCCGGAAGTATGTTATAACTACTCCGGGTCCGGCTGGGTGGAGCAACAGTGCAGGAAGACGTGTGGAGCTTGTGGGGAGATGGCCAGTGAGTAAATTCAGGCACAAATTCTTTATTTATAATATAACGCAGGAACGTTATCAAACATATTTCATCGAATCCTGATGATGTCAGCTATTGGAAACGCTGGCTAAGATTGATTATTTACATGCCGCAGTCTTGTATCTATACCCTGAAACCGTGAAGATCCTGGTTTGATTTGGTTTTCAGCAGCCACTCTTGTCGTGAGAGGCAACAAACGGGATTGTATCATATTGCTACAAGTCATCGTATGCCAGTTATGTAGATCGATGCTCATGGTTTCTATCACTAGATTGTCTGGTCCAGTCTAGATTACACACAGACCTCCACCACATAGCTACTGTGTGGCGTAAAACAAAAAACAACATGACAATCAAGTGAATTATATGTCAGTCGTGAGGATCCGGGTTAGACATTTTCTTCATCAAACGCATGCTCATGATGTCAATCACTGGATTGTCTGAATAAGACTCCACTATATACAGACAGCCGTCACATAGTAGCTGTAATATTGCTGTGACAACAAACAAACAAGGATAATGTCATGTCATGTTGTATTATGTTCTTAGCGTGTACGATCCCGGATGCCGGCGCTAACGCCCACGTCCTCACCGAGGGGACGTTAGAGACGGGTGAGGTAGCGTATTACGAGTGTGAGGAGGGCTACACAGTCAGCAAGGGGAGTCTGATGTTAGCGTGTCTCCCATCGGGCAAAATGACCAGCGACCCACCTGAATGTGTCGGTAAGTGTGGACCACTGTCTGGGTGAATTGTTCCAAAAAATACAGGAAAACAACGTATGTATATGGGAATTGTCGGTCTGATGAATGAAAGTGGACATAAGAATGGTGTTTTGATGCCCCTTTCTATAAAATAAATTGTATGACCCCATAGGAAGGTTTCAAAACACACAAGCGCGCGCTCACGCACACAAGTGTACAACATACGTTACTTTACAAACATACACGTGAATCTGTGTGTTCTCCATCATCCGTTATGAAAACACCATGCCAATTAGAGAGATCAAATGCATTTGTCATATTAGGGGTTCAGATTCTAATACTTCAGTTAGGTTGAATGTCTTCCAGAGTTTGCTCTTAAAGATCCAGCCGCCATCACACAGCGATCTAACTCACCAAGCCACATAGCATTATTTGAAAATGGCGTTATGCACTGGCGATTAGGTGTTCAAGAACAGCACCTCAAGTAGATTCCACCATTCTCACAATAATTTGTTATACCTTACAATTGTAGTGTTTTGCCTAAATACGAGAAATAACCGTACACTATTTCTCATTGATCACAGCTTCAGGCGAGACAGAGACGGCCATTGATGCTCACCTTACCGTTCTAATTTGCCAACAGAACTGAAGGCCAGAATCACTCTAGCTTTGTTATTGCAGAGAAAGGAAGCACTGTAAGGCCCAGCAACAACAACGACATCCGACCTCGAGGTGGCACCTTCGGCAGCTACGTCTCCTTTACCGGTTACGACGATATGTACATGATTGATGCCCCAGGCAAGGTCATTGCCTGGGAGTTCTACCTTATGTTCGCAGGAACATCAGTCTTTCAAATATGGCGGCCTACCGATGATCCCGCCGTGTAAGTGCAAAAGCTCTTTAACTGTTTAACGATCCCGACCATTGGTTTCCGGGTTTGTGAGTTGCCTCAGGGGACAAGTGTGGGTTTCAAAAGACCAATAGCGAAGGCGGAAGACTGAATTCAGTCTCGCAACAGTGTGGCCATGTGGTGAATTCTAGCCACGTCATGAGTAATGAATAGTTACATAGTCTTCAACCATTGACAATATACGGAGTACTGAAAGCGGGCGTTAGGGAGCGGAGCTTGTAATCACGACAATCGAGGATGCCATTTCAGTGACATCATAATTTCAGGATGTTCATCTATTATTACGAAAGTACATGTTAAAGTATTCATTGGAAGTAATGCGTCTATTTTATTCGAGAAAGCCTCTTCACAAATACTCTTCACAAAAAACTGTTCATTCATCGTTTTCATATGGAGTGACGTAATATTGAATAATTAATGAGAACACATTAAATGCTCCTGACAGGTATATTCGTATTTTTACAGATTCACCCTGGTTGGCCAGAACTCGATAACTGCTACAGCTGTTCGCCCACACATTGTCAACATCCCTGCTGAGGATCAGATCGAAGTTGAAGCTGGGGACAGAATAGGTGAGAATGATGTAATATTATAATAATAGACATTTACAAAGCTGGTGTATCCGTCTACTTCTACTCGCTCAATGCACTAAGACATTATTACCCCGGTTCATCCAAACAGTTTTAGGCACCACCTTATGTACAATCACATGACTTATCCCACCGGGTACCCACTCAATGCTGAGTGAACAGAGGCAAATTTGAACAAACTTACGGGACTGGGATAAGACAACATGTGTCGTATGTTCTTTCTTGTTGGTGTGAAACTCACGAGTCAAGCTGCCAAACATATATTACTAAGAGGTATGTTCCACAGCAGGGGACTGGCTTCCATGTGATGTAGCCTGTGCTTATCCACTTTTACAAGTTTCAGTGAGCACTGCAGAGCCACAGGTTACCTTTCACAACTGACAGTAGAAGGATTGAGTGAGGGCTAAAAACGTGAAATATGAGTCATTAGTCCTTTCAGTTTTAATTACGCTGTACCCCTTTAAATCCGTCACGTGGAAAAGATCATACAGCTTGAAGAGTGGGGAAAGCAGACATAATTAACACACTATTTTCAACATTTTGATTGATTTTATCTTTTTTATATTCCAGGTGTGTATAACCCGTATGAGAGAGCGGGGATCACCTATGACACGAACCGTGCGCAAGGACAAGGCAGCCTTAAACTGGCCTCAAACGTGTGGTACGCCAGCGATTTCGTCATCAACAATGACTACGAGTTCAAAGAAAGCAGCCCACTGAGGATTATGTCCTTCAGAGCTATCCTCGGACCAAAATAGTGCAAGGTGAGAGCATGAACTGTATCAACGTATACATGTATGGATACTGATAAGCACGCCGCATTGTATTTGTTTACAACAATTATTACCAGCTTGCCAGTGCCCAGAAAGATTGCGGTCGCAGCAGCGAAGATTTGTTCGTTGTGCGACTCAGATTTTGAGGAAATCATACAGACATGTACTAATTGATAAACCTGAAACTTTGAAACAATGGATGCAAGAACTCCTTCCGCCTCTTTCAGAAAACCTCTGCATTGTTTTTGTTGCCAGGTTTTATCGGTTAGATAATTTAAAAAGCAAAGGAGTGTTGTGATTGGTTCTCTTCCCAGTCTAGACACCTGATTGGATAAAAAGCCAGCCAAGGGAGGTAATAAATTTATCGGTCTGCATTCAGGGTATAGTGGAGACAGTGGAGGACAGAGGCCTTTTTTACGCAAGAAACATGTAAACGATAATAGATATTCTGATCTATTAATCTTAAACCTTAAAAAGCAACATATGAAGAAACAATAAATTTTGAAATGATTCAAACTGAAATGAACATTTTAAGCGCAAGAGATTTGGACTACAGATTTATAATTTTATTTCTGCACGCACTCATACAATACCTACCTCGAACACTGCCAGCATACCTGCCACCGCTCACTCATTTGGTTTGCAAAGAATTGTTATTTCCGTGAAGCTAAGAATGTTATAACGTCAGCAATCAATTGTGTAAATGGAATGGACTATTTAACATGTTTAAATATAATGTTTACACCTGTTTCGTATTGATTTCTTAAGGGAATATTAAGTACACTATTAATGTGTATAGTGTTGAAATATTGGATTTCATTTATTTTGTTTCTTTTTGCAGATTCGTCTGACTTGTATCTATACGAAGACAGACGTCCGATTGCGTCCGAAAACGAATACGACCCGTCCACAAATGAACAAGTTTCAAAAATATGTTTTCATTCCTACTAGCAGACAGGATCTATAATTACCACTATGGTGCGATTTGGGGGTTATTTAAACCCATTATACAATACAGCATAGTTTGTAAGGAGCTGATGTGAGCATTTATACCCTTCAGTGCATGCATAAGCTGCATATTCTGTTAAGGAATGTGTCGGATTTTCATGCATTTTAATGATGCTGAGGTTAAATTTGAAGTAGCACTATTTATGTTGCTGAGTATAGTGCTTTTCTGTTCCCTTGTTTTTCGTGTTCACTGTGGTTCTAAATACTTAAGCAGCGATAAATAAACTTAATGCAAGCAGAACCATTATTGTTGTTGTTTTGTTGTCTTCGGTTTTTGTATTCATTGAGCGCGGAAAAGCAAATTATGTTAACATTCCCAGACCGTCTTGGTGGTCACAAGAAGACTGATGGGAATCCCAATCACATCTTCGAACACCGGGTGCGCCAGTGATGATCGCTAGGTGCCATGCCTACAATGTAGCGAGACGGAGGCACCTTCAGAGTTAATCGGTGCGTAGCGGGATTTAAACTGCAGATCACAGATTCCTGCGTGTCTCAAGCGACGAAGGGGAGGTGGGGTGTCCTGGTGGTTAAACCGTTCGCTCCTCACACTTATCGAAGACCCGGATTCGACTGCCTCGAGTACAATGTGTCAAGCCCATTTCCGGTTTTTCCCGCCGTCATATTGCTGGAATATCGCTAAAAGCGGTATAAAACCATACTCATTCCCTCAAGAGATGAAACTCTGCACTGTTATTTGCTGCCCAACAACCGAGAGACCCTTGCACGGGTGGTGATGGCTAAGTCCTATGTATTATCCAACAATGAGTGAGTCTATGCTGTTTTTGTCAACACTCCAGCAATAGCATGTAGCGGGAGACTCCAGAAACGTTTTACACAACGCACCCACGTGGGGAATCAAATAGTCAGTGTGATGAGCGAAGGCTAAAACACTGCCCTGAAATAAACACGTGTGAACGAAAAGGACTTTTCAATGGCTGCCTTCACGCCTCCTGCTGACAAACGGCGCGTTATGTTTTAAAATTTCTCACATATTTGTCTTTCTCAAATAACCCAGCCTGAGATTTTATGTTGTAAGCAGCATATTAATTAGCACATTTAATTTTACACATGTAAAAACATTGATTAGACGACAGTCTCGTTTCCTGTTTACTGGGTTCCGTCCAATTGCGTAACTGAGTGCGATAACCAGTCCAGAATTTTTAGACTGATTCAATTAAATGGACACAAAAATATTAATAAGCATAATTTAAGCACCTGTATATTGCAACACTACGTTCCTTCTAATCCTTGCCAAAAACACATCGTACAGTGTCCTCTGTAGCGACTCTGACAAAACGGAAACCTGACAATCGTGGAAATCTCAAAACGAGGCTCTGCCGCAAGGAATTTTTTGCGGTCTGGTACGGACTTGATACTACAATAATCTCATTGTGTTTTGCAGAGCTACACTGAATATGCGCTAAAACATACGATAGGTGTAACCAGTGAGTAAGATGTATTGTGAAGCATTTTACGACATCATCAAACAGGGTCAGTCAGTGATTTCTCAGATAAAGTATGCTACCTAAACCTAGCCATAAATATAGAAATACTGTGTTATTAAAGTTTTAAAATAAAATTCATTTGTAAATACAATTTTTGTATGAAACAATGAGATGGAATTCAGTGTAACTAGAGTACCTATTTTCACTGTCTCACGATATAATTAGAATCGGAACAGTAGGTCATTGTCTGAATAGGTTAATGAGACTTCGTCATGTTTTGTTTACACTTTACATCCTGAAGACTCGAGATAAGAGTGATACTGGTTACATTCTCAATGGTCACACAAACTTCGGTGTGGTCCAGCCTCGATTGTATACAGATTGCCGTCTTATAGGGTCATACAGAACCCTGGAGCAAAATATAAAGCCCAAGCAAGTCTAGATCTCCACAGCTTCTGAAAGTTAAATTTCAGGGCTCCTTTTCAGTACATTATAACTCTTTTCTGTACAATATGTTCATTTCAGAGACTAGTTGTTAGACTAGCTTTAATAATGATTAACTCAAAAACAATAAAATAAAATAACTAATTAACGAATTAACAAATTGTGCTTGATACATGTAGTGACTAAGTATCGTTGTCGTTATATTTGGAATAATATTCACCTCAAGAAACTCAAATGCTTGAATTACCTTGGATTGGTTAATGCAGAACACACGTACTGTGGATTGATTATCAATTATGAACAAACAAGTTAAGCCCTAATCAATCAACAACACACAAAAAATGTTTTCTCTTTCTACTGTTTGGTTCGATATGTAGTCGATATTATAAGTGCCCCTTACAGATGGATATTGATTTCAAGCTGCCTATTGGTAATTGAATATGCGTTTTATAGGAAACAAAGGTAACCACGCTGGAGTACACATACCGAGACCTACTTGCACGTTTGGGTCATCACAGCACTTACCATAACAAATGATGGTCAATAGTCATGGTGAGATTTATTGAGCAGGCACAAACTGATACAGCGTCAGTAGTATTACGGGCTTTGATTACTGTTGGTTATTTGAGCTTCAGGAACCTTAAAGGTAGAACCTAAAGACGTGCATTATGAAGACTCTGTACATGGTGTGTCTTCTGATGGCGGGGTGTTCCGGAACAGTGTTTCAGGGGTTGTTTTCCGGGGATCCATCTTGCAGAAGGGAACATGTGTTTGATGAAGTTATTGTCGGGGTTGTACCAGTGTCGTCACTGACGGAGTGTGTTTTGGAGTGTCTCGTGTACCCGAAGTGTTTATCCTTTAACTTTTGCATGATCGACAGCGTCACAACCTGTCAACTCTCCACAGAACCTACAGACGGCACGTGTGATCAACTCAAGCCCAAACCCGGTTGTAACTATTACGAGAAGGCAAGTAGTAACTTTTGCCAGGAACCATTCTAAGCACCGCCAAAATCCGAGTTTGTTTGTTGACTTGTTGCTTAAAACCATACTCAGAATATTCCAGCCTAATAAAGCCGGTCAGTTAATAAGCAGATCTGCACCAGACAATCTAGTGGTCAATATCATGAACAGCAATCTGCGCGATTGGGACACTGACTACCCAGTAGTGTTTGTCGCCTCTTACGGAAAGTGTCGATTGTTGATGACAATACATAAAAATACATTGAAGCAGGATGTGTTGATAGCAGAGGAACAAAGCTTGACAACATACTGCTTCGAAACAATATTTATTTGTACGTTCATAGTTAGAAAGAGCGGTTTTACGTCGCGTTTGGCAATATCCCACCAACATCACCAGAAATGGGGTTCACACATAATACACATGTGGACAATCGAACCCGTGTCTTTTGACAAGCAAACACTTCAGCCATTAGGCTACGGAACCGGCCTTGTACGTTCACCATGAACGTGAAACTTTTTTTCAGTGCCACAAGGTAATAGATACTGACGTTGGTTTGAAAGAAATTGTAGATGAATACTTAAGCATATGCTTTACCAAGAGTCAAAGGTTCATACTGGCTACCTGCATAGAATTTCCTTCAACCCATGGCCGTCCTGCACAAACGGGTGGTCGGGTTCGCTGACGTCGTTGACACATATCACCGTACTGAAATCATGAAACCAGAATTTGAATTGTCTGCTCCTGACTCGATTAGTTTCAGACCATGGCCCTTTAGATGAAATATTGCATCAACAAATAAACAAAATATATGTAATCCAATGTGTTTTCTTTCAGTTGTGAGGATCCTGCCGATGTGACAGTATGGTCTTCAAGTGTGACAGGACCAAGGAAGTGTGCACCTGAGACATGTATCGACAGTTGCCAGTATTTAGCTGGAGGTTACAATGTACATCTGTGTACATTTGTATATACAAACCCTTACAGCACGGTTGTCATGGCAACAAACATTAAACCTATAGTGTTAGTTTATTAGGGACAGTTCTGACAGTCATTCAGAAACAATGGTATGAACTTCAGTGTGACTGAACCGGAAAATCCATTGAAAAGATTCCTTGATGACGTTTTATGTGTTGATCTCATTCGTAACTACTCGTGTCATTCCGCCAAGCCGGATGGCGTCTCGTACCCCTCTCGTGGTCAAGTTTACGACTGGATCCTGTCTAAGCTCAACGAGGCATGGAGATGAAAACAGTCTAGTACCATCATCGATGAAAGATTACTCTGAATATCCAAACATGCCTCTAAGAATATCCTACATCCGTGAGGAAAACAGCACTGTGGTCATTCCCTTTGCAAATATGTTTTAGTTTTGAAAGTTGTTCTTTCTTTAGCTCAATGTTTATGGTTAAATTGTGCTTGGTATAGTTTAGTCAAGTTTCAATATTCTACGGTTCCATCATTTTCATGTTTTGAAACTCGCGACTTGATTGGTTTGCCACGATTCTTGGCAATAATGGCGTACGGGACTTCCTGGGTACGGGACTTCTTGTAGGTCACGGAAAGAGACGGGTAGTAACGAATGTGCTGAACCTTGACTTGAGGCGGGTACATACGGTCGCCAGTTGTTGATTGATGGTGTCAACTCCCGTTTCTCGTTCCGGGGATGTTCCCAATTTGTTTACAGTTCATCCTGACTGCAGTC
This sequence comes from Haliotis asinina, assembly GCF_037392515.1. Lineage (NCBI taxonomy): Eukaryota > Metazoa > Mollusca > Gastropoda > Lepetellida > Haliotidae > Haliotis > Haliotis asinina. The sequence continues at coordinate 43,763,052 of NC_090290.1, read as the reverse complement.
TTATCAAACAGCTTTATGGTTGAGTGATTTGAAGTTAAACCTGTTCACCTATCAACTTTGAGACACTAGCCCACTATGCTTGAGCGACTATGTTTCATTAATCTGATACCACTGTGACTGGCTTTATAATTTATTATTCAGGGATGCGTGTAACATTAACAATTTATATCAAATGGATATTATAGCGGCGTTATAATTAACCACACTGACAATAAGTTTAAAAACTGTACAGACGTTAACACATTTCACAGAGAAATGAGCTTGAGCCTTCGACACAGTTTGTAGAGTTTTGACAGAGAGTAATGTAGTATATGGCGTCCCAACGGTTGCCGCTTTGCAATGGCACTCATAATATTGCTGTCTAGTTTCTGGCAAAACAAATAAATCTAATTAAATGTACCAGCAAACACTCGATTTGCAACTAAACTCTGGACTTACAAAATTGTAAATATTTAAAGTTTGTAAAGATAAGATTTACACAACATTTACAGATCAGGACAAACTTTATGAATGAACAGATTTCATTTGGTGGAAGATGCTAGATAGATTGTGTTTCTTCTCAAGGCGAGTCAAGGAGTTTATGGCCATGACGTCGGATAACTTCCTTCAGTGACAGATTTAGAAGCTGTCTTTATTCGGGAGATGCAGCAATCTAAACGTCTCGCGAATGAGGAATTTGTTCATCCATAAAGTTTGTCCACATCTGATTCACCAGCTCATGCCTCTCAAAGAGGACATTTACAATTTCGTAAATTTGAGCTAAACAAAATTGTTAATTATGTAAATCTTGAAACAAATTCTGGTGTCACGAAGCATTTTGTCGGATGCCACGACAAATTTAGTAGTATGTTGGAAGCCAAGAGGTGGAGAGGTTACCTCCGTCATTATAATATTAATCCAAGGAGCAAACGATCCACATCTGCTGTTGTTTGGTTAGCTTAAAACACTTTACGTGTATTATTCTGATTATCAGAACACCTTTGCCCGTGGAACCAGGGCATACCAAGGTATATGTGCACATTGTAGTCTTTGGCATTGCACAAGGCAATAACAAAATTTATTCAGTATACAGTGGAAGCTGTCAAACCGGCATCTGTCCATTCCGGCAAGCTGTCAACACCGACATAAAATCTCCCATTTGTGGCTTGTACATTTACCATCAGCTCTCCAATCCGGCTCGTTGTCTAAATTCGATTATTTTTTCAGTCCCGATGAATGCCGGTTTAGACAGCTGCCACTGTATGTGGTAACCGATGGATTGAAGATATGAATATAAGTTTCATAATTTAGGTTACCCGTAATTTATTGCTCTTGGTACCAACAAGTAATCGCCTATCGTTAATAAATCATAACATGTCATTTGTTTGTCATGAGAAATGATGTTAGATCTGTTACTAAGAAAACGCAATATTCGACTTGTTTCAGCAGTCAAACAAACGCTATAAACGTATACTCATAAAAACACCTGATTAAATAATCGATATTTAAAGTGATCGGGATGACTTGGGTTTTGGATTAATCAGATCATGGTGATTGATCAATGCTTTGATGTCAGTAGGTAATCAAGTAATATTTGATCATGAAAGGACGATATTTATGTCAATCACATTTTGTGTTTTCCAACAATTATACCAAATCAAAATTGTAATAAAATATGTAACAAGTTGGAAGTCCAAACTGTTCTTTCGTTATCATACTAGTATTATTTTAACATAAAACTGATATGTGTGCTAAAAAACATGTTGATGAAAGCACATGGCCTATTATTAAGAAATATGTTTTTCCGCTGAGTTGTAAGGGTGTCGTTATCGCCTTAGTTGTCTTATTCATCTGTCTATATTAGATAATGCAGAGGCCAAAAGAATCGGTGGAAGCATTAAAAACCATTCCTCTTCAGATACAATACATGGTTTGTACGAATCGGCTATAAATGTGTTCTGTTGTCATTGTGTCCATGTTTTGTTTTTTTACCAGATGTATGCATGTGCACATGTGCATGCGAAAAATACCCTAAGCTTATGTCGACAATGACGTTCGCCTGTCACTTCGACACCCGTATGTGAAACCCATTTCTGGTGTCCGTCGTGATATTGATCATATATTTCTAATAGCGGCGTAAACCTATGCTCACTTACTCCGAGGGTACTGGTGGTGATTCATTCACTCGTCAGGGTTTAGGCGTTAACCACTTTGGTGAAACATTTTGTCACGGGGACAAACCCACTCCAGGTTCGAGGGAAGATTCCTGGCAGTACACAAGAAGTGAACTCAGACAATTGATTGATATCCTTCTCTTGCGTCCACATATGCTGTGTTTTTGGATTGCACATGGTCGCTTCCCGAAAGGCTTTCTTCATTCACAACCGCGGCGATATGCAGTTGCCAGATCAATACACAAAGCATATGATCGTGATGTTCATTTGATGGAAGCCAAGGAGGCTGAGTGGGTTTGATCGCTGACTTTTTATGTTGCCTCGTACTGAGAGTCAAAGTTCGATCTCCGATTGGACTCACTCCAACACGTTCTTAAATCTATCATTACACCGAGCAAGTATAACTTCATTTGAATATAAAGTCTTTCCTTACATTCAGGACTGAACGTAATCCTTAACACAGGGAGTCGGTGGTGTATATGTGCTGCATGCAGCAATACATGTCTCTTTGTGCGAGAGTTTTATGGAGCTTTGGAACACAATGAAAACAGAAATGGGTATGTCTCCGGGTAAAGATAACAGTTATAGTCAATTACAGCTTTGAGAACAGTTTTTAGAGTGCAGTCCCGTCTAGCATGCAATATATTACAAGGACGTATCAGTATTTATACGTACTGCGACAAAGATTATTGTCTTCGTGCTGTTTTCACAGACCAACAATGAAACTATACATGTAGGTGTTAATTTGGCAATCAAGATGAAGCAGAACCCATTCATTTCAGTCAGATTTAACAGTTTTCATGTAAATGAATGAAACCTGATTATGATAATATACTGCCGGACATCACAAAAACTTCCCAATCGCGACAGTGCCTTAAATAGTCAGCGGAAGGCTGCAAACCACCAGTGGCGGAGGGGTACCCAACGGTTCAAGCGTTCCCTCGTCACGTCGAAGACCAGGTTCGAGTCCCATGTACATGACTTCATCATTTCATAATGTTCATTGGAAATAAAGCATTACTTTATTCAAGAAAGCCTGTTCACTTTGCATAGTATGGATACACATTCTCTCGTAAAAACCCTTTAAGTTAACATTCCACCTTTCATTTGAAATAACATATAATAAGCATATATTCCATGGGAATAGAATATTAATGTTCCTTGCCTTTGTTGGGGGTACATTTTCATTTGGTATAACGTATGCATTCATTTGTAATTACTCAGGGGTGTCGAGGTCGCTCAGTGGTTAAAGCTCGTCACGCTGAATACCCAGTGCCAATTCCCCCGCAGTGGTATTGCTGAAATATTGCTAAAAGCAGTGGTGTAAAACATAATCCCACTCGGAAACATCAAGAACAAAACAAGAATGATACCAGTATCAACACAACGCCATCGAACTATTTCTTGTATGATCAATGCTTAACCACCATTTAACATGGTCGTCACCATATGGCTGAAATATTGCCGATGTGACGTTAAATATCAACTCATTCTTTCATTCACTCATACACGATGTGAACTCTCTTTGCCCTGTAGTGTCGTATCCATAGATAGCCACAAACTTAACTGTATCCCATAAGCTATTACGGCGTTATCTGGGGCTGTTTCATTGACTGCTCCCTTGCAGATACATTGATGGTGATTGCTTTGATGTTGCATAATAACTTCATAGTTGTTAGGACAAAGATAAGAAATATGTTGCTGCTTGAAGCCACTGGAACGCGTCTGTACCTCTGGGTGGCAGGGAAGGGACTTGTCCGATGACCGTCATATTTCAGAATAAACTCTATTTCCTCTGCCGCACCGAAACACGAACAGAAAACCTGTCTGAAAACAAATGGGAGAGTGGTGGAAGGTTTTACAATATTAGCTTTGAACAATACTTCAGCTGTATCTCATGGTTCTAGACGGTAGAAGAAAAGCCCAAATTGAGATGTCATAACCAAATGATCGACTAGGGGTTTATGATACGCTTTAGGGAAGTAACGCTCCACAATGAATACACCTAGCAAGAACACTTGGTGTACGGACGTCCGGCATGCTGCTACGGACCCAAGAACAATAATCAGTTAGAATCTGGATTTATAACCAAAAAGCATAAGCTCACGGGTATATGTGACCTTCACCTATACATTGTAAGGGACGCAACTCTGTATTTCTTCAGAGCCACCTGTACCTAACAATGGAAGATACATACATGATCGTTTGATTATTAAATTCAGTGAGTAAATGTTGTTTTATTGATTACTGACTTTTTCAAATAACAAACGTTATGGTGAAATGAACGTGACTGTACAAGGTCATATATCTTCAAAATACATCTTAATTAGAGCACAAAGAATCACCTGACTACCCTAAAAGAATAATTTTATTAACGAAAGCGGAAGAAGTTATGCTGTAAAAAACTGAATAGTGTTGCGGAAAGGGAAGGTAGCTTCACGCCTGTTATTTAAGAATAATATAGCTTTCAACTACTTTCAAAAATGTCTTTTCTCTCTGTTATACCGTAACGTGTCGGTGCCACGTTAACACGTCCATGTGAACGGAGAACATCTAACGCAGAAAATGAAAATGCAACACTGTAACACGTGTATATTACAAAGCACATATTAATATTACAATTAGAGTGTTTCCAGTTTGTTGACATGGTGATAACAAGTATCAATGATAAAAGTAAAACCCTCATATGAATATGCGTTCCAACTCTACGTTTCAGTATGTTGTGCAGTTTACATTGTCTAAAGTGCCGATTTGTGGGTTCAAAAATATTGATAATATATTTGCCTTGAATGTTTATAATGTATGTGAAAACCCTGGCTTACAAAAGCCTACCGCATTGACGTGCGTAATATTTCTTTATTCATCTATATTCAGGATCATGTGCGTTGGAATCAATGCTGAAAAGCTGTACGAAATAAACGTCAATAATTGTTAGAATCGCCATTGTCGAAATTTCTCAGCATTAGTACTTGGACAAATGGAATATGAATCATAAGAAAATCGTGTGATCGATATACTGAATGGGGTAGTTTGAAGTGTTGATATGGGTACCAGATTAGATCTCGCAGTTTGACTCAGATCGGCCTGCGATTTAGGTTCAAACGGGAATTGGTTAATTGAACGGGAACGACTTGACTAAAAGGATCGAAATCGGTTCTACAGTCGGTTCACAATGCAAACGTTTTGTCACGCACAATACACCACAACATGTCCCTTACACAATTTTCGTATCACCAACACGAAACAAGCATGACACGCCACTATATTGACATCTCAAGTGGTAACTACGTGACAAAAAAGCCATGACGTGCCAAATGTACTACCCATCAAACGTTTAGACTCACTAATGTAAATGAACTCGTTTACTTTAGTCAACTGTTCTGAACTAGGTGTTGCTATTTTCCATACTACATGAAGGTGTTGTTTACACATGAACTGCTGTCATGTGTTCAATAAATTATGCAATCAGTCTAAATCGGCGAAATCGTAAACCTTTACACCAAATGAGGCTGTTTACATGCGTGATATTTGCACATACTTTGCCGGCAATTTGATTTTTGATTCAAATGAAAGTCATCTTTATATAAGGTTTGTTGTTGGTTCGCCCAAGTTAGTGGAGAAATTATTCATCGATGCAACTACAATCTACGCATGCGTGTTATAGGTGAGTCTAACCTTTTCATGGGCAGTATATGTGTCATACCAGTGACACGCCACCTACATGACACAGACACAGACACACGGACAAACAGACACACACACAGACACACACACATTTGGCACTTCAGTGACATTGCTCGCACAATATATTATGCAACCATCCATACATACACAAGCACACACACACATACATGTCATGCATTTTAGTGACAACATGCCTACATCACACACAGGCACACACACCAGGCACAGAGAGAGAGAGAAAGAGAGAGAAAGAAATTGAGAGAATGCTAGAGAGGCATGTTCTGTATATTAGTGACACTACATAACACACACACAGAGGGGCATGCCCTACATTTCGCTGACACGCCTCCAGCATTACACACAAACACACATTCACACGCGCGCACAAACACGCACTTGTCCTGCATTCCTTCGCAAACCATACATACACACAGACTGATGACGAGTCACATACATGTTGCACTCCAGGGCCAAATTATGCCACCAAAAAACACGTACCCAGTAGGGTACTTAATCTACTCATTACCACACCCTTCAATCATGTGACACCTACATGTATGGTTCCGAACACTGAGTACCAGAAGTTGTAGTTGGGGAGTAGCTCGGCTCCAGAGGCCTTCCTTACAAACTTCTGGAAGATGACTCCCCCAACGATGTATATGATCACACATCCTGATATTCTGAAGAATTAACATCGAACATTTGGCACAACCCTAGCATGTCGTTGCAGGGACATTACATGCTGTAGCGTTCTTTTAGAGAAATCTGCGAAGACATTACGACATGTTTCTTTGTCGTTAGTCAGTGAAATCATCATTATCCTAATAGTTTAACTGTGTGTCAGGACTGAAATGTAGTTTTAGCAATATTCCAGCAATTTTGGATACCAGAAATGGATTTCACACATTTACCCATGTGGGGAATCGAACCAGGATCTTTGGCATGAAGGGTGAACGCTTCAACGACTGTGCTTCCCCGCCGCCATTCTCACTGTGAGGTCTAATGATGTGAATTCGGTCAGTGAGTGAATCAAAAATAGGAATTTTACCACAGTGTATATTCAATACCAAAACCACCATTGGCCTTGGGCCTTCATCGTGACTGGGGGCGAGGTAGCCTAGTGGTTAACGACGGCTCGTCACGCCGAAGACCCGGGTTCGGTTTCCCACATGGCTACAATATGAGAAGTTAATTTCTATAAATATTGCTAAAAGCGGCTGAAAACCATAGTCTATGCCACCTTTGCAAGCTATTACATTTTTACGGAGCGTCGCATTAATAAACAGATAAGCAGAAACTAATTTCTAAGTTACATTTTACTTTACTGAAATTATTGAATTCAAAAACACGTTTGAGCACAGTGGCCAAAGATTTTGGCATGTCAAAGGGATGCAACTGTGTCCTGAATGCATTACGGGTTTGATTTTTAAATAAATAAATAAATAAATAGATAAATAAATTAGCAACTTACGCAATTACTACAATAGTTCCTATGGAAACTGGACCATTTTCCCCTCCCCCTTCGGTCGCAGGACATGCGTACTTACTGTGAAGAGTTAGATACTGAAACAGGCAAACATCTGATAATATGGTGTGTTTCTATCATTCGTATAATTGGCACCAAGAAATGACACAAGTACGAGTGCGCCGCAAAGTGCACTAAATAGTCCATATTAACCCCATTATTTCCAGCACTCTGGAAACTGTACCTTCCCAAAACGCCTCGAGCGATCAATGCCATCGTTCTTTCGTGACTACAAGTGTCATTCCGGCAAGCCTTCTCCTACTCATCTCGTGGCCGTGTTTACGACTGGGTCCTGTCTAAACTCAAACGGGCATGGAGATGAAAACAGTCTAGTACCATTATCAAGGAAATGCGTTTTACTACGAGAGATTTGATTGATTTGCCACGATTGTTGGCAATAACGTCGTGCGAGACGGATACGAGTCTTCTTGTAGGTCACGGAAAGAGATCAGTAGTTACGAATGCCATCGCTGTCGAAATCAAAGGGACACAACTCCATCTACAATTTTGACACAGCTGCGATAGACATTTTACCATCGCATCAATCACTTTCGTCGATCGAAACGAAACAAGTTGCAAACGAGTTACTGCTTGACACGCATTAGATGAGCCTGCGCAGTAAACGCGTTTGTGACAAGTAGACTGGGCAAGGAATGTAAACGAATACACTCGGCTGCTACAGGTACATGAGGTAGGTCGGGGACTAAGCACGTGCAATACACGCTTACGGTGGCGTGAAATCAATACTGCTACTGTTTATCACGTGTCTCGTAGAGAGATTTCGTTAAGCAAGACATGATTCGCACGAGGAAATTGAACATTTTAATATCTAGACGACAACCTGTTTCCCTCTTGTTTCAAATGGAATGTTCTGGAGGGCGTTCCCATATAAGCAAATTTGTGTCATTTGCCAGGTCGTGGCTCATCTAATACTTGTCAAGCAGTAAGAACTTCCTCATTCCCTTATAATGGGAACCGTTATTGTAAAATATGTTGTCTCTCAAAATAAAGGTTTACATACATATTGCTTGCTCCTCGGTGGATTTTCTCCCTTCACATCAAGTTTACCGGTCTCCGTTTTGTTACAGTTCAACGTCACAAAGAGAGTTCTGTTAATTGAAAAAATATCAGCTGTGGGTGACTGAATACCATGGCGGGGTACACAAGAAATAGGCTTCACACATTGTACCCATGTTGTGAACCAAACCCGTTTCTAGATGAGGGAATGCTGGGCTACCCCAGCGGTCCTGGCACATTATCAGTAAAAGACACTGGATGTCATGGCTAGAACTGCTTCAAGAAGCAAATGAAAAAAAGCTTATATACTGTTACATCGTAACAGAATATCTTCAAAAACTTGGGGATACCAACTGCAAACTTCACGAGGATAAAGAGCATATGCAAATACCGACATGTGAACTCACGACAATTATCTTTCCACGATACGAATTTGCCTACAACAATCAGTTCATATGAAAACAGTAGCTTTAAACAGAAAGGGATGTTTTGCAAAACATAGTTTAGAACAGTTGACTGAAGTGAGTGACTACATTTACATTGACTATGCCAGCAATAATGCGACGGGGAACATCAGGAATGCGCTTCAGAGAATTAAACCGCACTCAACAATAATCCAGTTATATGGAGGCGTTCTGTAAATAATCGAGTCTGAACCAGACAATCCAGTGATTAACAAAATGAGCATCGACCAAGTCAACCAGCCTGGCCACCAGTCTAAGTAAACTTAACCTCAGTACTTTTCTTTACACGCCACTTCTGAGTCTAACAAAACCTCATATGAGGTAGCGTCAGGTAAACTTTGAGACTGACCAATCAGAACACAGCTTACCAAATCGCGAAAGGTGAAATAATTGTGTTCTTTGCGGATTTTGTTTGTGGAGAGATCTGTGTCAGTGACCTGTATATTGTGTAAGTCCCTCCGATCCCTAAGTAGTAGTCGTTGTCTGATTAGTTAAATATATTTAACCGTCTCGCTATTGATTGGACGGTCATATGTCGCTCAAAGGTTCTTCTACTAGGGCTTGTTAGACTCAGTGGTAGAGTCTGATGAATAACACTGAGACCAAGTTTACTTTGACAGGCCTGACCACCTGATCCTATTAGTTGCCTTTCACTGAGGACCATGGGTATGCCGACGATGAATATGTCCGTATCTTCGGACATATCTTGTAACATATCTTGTAGCATAGTTAAAGCGCCAGCCCAACGTTCCGTTGTCCAAAACAACAGTAGCTAAGATCAACCTTAAACACTAACGTTGGAGTTACGACCACCTTAAGAAAAAGATACGCCCGTTGCACAACACAACCTTAGGGCAACCTCAACTCGGACTCCAGGATTAGCCGTAACCTTAACTTAGGCTGAACTATTCAACACAGGTGTATTGGAAACGTCCCTTGTTACCAAATTCAAATTGTCGAGTTGACACACTCTGTCTCTGTACAATCTCTGCTTTCTCAAAGTTCCCTCAATATCGTTGCATAAAATAAAAGCAGCCGCCATATTCCCTTCCCAACATTAGAGATGCTAAGGTTGAGTCGGACCAACCTTAGTTATCAACCTTAACTTAAGGTTAACCTTAGTTAAAGTTGTTTCATGCAACGGGAGGCAAACCTTAGTAAAGGTCTAAGATTGTAATCTTAGAGTTAAGGTTGATCTTAAGAGCTGAGGTTGTTTTGAACAACGGAGCACAGGAAAAGTAGCTCTATGCATAAAAACAATAGCTTACTTCGCCCCATCTGTGTACTGAATCTGAAGACCATCTGTCACGTCATTTATAAACAGTGCACTGTCCTGCTTGCCAATACTCGTAAAATCTCCACTATCCGTGTCTTGCTGACAGCCCTGAAAAAGAAGCGAGGCAATCCTGTAAAGACACAAACATTTTACCCTATCAACTAATCCACCTTTATATTTCTGAATTAACCGTAAATCTCAGTGTAATTAGTTTAGAAATGGCTTTAGTGAGTAAGTGGTGAGCAATGTTCCAGCACCATCCAGCACGGAGGAGATTAGAACATCACACTTTGACTCTTGTAAGCGGTTGTTTACACTAAAGGGGTGTAGATGATTGTTTCTTGATCGCACTTTTAGGTTTAAGTACATCTCTGCATGTCAGTGGAGGACAATGTGTGGTCATAGGCCAAATCATGAATATATATATATAATTAAAACTTAGGCCAATTCATGACTATATATATCATTCAAACTATCGTAGACCCGACGTCACGCACGATGAAGGTTATGAGTGAGAGAGTGAATATTGTTAAGCGCCTTTTAGTAATATTCCAGTAATATCACAGCGAGGGCTTCACATATTGTATCCTTGTGGGGAATCGAACCCGGATCTTAAACGTGACGAACCAAAGCTATAACCACTAGGCCACCCAAGGAATTCAATGATCTACACCATGACACTGGACACCTTAAATGGGCAGCACATATATTGAAGCACCGATGCACTGAGTAGCCCCGCGCGCTTTAAAAGCGAACTAGTCCACCCAGTGCGAGGCTGACGGGTAGTCTAGTGGTTGAAGCGTTCCTTCGTCACGTCGAAGTGCCGGGTCGGAGTCCCCACATGGGTACAATGTGTTAAGCTCATTTTCTGGTGTTCCCTTCCGTGATATTGTTGGAATGTTGCAAACAGCGGCGTAAAACCAAACTCACTCACTCAATCTCTAACCAGTGAGCAGTAATGACCCCGTCGCCTACCTTAACACACCGGACACGCACCAGCACAAACGAGAAACACGCACAAATGAACGCATACACGTGCACAGGCATACACTTACTCATTCACTCCTCGTGATGAAACCAGCACCTAGATTTTGGGAGTTCTCAGAGAGCTAAGATAGTCTGTAGTTATTGCTATGCATTGTACTTAGGACCATCTTAACACTAGAAGAACTTGAAAATCAATTCCGGTACTTTACCGCGACGCCGATGCAGGTGCCCTCTGTAAATGGGTGACAAGGGTTCCATGAATACTTGTAGTAGCCAGGAGAGTCTAACAGGTCAGAGAATCTGAAATCCGGCAACAATATGTCAGAGTATTGAGGTACCAAACGGAGGATGTTTCCGAGGTGTAGCTATGAATCTTAAGTTATGTCAAATTATTTACGGCGTTAGCCAAAGGCAATAAATACCAACATCTTTGCTATTAAAAATAATCAATAACATTCAGAAATCTGAAAACACACATTGCTTAATAAACATTTATGTAAATATTTAGTATAGTTCTTACGTACACAAGGGTAATGTTATGACGTCATAATGACCATGAATGACTACATACCCTTCAATGAAAAACTGACGAATCCGATAAGTAGGTACAAGTAACAAATTTGAATTGGAAAACTTCCCGTGAATTTTATTTTATTTCATTTATTTTATTTATTTATTTATTTATTTTGTTTTATTTTTATTTATTTATTTATTATTTTTTGGGTATATGACCAAAGGAAAAATACTACCAAAGGAGAGTATTGGAGTAAAGCCCGTTTTTCTTGTCAATTTTAAGTATGTTTTGGCCATTTATTACTGTACAACGCTATCTGGGTCATGGCAATGTTTCGCTCATTTATCTCCACTCTCATCTTTTCGTGCACATTTGTGCATATGGTTGCCGGTTTTAACAACACGTACTAGACTAATGCTCAGTCTCTGAATACATAATTTTGATAGTAACAAACAAACCCATTTAAATTGAAAAGGCGCCCACGACCGACCAGAAATTCAAATCTGAACCTAGGAAACTCTAGACTTGCTTTATTTAGAGCCTTAGCACTACATGGACAGATGGGGTGGTACTCATAAAGTTTCTGTGAATTTTCTTAGTTTTTCACTTAAGTTTCCTTACGAATTCTTAAGTTTAGGAAACATTCTTAGTTACTCTCTTAACCCAATGTAAGAAACATCTTAGCTATAAATGTTCCTACAACTTAGAATTTTCTAAGAAGAAATCATAAAGCATGATGGGATCGTATGTACCGAACCAGTGGTGAGCGAATGACGTTTCGAAAAACGAAAGTCTAATTTTAGTTACGGAGACGAACTCTTCAGTCGAAAAGATAGGAAAATCTTTTAAAGCAGACGACAAAATGGAACCTCCAACAAAAGAAACAAGATAATCTAACTGGACGGAGGAACAGAATTTGCTTCTAACTCTCCTTGTGGAGCAAAACGAGAGACTCTTACTCGCCAAATTAGGCGCGGGGGTAACTTCCCTAAACAAAAAGTAAAAAAAAAGCATGAATTAATTAATACCCGAGCATGACAAAATGCAATGATATGCATATATTCATGTTTCAAATTTTTGGACAAGGATACATATACCGTATATGTTTTGATAGAAGTTACAATATAAACTGGAGTCACTTTTCCTATGGTCTCAAGCAAAAATAGTTAAAAAACATAGGGCAGACCTCTTTGTATCCTTGTCCAAAGTTCAAATTTATGCAAAAGTTTGAAACATGAATAAATGCATGGCATTGTAGTTTATCACACTGACATATTAGTTATGGGATAACAAAATTCACGTGAGTAGATGATCCTAAATAGTTGGTAAAGGTGTCTGATAAACTTTGACAAAACAGAGTTAAAGATACAGTGAAATAATATACATCCTCAAATGATAGCAGAATTCTATTGGCCTGAAGTGTCTAATAAAGCAAAAATACAAATGACAAAAATACTGCCTAAGTAGCACATGAATTATTCTCAAATTAGACATTGAACTGTATTCATTTTATTCATGATTTAATTTTTATCTTAATTTTGCAATAACCTATTTCAATTTTTCACGTTCCTATAATAAGGAGAGTAAGTCGTATTTACCGGTTGTACGCATGTTCGTGAGTGTTGTTTGGCGGGAGGTATGGTGTCAGAAGCCATGGTTTTGAGAAATGCCCACTGTCTCCTAATAAATGAAAGTTGCCAGGTACCCGTCTTTTTACAAAGAGAACTTGGAGGCTACTTGCTCGAAGGATCTGTGTATCATGTGTCGATCCTGGCCACTTGGCGACAATCCAGTTATGTGCGTCAAAAACTAGCTGGGTGTTGATTGAGTGGTAATGTTTGCGGTTCACAAACACAGATTCATTCACGTGTGGTGCGCTTACTTGGACATGAGTCCCAGCAATGACACCGACCACATTTGGGAAGTTTGCAACGCGCCCAAACTCATTTGCGTTATCAATTAATTGCCTTTGGCATAACAGAAATGAGATGAATCTACACCATATGCCGTGCTTTTAGAGCAGCTGACGTCTGTGCTACAGCCCGAGCTGCTGTTGGTTGTGGAATATCCATTTCCATAGCTCGTTGAATTCCTTGGGTGGCCTAGTGGTTACAGCTTTGGTTCGTCACGTTTAAGATCCGGGTTCGATTCCCCGCAAGGATGCAATATGTGAAGCCCATTTCTCGTCTCCCACGCTGTGATATTACTGGAATATTACTAAAAACCGCTTAAAAATATTCACTCTCTCACTCATAATGCATTTTGCCTGTAGCCCAAAACCTCAGTGTTTCAAGCACTTTCCATGTGGCTGATAAGGACCAATTTGTAAAAGTAAATGCATCGATTTCACCCGAGATCAAGCCTGTCACAAACTCCCACCTCTGTCAAGACGATAACGTCATAATAGCTCCCTATGAGTGTACAGATCACGAACATTCTTCCTAGTGTGAACGTTTGTGTTTACACGAACCGGCATATTGGATAACATAAGATTTTTCGTAACTAGTTTGGTGTCCTCATGAGGTTTCTTAAGTTAAGAAGTAAACTAAGAACAAAATGCCTTGTGTAAGAGTTTTCTAAAAGGTTAGGAACGTTGTTATGGAAACTAAGAATTCTTAGTGGATTTAAGAATATTTATCTCTTAAGAAAATTCTAAGAAGCTTTATGAATACCGCCCTGGGGCGGTAGAGAAAATAATGTGGTTCAGGGACTGTTAGGCACGCTAAACATGAAGATCTGCTCAGGCTATGTTACCATTCCATGGAAACCACAAAAACTAAAATTCATACCTGAGTCTAACCATCAATAGTCACATCTAGGGATCATGCTTGACACATGAACCAACTCTGACTGAGCTATCACGAATAGTTTAGGAGATGCTTCGGAAAATGTATGGCGGACGTACGATGGATGGACGTACAGACGGAAGTCGTTTCTATATTCCCTGCAACTTTATTGTTTCGGGGGATAATTGAAGAAGAGAATCCAGTATAAAAAATACAGATCACCAGCAACTGAAAGTTCATCACCATGTTCTAGAAACCATGGTTACAGTGCTTTAGCTACCTGCAGGCTCCCTTACGACGTAAGCAGAATTTCCCACCGACAAATATGTCAATCAATAAATCAGTCAGTCATACGAGATCCATATGTAATGAAGTACATGTCGATATAAAGATGATATAAACGCTACAGTACTCACGCGGGTGTGTTGTCGGTCTTTGCAAGAGGGGAGAGATCGATCAGTCCCTCTGAGTTCCGACATGAACAAGAACTCACTTTATGGCATAGCTCGGTTGAATTACATACACTTAGGATGGTACTACACAATAATGACAGTACAAGCAAATTATACATATTCAAGTATACTGTCCTTTTAAACTGCATTGTGCTTGCCGGGATCAAAGGTATTCAGATCGTTTGGGTTGTGTTATCTGCTGTTATCACTGTTGTAGAGACAGGTCACTGAGCGCTATCAGACACGATTACAGGACGGGTTGAGAGTTGTATGGCTGCTCTCGGTGGTGAATGTTCTATTTTGATTGATGTTTTATGCCCCAGTGAGCAACGGCACTGTAGTCGTGTTTGCCAGGGTTAAACAATGTAGTGGTTGATAATGTGAGCATCCACATGACGACCTCCCGCTCCCGATATCAGTCTTTCACAAGCATGGGTGACTGAAGTTGAGGAGGAGGATCGCCAACGATGACTGATTATGTGAGTGTTGATACATGTCCCGGAAATGACCTTATCACTTGTTCAGCCACTCAAGCAGCTTGCGCAACGTGAGTGAGTGACTGAGTGACTGAGTGACTGAGTGCGTGCCTGCCTGCCTGCCTGCGTGTGCGCTTGCGTGAACTAGTGAGTGGGTGAATGATATGACAGCAGTTTGAATAACCACTACCCTTTTCGTGTTCCAATCAGTGCTGCACCGTCAGTATGTTTCATGAGAAAGCAGACGCACACACAAGGTATTTTCATTGTAATTTATTTGGGACACGTGATATAATGACATTATTTTATCAGCTTTTGATCGGCATTCCTTTATCCTTTACTTACTTTTAGTGACACGATTGTTTTTTGCGCTATGGTGTATTTAAGGAGTAGACAACCGGAAGCTGGTATAACCTGCCCCACAGGGGCTCAGTTTGCATTAGAACACAACCCATATGTCACAATACTATCAAATGTTCTTTTCTCGCAACCTCTACTGGACCTCCACAGAGCTGTGTTCTTTCACCCAAGCTCTTCATTTTGTGGGGTGGCGGGAGGTTTGCATTTCTGGTGTCCCCCGCCGTGATATTGTTGGATTATTGCTAAAACAGTCGTAACACTAAACTCACTCACTCAAGGTCCACGCCGTCATATAAAGCCCCTGTGGTTCCTAAAAAATCAGGCTGAATAGATGATCAGACGTGGTAACGTGACGGTCACAATGACCACCAACACAGAATGGCGTCAACTGACGTCTTATTGTCAAGGTTACACAACATGATTGTGACATAGTATTTTTGTGAAAACACTGGGTTTTTTCGTCATTTACCATTCAGAACCTATCCACGAGTTCTTACTAATAACGAAATACCCTGTGTAATTTGTTGACGCCAGTTAGAGCTAATGACGTTCACTAACCCAACTGATGAACGGATGCTTGCAGTCCGTGATCATAGCGTTAGTTGTATTTCTATTAATGTAATAAATGTAATGCTATTGCCCCTCATGAGTTAGTGAGTGAGTTGATGTTTATGCCCCTGTTTGCAATATTCAAGCAATACCACGGCAGGAGACACTGAGACAGGTTTCGATATAATGTACCCATGTGAGGAATCGAACCCGACCATCCCAACAAATGAAGTGGTTATATATGTATGTATATATATGTGTATATCGGCGGGGCACGCTATGCGGGCAAACAAGGATAAGTCTGACTGGCGCAGAGAACGCGTTTACAGGAGTAGGCAGCGCACGGCAATGAGCAAACCCATTTTGTTTGTGAAAGATAGAGCAGATCTAGGTTAGTTCATGTGCAAGGCATGATGATGAAATCGATTATTTTCATCTCTGTTTTTATAGTGATTCATAAACAGGTGGTTTGTGAGAGCGGAACCAGTTTACACTCACTAGAGTGTAACACAAAGTGAGTGGTCAAAACTACCAGTTGCCCGGGGACTAGGCTAACTGCCTTACGGACAACTGAAAGTTTCTGAAAGTTGCTATCCCACTAAATAATTCACTATTCCGAAATTTGAATGTAGACACTGAACAAAGGACAACAAAACGGTAAAATGCCGTCATTTATCAGGCCCCATGATTGCATGATTTAGAAATTTATTATAATTTAATATAATAATATAATTTATTATATTGTTATTTATCATAACTCAAAAGTCGTAAAGAGTAGTATATTTACAAATGACCCCATGCAACTGTACTATGTCTGTCGGGCCAGTGACCATGCAAATTTACAAGCCCGACTAGATTTTTACTAATCATGGGCTAGCTGACCAGTGACTATTTCGCTCTCTGCTTGTGGGACATCTCTAATACGAGCAGTGAGTTTCCATTCACCAAAAGGATGGGAAGATGTGTAAGCTTTCGAATTCCGACGACGACTAATTCCAAAGCTTCCAAAGCGGAATCCAGGCTTCGAATAGTAAAATACACACATGGTCTATAAACTAAACCTTTATTTGTGAGTATCAGCCATTACATGGACAGCCATTGCAACAACATGGAATACAGACCCGCTATCATTTTAAACCGAACATTTTAACTTTAACATTAAATAATTCGTCTTCCATTTCGCAAACCCCGAGAAAAATAAACCTTTCGACACATTCCATCCGTAAAATGAATGTTTCTGGAAGATGTAGACTGTTCTCGTTGTACCTGAACAGTGTCAGTGTGTGTGTCCTATCTGCCAGCAAGAGCGCTGGCTGCCATTGGGACTTCGGCTATGTCGTACATCAGGGCACCCAGACGGTCATGTGATTGCACACAGCGAGAATTGAGGAGTTTCCCGGCCTGCAGCCTCCTTCCACGGTCTGTGAGAATCATTAACTGTGTCGCCGGGCTCATCTGAGATTGCACTGATCCAGGAAGCGCTGAGAAACAGATACATATTTTCTTAAAAATTTGAAAAATGTGAGAGGTGAAAGGAGGCTGTTCATTCTCTGTGATTACTTATGAAAACGTTATGAAGAATAATCCTATATGAATATTTTAAGGATAATGTTTCGCTGTGATTACACAAAGGATCGCAAAGCGTAATTCGGATACCGGTCACGATATGAAAACATTTAAGAAGAAAGATCCTATACG
The DNA here is from genome assembly GCF_037392515.1 of Haliotis asinina. Taxonomy (NCBI): domain Eukaryota; kingdom Metazoa; phylum Mollusca; class Gastropoda; order Lepetellida; family Haliotidae; genus Haliotis; species Haliotis asinina. Next base: position 43,745,111 of record NC_090290.1, on the reverse strand, counting down.
AATATTGGAAGATGGATAACTTTTTGCTTTGTGTACACTAAGAACAGAAAGCCGCCATCCTTGCTGACAAACTTTGAAAAGAATCACGAAGAAGGATCTCATGTAAGCGCAGGCCGACGGATAATAGTGCAAAGAAGGATTGCGTGTGGTGTTCCAGCTTACAAAAATGAAAAGGTACTTTAAAAAGGATATTTGCGAGTACCGGAAAACGGTACAGTTTTGTATGTGAGGACACAAAGGAGAGATTTAAGAAATGAAACGATACATTGAAAAGGATGTTTTGTGAGGACAGGAAGCGCGATATAGCTTCTCTGTGAGTACACAAAGATCAGATTGCAAACGTGAAACGATACATTTAAAAGATGTTTTGCGAGCTTTGGAAGAACGATATAGTTTCTCAAAGAAAAGATTTCAAAAAGGTTCATCAAAAAAGTTGCTGATGGATATTGTTCTCTGTTGATCCAGAAAGAACCATACAACTGTCTGTGAGCATGAGTAGAATAATATTTCGTGTCGGAGAGTGAGAAGGCTATTGTGTGTCAGTGAGTATTGAAAGACAATTAGGTGTGTGGCTGTTTAAAAAGTGTTCTTTCAATCTTTTATGTCTGTCGGGAATGCTGTATCTTAGTAAGTAAATGATGTGCTTGAGAACTCAATAAATGGGAATACGCTTCTTTTGGCGCATTTGTATGTTTCTGTAGGACCTTGTTCAGCCAGCGTCAGTGTCTAGTTTGGAGTGCTAAAAGGTGTGTAAAATGTTTTGGAACCCAAATCCTGTGAACGGAGTACCAATTTACGTCTGATATGAGTTTGACTGTAAAGAATAGTGTTTACCAAAACACCAACCCAAACCCAGACGTACTCTATTATTTTAACTTCATCTTCAAATTGTGGCTATGCACAATAACCTCCTTAGACTCAACACAGTTAATCTGGAACACTTTATTCCGGAAATTCTTTAATAAAGACGACTTAACTGGGTTAAAAAAGGTTCCAGGAATGAATGACGATGAGGATGAGCCACCGAAGTATAGTTCTAAGATTCGGAATGTCTTACGCAGTGGTTTCATGTCCATATAGTCCATGAGAAGGTACTTCAATACCGGGTTTCGAAATACACAAGGAATGTTCTGAATGGCGTCGAGAGCTGTCATCCTCTTGGTGTAGTCACTCGATAGCACCGCTTCGGACACAGCCATCCGCCGCATTAACTGCATCCCAGCCGCACTAGTCGGAGGATGAACCCGGTTGGTCAAAGAAGGCCGAGCGGGCGGGAAGGGACCTTGAACATAAATGACCCATTTGGAAGGTCACACGCATATGAGTCACTGTGGTTATCGAAAGGTTTTGAGCCCAAAATACTTCTGATATGTTCATGATGAAAATAACTGTATGATATTGATGGATGGTGTGTATCATTACATAAACACGACACTGGCATGCACATGCCGCTTGCCTCCGGTCATCTGAAATCTAATCACATGGACCCCTATTGAAACGACAGAAATGGATAAGCATTGTGGACAGAGCACTCATGAAGTAATTAATATTTTAGGGCCACCCGGCGAAGGACACTGAAGAGCGACTAAGAGAAAAACTGTGTCTTGGGATCACAGTTACAGCGATTTGCAGTCTCTTATATTGTATATTTGTACATTCTTAAACGCCGCACGAGCGACTCGTATGCGATGTGACAGCAAGCCTTACCACCCGATTCCGGATTCTGACCCGGATCTTCACTGGTTCTCAACTTTATGACATATGTATATGTACACAGTTACACCCCCAAAATACGTTCGTTCATTCTAATGCGTACGTTAACTAATAACAAGGTTTACTTATTTCGACTTTCGGCGCCACATATACATTTATGCCCTCATGCTGCCTTTGCACTCATAACTTTACTATACTGAACAGCAAAAGGAACGCAACTTTCGGAAAAATGAAATTTCATAAAAGAAAGCGTCTTGACAAGAAAACATAGTTGCGTTTCGTTTTGATGTTCAAAATATATACCTACAGAAACTTAATCTAACTAGATTTACATTTAGGAACAGAGCATTTCCGAATCTAAGAGATTCGATCAACATCCCAAATTAACCACTAGATGAAATTTTAAAAGTTCAAATTTTCAATACATTTTCAAAAACTTACACATTTTGTGACAAACATATTTCACTATCCCCACTTGCCCCATGCTGATTGAATTTAAGGACGAGTAACAGATGCAAGTGATATGGATAGAGCGAATTAAGTCGTACAATACATGTTTGTTGATTTGTGAGGAAAAAGAAATGTTTGATGGTAAAGATTGTGTCTTCTGCCTCACCTCGTAATACAGCCCCTGGCGGTGGACCTGTTGAAAGAAATGGCGAACAGGTGAAGAAATGTACAGTACTATGCTCAAGAATCCTCACACTGCTGTCCGTTTGACTCAAAAGCGGACCGTTGAATTGCAAGCTAACTCGAAAACTAACAAACATAAAATACTCATTGAAACGCTGGATACAGATCATAACTGAAACATGAGGCAAACTCTGTGAAGTCTTGCAGAATTCATGTACTAAATATCGAAAATTTATAAGCAAGCTATCAATATAATATTGACACAGGTTACGAGGGAGGACTGCACAGATAGGGACAGTAGGGTGCTCGAACAGCGATCGACAGCACAGCACAGGTTCATTAATAAAAAAGGTTTGTCGGCACCTGTGCACCTGCTTCTCGAACGGTCTCTCGAACGCCTGGCTGTCCCCTTCTCTTCACTCCTCCTCAATTATCAGCGTTTCAATGAGTATTTAATGGTCATTAGTTTTAGAGCAGGATTCCGCTTTTGAGCCAAATGGTCTGTAATGTTTATATACAAACACCGCCATCCATACGATAAAGTATGCCAAACGCGTCATAATGGCTCGGGGTAAAATCTCAACTCCTTAGGTAATATACATTATAATGTGTCTGTGATACTAGATGAAGAATGCCCATCTCTACTCATCTGACATACTTACACGCTTACGTGTACGGCGTAACTGAACTCAAACATATTAAATTTATACTCCGGCCACGTTCTTTTGTAAGAGGTGCGTGTTTACATCGTTATTGTGTACAGCTTATATACGTTATTTGCTTATGTGATATGCAAAAGTGTTAATTTATTCTCATCGACTGAGTTTAAGAATAAACTATGTCTGAGCATGCATTAATACCGAAGATAATGAGACCAAAAACATTTTTTCAACGTGGCCCGAATACACTTCCGAACATTAAACCATTTATATAAATAATCGATGTTGAACTTATACGTTATTTATTTATTTTTGTGTTGTTTAAAATTAAACATTATTGTTTAGCAAAACATTGTCTAACGCTGCCATTTGAGTAAGCTACAGTTCAAAGCGACGTCAACACCATGCAAACACTGTCAGTTGTTACCTGGAAAGTTCTGAGCACAGACGGAGACGAGGAGACATGCCAGGGTGAACAGGGAGGCCCGTGCTACTGGAACCATCTGTAAACAAACATAACACACTGGAAGAAATCGTTCTTACAAGGTCCGCGTTACTGGAACCATCTGTAAACAAACATATCACACTAGAAGAAATCGTTCTTACAAGGTCCGCGTTACTGGAACCATATGTAAACAAACATATCACACTGGAAGAAATCGTTCTTACAAGGTTCGGGCTACTGGAACCATCTGTAAACAAACATAACACACTGGAAGAAATCGTTCTTGCACGGTCCGCGTTACTGGAACCATCCTCTAAACAAACATAACACACTGGAAGAAATCGTTCTTACAAGGTCCGCGTTACTGGAACCATCCTCTAAACAAACATAACACACTGGAGGAAATCGTTCTAACAAGATCCGCGTTTAACTAAATGTATAAAAAAAATGCTTAAATATATACTCTTCAAAAACAGTAGGGGAACTGTACTTTTAACGTACGATTGTCGAAATTGGCAGATACATGGGATTGAATCAATGTTGATGCAGTAATAATGGATGCTTTGAGAATGCATCACCGCATGGATTTTCATTCAAAGCAAAGCTGTTCATTCAGTTATTCCCCTTGTTGGATGACTGGAGTATGACATGAAAATTTCAGGTTTACAATTTTCAGTCAGTAGTGTGTCATTTGACCTCGAAAACCCTGACCATGCACAGATGCAAGAAAATTGTCGGGAAAATTGCCGACAGTGATTTATCGACCTGCCTGGAAAACGTCAAGATTCATAATGACGTCCCATGTATGTGTGGGAGGCGTTGTGCACATGCTTCCCATGCATTGTGTTTGCGTGTGGTGAAATGATGCTGCATACACAAGATGAGTATCATTGTAACGTCCCTCAGTGTTTGGGGGGTTTTGGGGTTTTTTTTCTATCAGACTTCAAAGTTCAGATTCCCCTACTTTTTTGTAAGAGTATATATTTTTTGCAGTTATTCGCACTTAAGGAGTGGAGAGTTTTTTGTGGTTTAACGCCGTATTCATCAATATTCAAACTGTATGACGGCGGTCTATAGGTAATGAAGACAGGACCAGGCAATCCAGTGATGAAAGCGTGAGCATGGATCTACGGTGGCATGTGTCAACAAAGTCAGCGGCCCTCAGCACCCTGATCCCGTTAGTTGCCTCTCATTTGTTGCTGAAGGCCAGTTCTAACCTGGATCGTAAAGGAGTAAAGACCGAGTTTGAACAAATGACGCTTTATTCATACTAGAGGATATGTTTTTAAAGATTGTTTGAAAACAGTCATGTATGTTCAAACTTTACCTTTAAACTTAATCCCCCATATAAGTTCATATCACTTACTTATTAATACAAAGGAAACAGACGGAAAATAGTTTATTAACATGTCACGGGGCATACAATTGAAATCTCTTAAAATTCACAAGAAAAATGGAGACCCTACGGTCTGTGAGACACGATAACTCCTTAAAATCCACATCTGGAATGTAGCTTCTGTCATCGGCGTGACATACGAACGCTTAAAGGTCAATTGTTCATGACTTATAATATACATTGCTGCTTGTAAAAAAAATAAACAAACAAAATTATAAGCGTACAATCGCGATTCAAAGATGCAATATTTTGTACTTGGGCTTACTTCCCGCGAAAGGAAGCCTTCGGGAGACCGAACCCAGTCGTAGCGGGTGGGGGTGCACTCAAGTGTAACGACGGCTTTCGATTGGCCGGTTCATTTGCAGATACGCTGAGGGCACATTGTGTGTACAGAAAGATGATCTGTTTGATGAGCATTTTAGAAGTATGGCGAGTCACAAGAAATAAATTGGATGTAAAAACTTATTTATTATACAAGGTCACAACTTTTCGAGACAGTTCCTAGTCTCTTCTTCAGGTGAAGTGAGGCTAAAACTAAAGGGATGATTGATTGATTGATTGATTGATTGATTGATTGATTGATTGATTGATTGATTGATTGATTGATTGATTGATTGATGACCAGCTCTACCTGAAAATTGCACCATTCACCCCAAAGCATTGGTTCCGCAAGGTAGATGATGTCCTAGCCCTCCTGGACGGCCAAGATCCAGAGGACCTGCTGCAACACTTGAATTCCCAACACCCAAGAATACAGTCCACAATGGAAGAAGAGACACACCAACAGCTTCCCTTCCTGGACATTCCTCTCCACCGAACAATCCATAGCCACCAGTGTTTACCGTAAACCAACACATACGGATCAGTATATTCATCACCACTCCAACCATCTCCCCCAGATCAAGAAAGGCATAGTAGCTATCCTGGCACGAAGAGCAAAAGCGGTCTGCAGTCCTGACAGCCTCCACAGCGAATTAAAACACCTGAAATCAACCTTCCAAGACCTTAACAAGTCCCCATCTAGTCAGCAACACCATCACCAAGACCCTGAAAGAAACTCCTAAGTCAACTAAGCCAAAACCTTCCCCCATCAGAATTAACATACCATACCATAGAAATCGCATCACCCGTCTCATCAAGAAAACAACAGGAATAGACGTCACCTTCAGTAGCGACACCAACCTGAAAACGCTACTATCAGCTAATGGACGCTGGCCAACAACACCTAAATGCAACAATCCAGCAGGATGCATCTACCAGATCCAATGTAGTGGTAAAGAGACATATATCGGAGAAACTGGTCAATCAATGGCTGTCAGTTTAAAAGAACACAAAACATCAGTTCAAAATTTGGATCAGAAGTCTGTTGTATGTGAACACATCATGCACAACCCCAATCACAAGATTGTTTGGGACAACACCAGAACATTAGTTAGGCCAATGACTTCAAAAAACGGAAGCTTCTAGAAGCCATTCCAATCAAGCGGAACAAGCCCTCAATCAACAGAGACGGTGATGTTTACCTACGCAATGCATGGAACCACCTTATCCTCAGTGACTAACATTTAACATCTTTACCTGTAACTCGTTAACCTATCAATACGAGCCTGCATGCCAATCAGTTGAAGCCGGTACATAAGTTGAAGCCTGTACATCAATCAATCGAAGCCTGTACATCAATTTATAGAAACCTGTATGCCTTGTTACCCATTGTTATCTGTCTAGTGTTGTGTGTATATATACTACATCCCTTTAGTTTTACCCTAACTTCACCTGAAGAAGAGACTAGGAACTGTGTCGAAACGTTGTGACCTTGTATAATAAAGACGTTGAACCATAAAGCATTTTAGTTTGATCCCACCAACTTCTAAATGCCTTTGAAACAACAAAAATGGATGTGGTTTGTTTGCAACCCACAGACATAAAACAAAAAACATGTCACGTGTACAAGTATCACACCTGCCTAATTACATCATGTGGCAGAGACAGGACTCGGGTGCACGAGTCATAAATCAATTTATTTTGTTTATAGCGTATAATCTGATAGGTGTCAAGTTCAAATTGCACGTGGTCAATGATTGAAGCTGTGTATTGCATATTATCCTTAGCAGACAGGCAGACAGACATACAGGTGTCAATAAACAGACATTGAGCTTTCTCTGTGACAGAGGCTGCTTTTTTTTCTTTTTTTTTATATATATGTGTAACGAGTAGATTATTTACTTCTTTGTGTACACAACCAAGATTACACTACTGCTCACGACCTCATACTCCGGGCAGGCATACTGTTTCAAGCTCCGCGAGCCTATTCACTGCGCATGCGTCATGGGCTAGGGGAAATTTAGTGAATTGTTTGAACTCCGATTTCGCGGGCTTTTTTTCATCGCGTTTATTTTTCAACTTTATAGGTTGAATTGGCATTTTTAATGATTTGTTTCGGTAAGTGCATACCAAAAGGCATCAGAATCTGCAAAGTTGTATTTTACGTTGCATGTGACCTTTAAACACGTGTT